>NC_143134.1:56196875-56500937 GCF_059928025.1 Delphinapterus leucas
AACAATCTCAAAGTAGCATCTGTCTATTAGTCTCCACTATGTTGTCTCCCAATATCTACTAGAGTATTTATAAAGATACAGAAAAAAGAGGAAAACTCATATCAACACTGAAAACTAAATTTGTTAGATAACCCATTGCCAATATCTGGAAGTGAATCTTTGCTGACTATAAATATAGGTGGGTTGAATTATATTGAAAACAAATTACTCATAATTCATCTCAAGGTGTGATGAATTATGGGGCAACCTGAATACTCTGCGCATCATCCTTGCTCTCAACCATTAGATTGTATCCATCAGAGATACAGGTTAACATTAAGGATCTATACAAGAGGTAGATGAGGGGTAATGGTGATGGCACAGTTAATTCTCATAGTAGTTGTAGTTCCTAAGTAAAAGGTTGTAGGTAGGGTGGAAGTGGAATATATTTATTATAAGTATAAACCACAAATTATAGTTTCTCATGCATTTCACTTGTTGACAGTGACCAAGAATCAGGTTGTGAGAAAAGAGAATATAGGACATTGGTAAAGTAGCTTTGAACTAGGTGAAAGCCCACAGGAAGTTGGAAATTGAATTAAGACTCAGTGCGTGTCACTGTACTTTTCAGATGTAGATTTGGCAAGAGGACAGATTGCCACAGAAGAGGCAGTGAGCAGGGCCAATGTCACCTCAGCCAAAAACTGTGTTTTTTGAAAACAAAAACAAATTTGAAAAGAATTTCTTAATTAAAAAATTAGCGAAGAGAAACATTAAAAAGGAAGAAGAAGAAAAGAAAATCCAGCCTGAACCCAAGAAATAACACTATATAATAATTTTTTAAAAAGACTTAGAGGAAAGGTAAATTTCCAAAATAATATTCTCTTGTAAAATCCAGAAAAAACTCTCAGGAAACTATTTGCAATAGAGAAAGAGAAATAGAAAGCCAGGAAGATATAAAATGCCAGGATAAAAAGGCAATATAAGTTTCAATGAGAGATGTATAAAATACAGAATGATTATCATAACAGACTTGAAATCCACAGAATAAAGTAAAAAGAAAAAACTGTTGAGAGAGAGGATGAGGAGGATGGAGAATGAGGAGTCAGCATGTGGATAACTGGTGTCCCTAAAGGAGAATAAACAAATAACAAGAAATAATCAATGACATACACAAGAAGATATGCCTGCGTGGTTAAGAACCTGCCTGCAGGTTTGAGCCCTGGTCTGGGAAGATCCCACATGCTGCAGAGCAACTAAGCCCGTGCACCACAACTACTGAAGCCTGTGCACCTAGAGCCCACGAGCCACAACTACTGAGCCCATGTGCCACAACTACTGAAGCCTGTGCGCCTAGAGCCCGTGCTCCGCAACAAGAGAAGTCACCACAATGAGAAGCCTGCGCACCACAATGAAGAGTAGTCCCCGCTCGCCGCAACTAGAGAAAGCCCGTGCACAGCAACGAAGACCCAATGCAGCCAAAGATAAATAAAAATAAATAAATAAATAAATAAAAGATATGCCTCAGAGAAAGAATGATTTATAGATTAAGGTGGCTCACCCAGCCAAAGTCCATAAAAAGACTCACTTTTGGTCACACCCGGGCAATACTTTTAATATAAGGTTTCATACTCCATAACAATGTTTTCAAACTTCTTGGTCTCACGATGACTTTATACTCTTAAAATTTACTCAGGATCCTGAAGGACTTTGTTTATACAGGTTATATCTATCAATGTTTACCGTACTAGAAATTAAAATAGAGTTTAAAGAAAATCTTTATGTATTTATTTTTTTAAACCCCATTACGTGTTAACATAAGTAGCATATTTCTGCGTAAAAAGCCCTCTGTTTTCCAAAACAAAAAAATTATGGGAAGAGTGACATTGTATTATATACATTGTTGCAAATCTCTTCAATGTCTGACTTAGTAGAAGACAGGAGAAGTCACATTTACTTCTGCATTCAATTAGTTTTAATATGTTACTTTGGTTGGAGTGTGTGAAAAATATCTAGCATCACTCAGACATGTAGTTACAAAAGAGAGTAAAGAGCCATTTCAGACAATTGTAGATATTTAAAAAATACTGCACCAAAACTTGAAATGTGGTAGTTTTTAAAGGTTAATTGTAATATGGAAATTGAAATCATTTTAAATAACTTTTCATACTCAGTTATAGCCAAATCCATTAGTCTATCTTGCACTTTGAATGGATCTTCACCTATATAACATCGTTCATTAATCATTTGAAAACATATTGTTTCCCTGAGTTATGCAGATCTTCCAAATGTGGACACATTTCATTATACAATTTTTAAAGTTCACATTCGTTAATATTCCCACTGATAATCATCAGAAAAGTAAGTATTGGACTTTGCTAAGTATTGCTAACAAGGTCACAGTGGTTATTGAAAAGTTTTCCAGGGCTTCCCTGGTGGCGCAGTGGTTGAGAGTCCGCCTGCCGATGCAGGGGACGCAGGTTCGTGCCCTGGTCCGGGAAGATCCCACATGCCGCGGAGCGGCTGGGCCCGTGAGCCATGGCCGCTGAGCCTGCGCGTCCAGAGCCTGTGCTCCGCAACGGGAGAGGCCACAACAGTGAGAGGCCCGCGTACCGCAAAAAAGAAAAAAAAAAAAAAAAAAGAAAGAAAAGTTTTCCAAAGTTCTAATTTTCACTTGGAAGCTTGAATGTTATCATTGAACAACAAATACAGTCAGTTCTTTTCCTCAAAATGACAGTTTTGTTTAGTCCATTTGAAAGACAATGGCTGACAAATACTCAAGTTTGATTTACCATAGTTTGTCTGTTAGTTGTTCTTTCACGCAAAAAGGTGGCTAGTTCAGTTTGTTGCTCGAACAATTGCCCCAGTGGTTTTCCTCAAGACAGTCATCATACTCAGGTGTGCTGTAGAAGTGCCTTGCGTGTTCCTCCCCTTACTATCAAATAGAATATACAATGACGAATATTGCAATTTGGTGCCACTGGATTCTTGCTAAGGCATCATTGCTTTTGCACTTTTAGTGCAAATGTCAACACCATAAAAGAAAAAAATATCTTAGTAATATTATGAAAATTGTTTTGACCTCATGGACTTCCTGAAGGGTCTCAGGGACCCCCATGGGTGTACTGACCACACTTTTAGAACCACTGCTCTGTAAGCATCATGACAGACAAAAATAGGCTTTCTATAAAGGCATTTAAATGGAGCAAGAGAAATTTCGAGAGACAAAGTTTGTAACCCAAGATGTCTTACATGTTTTTGGTGTATGTATTACCCTCCCTCTTAAAAGAAAAATATTTCATAGAAAACAAAATTCATTTATCTGCTATTTTAAAGAGACATCTAAAAAATATGACTCAAAAATGACATGCATAAGTGTATTTAAAAAACTGAAAATATAAAGGAAGCAAGAATCAAAATATTATCAAAGTATAATTCACATCAGAAATCATTAAACAGAACCAAGTCAGCTATTTTTCTTGGCCATGGTTTCATTCTACAGAGGAGGAATTGCTGCCCTAAACCTTTATGAACCAAATATATTATGTATTAAAGCAAACAAAATAAAAACAGGCATACAAATGCAAGTAGAAGTTGAAAGAAACATACTAGAAATGGTAGATCAACAATTTTTTTTTTAAATCTTTCTTAGATCAAAGTAGGAAAAAAAGAAAGGCAGGCTACAGCGCATCCAATAATACACGATGATTTTACATTCTTTGCCTCCTGCAGAACAAGACAGGCTTTAAGCTGTAGGGAGAGGAAATATTATCTTTCTTTGAGACTTGAGCAGTGGGGTCTATGCTTTGAAGGTGGTAGATTTATGTAAATGGTTTCCTGAGTGGTGGGTCTAAAATTGAGGCTGAGATTTCACATGTGGTCTGATATATGATCTACACAGAAATCAACTGTATCTTGTAAACCAGATAAGTTCAATTTCTTGGGTTCTCTGTATTTATGTCCCTGTTAGTAACATCTATTCTTATATAAACATTCCATTCTTGTTTCAGTTGTACTATAGGGAAGCTGAGGAGGATCGAGAATCTTCCCTGATATCTCTAGCAATTAGAACAATATCTGGTGTAGAGTAAGTGCTCAATAAATATTTATTGAATGAACAAATATCTGTGTGTGAAGCCAGAATGAACCAGGGTCTTTTTCTCTAACTTCCAATCCTTAGACTAGCACGATGGGGAGGAGAAGAGGCAGTGAAAATCGGCACAAAATTCAGACAAGAACCAGATAGATACGGTCCAGCTACCATTTCCCCAGTGGCGAATTTAATCTTCATGGCCACCCTTGGAGGCTCTGAGCTGTATTTTATTCACAAAGGTAGCCATTCCCTTGCAGCATCATTCTAGGGAAGAGCTTATACTGGAAGTATGGGGGCGGGGAGGGTACCTATAAGTCAAATACTCAAATAACCTCCTGCAAGTGGGGCTCAAGACCAGACTCATGCATAATAACCACAACCCCTGTGTGTGTCTTCCCAGCTGCTCCACCACGCTCTGGAATCATGTGCTTCTGGGCATGTGCAAAAAGATTAATGTAATACTTTTCTCAAATAGGTTAAGGCTATTCAGCCTTTAGGACCTGTTCAGCCTTTTAGGACCTATTCAGCCTTTCAGGAAGCTTTTTAGGAAGCTGAGAGGTACCCAGAAAAGGAACGGGCAGTAGAGGAGCAAAGGCTAGAGGCCCAGAAATAGATTCTTGCTGCTGAGACAGACGAGACTGTGACAGCGGAAACAATACCTGTATGGGGAGGTCCCCCAGCCACAGAGGAGTCTTTAGCAAGGAACTTGGGCACACCCACTTTTCCTGACAGGGAAACTGCCCAGAGGCTGTGCCTGAACAAATGAAGGCAGCAAGAACCGCTATAATAAGATCAGAAGAGATGCTCAACATCACTAATTATTAGAGAAATGCAAATCAAAACTACAATGAGGTTATCACCTCACACCAGTCGGAATGGCCATCATCAAAAAATCTACACACAATAAATGAGGGAGAGGGTATGGAGAAAAAGGAACCCTCTTGTACTGTTGGTGTGAATGTAAATGGATACAGCCACTGTGAAGAACAGTATGGAGGTTCCTTAAAAAACTAAAAATAGAACTACCATATGATCCTGCAATCCCACTACTGGGCATATACCCTGAGAAAACCATAATTCAAAAATAGACATGTACCACAATGTTCACTGCAGCTCTATTTACAATAGCCAGGTCATGGAAGCAACCTAAATGTCCATCAACAGAGGAATGGATAAAGATGTGTCACATGTATACAATGGAATATTACTCAGCCATAAAAAGAAATGAAATTGGGTCATTTGTAGAGACATGGATGGATCTAGAGACTGTCATACAGAGTGAAGTAAGTCAGAAAGAGAAAAACAAATACCGTATATTAATGCATATATGTGGAATCTAGAAAAATGGTACAGATGAACCAGTTTGCAGGGCAGAAATAGAGACACAGATGTAGAGAAAAAGTGTATGGATACCAAAGAGGAAAGGATGGGGTGGTGGGAGGAATTGGGAAATTGGGTTTGACACATATACACTATTGATACTATGTATAAAATAGATAACTAATGAAAACATGCTGTATAGCACAGGGAACTCTACTTAATGCACTGTGGTGACCTAAATGGGAAGGAAATCCAAAAAAGAGGAGACATATGTATATGTATAGCTAATTAATTTTGCCATACAGTAGAAACTAACACAACATTGTAAAGCAACTATACTCCAATAAAAATTAATTAAAAAAAAAAAAGAAAAAAAGAATTCCACCCTTTCCTCTTCAGCCAGAAGTCAGAAACAGGCAAACACAAAGCAGTAGCTGGGATTTGAGGCCAGCCGGGGGAGAGAGGGTGGGGTGTCAACGTGAATTGTGTGATGAATCTCAAGCTTCAGGGCCCCGGGAGACAGAAGCGGGAGACCCTGAAGCAGATGCCCTGGCAATACAGGCCATGTAGTCCAATAAGTGAAACAGTGGGAGGGAAGAGGGATGGGTATTTGAGGACACTAACCAGGAAATACAAGCCATTAATATTGCTGGAGAGGAGACATCGGAAGGCTGCAATTATGAACATTTTGTGAGAATTCTGGTAGATTTGACTGTACCAAAGAGTCCTTTGCTCTGAGAAGGAGAAGCAGTGGTGGTGTTTGGTTTTATGAGTCCAGTGAGCTATGATGTAGGAGGACATGGGAGGTGGGTAGGGTACACTCTTCTGGGATCCCGGATTTTTCAGGGCAAAAAAATCCTGCCAAGAGAAGCTAAGTCAGTTCTGGACTCTTCACTTCCTATGCATTTCCACTACTGTATTCAGGTTATGTTGAAAAAAAATTCCAAAGGGAAAGCAGCAAAACCATGGGTTTTTGTAATTAGTACAGCAAAGTAGCCAGGTTTTTAATATTAATGAGCATTGTTTGATGTCTGTATACCTGAGTAAAAGCACACTTGGTAAAAAAAATTTGAAACTATTGTGGGCTTATAATGAATATTTAATCATCAAATGCAATAGTATATTTAGCATTCAAATATTCTATTTTTAATTGGAAAGGTACACAATAAAATCTTGCCATTAACTAACTGAATAGTGGGATCGGGAGCTGCATGGATGGGGAGAGAATTTTGCTATTCATTTTGTACTCTTCAACTTTTGTACTCTCCTACTTAAGTATTTTTGAACAATGTGCTTGTGCAATTAAAATAGTAGTTAGATAATACTATTATAGTCTAGGCTAGTTCTAGAAATTATGATGAGAAAATAAAGTGAGAAAATTTTGATTTTGGAGTTCCATTGTCACGAACACCTTTTCCTCCATGCTTTTCATCCCCCATCAGAATCTTTCTCCTGCACATTAGAATAATGGTAAGAGTTTAAATCATAAAATTTTGATTCAATAATAATTAAAGCCTTACGCTAAAGGAATTTATAACAGATGTTGGGACTTGTCCTGCTTTCCGTGTTTTAGGAAAACAATAGATGTAATAACAGAAGCGATCCTTTCCTGGCCACCTCTAGCTGTCAAAACCCTAGACTGTGCACCCGACCTCTCAATGTCTTTCATAATTAAATTATTGAAAAGAAGAATTTTTTCCCTTTTAAAACCAAGTATAATTAGGCTCATGGTACTTTCATTGCAGCAATCTCTTGGTTATGATCCAGAGGAATATGTAAGAAGCTAGAGGTGTAGGTATTGGATTGAATAAGTTGCACAGAAATAATGAGCTGGAAACAGTTGGTGCTGCTACCCAGGGAACAGAACAGGCCAGCCCGCTTTCACAGTGAGCCTCCAGCAATGAACGAGTCTTGGTTTTTACCCAGCTGTATCTGGGGAACTGTTTCACTCTGGAGAGTCCATTGAGGTGGCTGGGTGTGGCAAATGTTTAATAATCCGCTCTGCAAAAAGCAGAAAAGACAGAAAGGAAGGGATGGAGGAAGGAAATTCTGATTTGTAGCATTTCCCCATTTTCCTGGCCAATTACAGGCTACCCTCAGGTCACCGAACCTGGAGTTGGGAAGAGACGTTCAACATGGGCTCTCCCAAGGCACGCCAAATCAACTCTAGCACACCACTAACCTGTTTCAACTTTCAGGTGCCTGCTGAGAGGCTCAGGATTCACTTTGCAACATTATCTCCCTCCAGTGACTTATGGGCTTCTGTGGGCCATGAAGAGTGGTGCTTTTTTTTTTTTTTTTAATAAAATCTCCCCATTCCATAGTAAAAAGCCGAGATCTACTTCCTAATGAGGTATTATTTTTGGAATCAAGCAAGAGAGCTCTGACCATTGGCTTATTATTTGCAGTATTGCTCTGGAAACCCATTATCAAAGGAGCAATAGGCATATGGAAAGGAAAAGAAATTACTTTGGCTCAGAGCAAACAATATAACAGTGACACCAAACTGAAGGAAATAGGGTAGAGGATTCTGTGCGTCAGTTGGTAGGTAATGAGAGCCTGAACTCCTAAAGGAGAAGAAACCCACAGCAGAGCCCTGCATTAGCATATGCCAATTTATCTCAGGTTCTAATGTAGGCAGAGAGGCTTCTAAATGAATAATTGCTGATGGGGCAACTGTGGGAGCCATCTCTCGAAGAGATCAATTTTATTATTTTTTTCCCCAGGCCACTGCAAATATGAGCTTAATAATCCTTTCAATGGGTACTGCGTTATCATAAAATAATCTAAATGCTACTAAGTGGTATTTAAAATGATTTCCAGACACCAGTAGGCTCAAGGAAATGGAGATTCAGCTGCGAATGCATCGCTAATACAGTATGAAAGAAGGTACAGCAATCAGGTCACATTGCTGGGGTCAAAATCCTTCTCCATGATTCTTTTTGCTTCCATCTTTGACCCCCATCCAGTTTTTGGAACTCTGCCTCACTTCTTACTTATTTCATCTTTTTTCAGATTCCTGCCCACACCCTGCCCAGACCTGCACTGTGGTATGAAAAAGATGTTGTCTGCCACTTATTCTCAGTTGTGAGGTGCTGCAGAGCTGCTGAGAAGGGGAAATCAGAGATGGAAGGCAGCCTTCCCTGAAACCCCAAAGAGGAAGCAGCTAGGCTGAGAAGAATGAAAGGTCTGGGCAATGCATTTTGTTCATCATACCTCCCACCTGACTTTGTGTGATCTGATAGTATGTAGTATTGCAGAAGGGGAGGTTAGAGGGAATCCAGAGGTGAAAATATCCATGGCTCTACTGTAATTGGGAGACAAAAGTTTCAGAAGTTCAAGTGCATGATCTAATCATGTGCTGCCCAAGTGAAATCTACAAGAGGATATGCTTAATATCCCCAGTACCAGCACTGTAGTACAGGGGTTCCCCAAACCCCAGGCCACGGACGGGTACTGGTCCGTGGGCCTGATAGGAACTGGGCCTTACAGCAGGAGGTGAGTGGCAGGTGAGCAAGCGAAGCTTCATCTGTATTTACAGCCACTCCCCACCACTCGCATTACAGCCTAAGCTCCGCCTCCTGTCAGATCAGCACAGCATTAGATTGTCATAGGAGCGCGACCCCTACTGTGAACTGCATATGTGAGGGATCTAGGTTGCACGCTCCGTATGAGAATCTAATGCCTGATGATCTAAGGTGGAGCTGAGGGGTGATGCTAGCACTGGGGAACGGCTGCAAATACAGATTATCATTAGCAGAGAGGTTTGACTGCCCAGAGACCATAATAAATCAATTGCTTGCAGACTCATATCAAAACCCTATCAGTGAGTGGCAAGTTAAAATTAAGCTGCATCTGGTGGCAGGCTTTATAGTGGGAAGTGAGTTGATGTACTTCAGTTGTACAGCTGCATCTTGTGGCAGGCTTTAAGTCAGAATCTGACACTTATTTTAGTCTGCATGTGGCCCGCCCATTATTTTATTTACCACTTCTGTCCGCACCTCATTCCCACACTGCGCGCTTGTCCTGGTTTTCGTAAGCTCACAAGCTAACCCTTGCCAAAATGAGTAAAAAACAAATGCTGCTGGAGAGCTTCTTTGAAAAGGGGGAAAGACCCAATGATGAGATGGCAGAAGACTCTAAGACCGCCAACAAAAAGAAAGCTGCATTTAAAAGAAAATACCAAGAGTCCTAATTAAATTACAGGTTCATTGCAACAGTTGATTCACATTCTCCAAGCCTGGTTTGTATAATATGTGGCAACCGGCTATCCAACCAAGCCCTGAAAACTTCAAACCTGCTTCGCCACATGGAGACTAAGCACCCTGCATTAAAAGACAAGCCTTTGGGGTTTTTCAAAAGAAAAAAACGTGAACACGAAGAACAGAAGCAATTATTGAAGGCCACCGCTTCATCAAATGTGTCTGCACTGAGAGCATCATTCTTAGTGGCTAACTGCATTGCTAAAGCTAAGAAGCCTTTTTACTCTTGGTGAAGAGTTGATCCTGCCTGCTGCTAAGGACATCTGTCATGAGCTTTTAGGAGAGGCTGCAGTTCAAAAGGTGGCACGTGTTCCTCTTTTGGCTAGCACCATAACTAAACGAATTGATGAAATAGCAGAGGATATTGAGGCGCAACTGTTAGAGAGGATTAATGAGTCACTGTGGTACACAATCCAGGTTGACGAGTCCACCAATGTTGACAACAAGGCAACAATGCTTGTTTTTGTGCGATATATTTTTCAGGAGGATGTGCATTAGGATATGTTATGTGCACTTTTGTTGCCAACCAACACCACAGCTGCAGACCTATTCAAGTCTTTGAATGATTACATATCAGGAAAACTGAATTGGTCATTTTCTGTCGGTATATGCATGGATGGAGCAGCTGCCATGACTGGATGGCTTTCTGGTTTCACTACTCAGGTCAAAGAAGTCGCTTCTGAATGTCAGTCTACGCACTGTGTCATCCACAGAGAAATGCTGGCTAGCTGAAAAATGTCACCTGAACTTTGCAGTGTTTTGCAGGATATGATTAAAATTATCAACCACGTTAAAATACATGCCCTTAACTCACGTCTGTTCGCGCAGCTCTGTGAGGAGATGGATGCAGAGCACACACGTCTTCTCTTATACACAGAAGTGAGATGGCTTTCTAAAGGTAGATCACTGGCCAGAGTTTTTCAGCTACGAGAGCCACTCCAGAGATTTCTTTTAGAAAAACAGTCACCACTGGCAGCACATTTCAGTGACACAGAATGGGTCGCAAAACTTGCTTACTTGTGTGACATATTCAACTTGCTCAGTGAACTCAATCTGTCGTTTCAGGGGAGAACAATAACTGTGTTCAGGTTGGTAGATAAAGTGGCTGCATTCAAAGCCACACTGGAATTATGGGGGCAACGAGTGAACATTAGGATTTTTGACATATTTCAAACATTAGAGATTTAGAAGGAGACTGAGCCAGGGACTTCTTTCTCCCAGCTGGGGCATGATTACCTATCTCAGCTTTCAAAAGAGTTTGAGCATTACTTCCCAACCACAAAAAAACCCCGAGCTGGGAAGGAATGGATCTGCGACCCATTTGTGAACAAGCCAGGTGAATCAACTTTGTCCATGCTAGAAGAGGATCAACTGCTTGAGATCACAAATGACGGTGGCCATAAAAGTATGTTTGAGACAACTTCAAATCTCCACAGGTTCTGGATTAAAGTCAAGGCAGAATATCCTGAGATTGCCACAGAAGCACTGAAAAGCCTGCTTCCATTTCCAACATCCTATCTTTGTGAAGCAGGGTTTTTTGCAGTGACAGCAAACACTCCAAAACGAGATTATGAAAACAAACACACAAACAAACAAAACGAGATTATGGAGTAGACTGGATTTAAGCAACACACTTCAGGTGTCACTGTCTCCCATCACCCCCAGATGGGACCATGTAGTTGCAGGAAAAGAAGCTCAGACCTCCCACTGATTCTGCATTATGGTAAGTTGTATAATTATTTCATTATATATTACAATGTAATAATAATAGAAATAAAGCACACAATAAATGTAAGGCACTTGAATCATCCAAAAACCATCCCCCGCCCCCGGTCCGTGGAAAAATTGTCTTCCACGAAACCAGTCCCTGGTGCCAAAAAGGTTGGGGTCCGCTGCTCTAGTACATCATTAAGCTAGCTAACCAGCACCCTGGAAATCAAGCCAAGGAGAGGCCCGATGGCCCTCATGTTTTTCTATTAAGACACATAATAATGCAGAGGGGAGAGACACCTTTAGGATGAAATACCTAATTTCAGTGGCTTTTTTGGAAGGAAAATAATGGGACACTCTCAGCTCTTAATTTGTCTTTCTGTTTGTTTGTTTGTTTGGCTTTTTTTTTTTTTTTACTGGTAAAATATACATAACAAGAAATTCTTAATTGGTTTTTACAGAGCAGTTAAAATCCATTCTAAGAAATAGCCAGTAGCGCACTCCCACCCCCACCATGGGGAACAGAGGTGGGAAATTCAGAGCATCTTCTATCTCCATCTCCAGATTATAGCAACGTGTCAAGAAATAGTAAAGGAGGGCTAGAAGCACAGGGACATTTACATCTCACAATGCTGACAGGCAGCCAGCTGGTGATGGTACCCTGGAGCAGCCATGCAGAGAGAAAACCACTGCAGAGCATGGGAGCTGGTGGGATCACAGGCTGCAGCACTCCTGGCAAGGATGCGAGAAGAACGGTGGATTTGCAGAACTGCAGATCTGCTGCTTTGGGTGTCAGTCACAGAGCTCTGCAAATAGTAGTGAATAAACTAGGATAAGAAGGAGGTTGTGTGGGTCCCTCTAACATACTCTTTCCATGTGACTTGACTGGAAATGAGGAATTAGCCAAAAAATGAGGTTTCAGGACCTGGATCTGCCATGCAGCTGAGGAGCCTTATGTGCACAAAAATCAGGGTTAATAGGAGGCAAGTTATCCCAAAGAAATACAGCAGCCTGTGTTTCTCCAGCAGGCACTCTGGTTGAGGATATCAAGTTTGCATCTTTATTTCCTGGAGTGTTGTCAATCAACATCAAACAATCACCAAATAAAATCCGAGTCAAGTGGAACAGAGACCTCAGGTACAATGTGCTACAGACAAATGTGTCTGGCAGAAGATTAATGGAGCAGCATAAAATTCATTCAAGTCATCACACCAGGATTTGAAAAGTCAAAATATTTTTCAGGTCACGGTGAGAATCCCCTGAAAGGTGATGAGGAATGGCTGGGATTAACCCAACACTACATGTCAGGGTTGAGGGAACAAAGCTACAATATAATCTGGGGACGATATTTTCCCTTAGGTGTGAGAAATAACATTAATTAGAATTTTTATTTGAGTTTTAGGTCATAATTCCAGGCATGGAAGATTTTTCTCCCCATCCCCACCCAGTAACATCTGAGGAATATGAAAAACACAGGTCAGTGGCAATTTAACTTGTTGATCACACCTGGTGTGGTCAGTGACCTGGGGAAATGGGTCCTCTCAAACCCTGTGAGAGTAAAACTGGGTACAGTCCTTCTGGAAGGTAATTGGGTAACATGCACTTTGACCTACACATTCCATTTCTAAAAATTTTTGCCAAATACACAAAGACATATGTATACTGCTGTCACTGTACCATTGTTTAAAAGAGCAAAACACCAGAAATAAGCTAAATGTCTTTCCATAGAGAATGGTTAGATAAATTGTGGTAGAGCCATACAATAAGAATATTGTAGCCATCAAAAGATGAGCAAATCTTTTTCTGGCCCATGTGTAATGTGTCCATGATATACTAAGTGGAAAAGACAAGAGGCAAAACAGAACAGTATAATCTCAGTTGTGTTAAACAAAAGAATAAGCACATGTAAGTTGATATTTGCACAGAAAATTACAGGAAGGCTTATGCAAACACCTGCTAAGCATGCTTATGTTAAGGAAGGTAGTTGCTTCTGGTGGCTCCAGGTGGCCCTTAGCTTGTGACTATAAAACTCCAGTCTCTGCCTCTGTCTTCACATGGGCTTGTCCTCCTCTGTGTTTGTGTCTTCTCTTCTGACCCTTATAAGGACACTTGTCATTGGATTTAGGGACCACCTGGATAAATCCAGGATGATCTCATTTTGAGATCCTTAACTTAATTAACTCATCTGTAAAGATCATTTTTTCTAAATAGGGTCATATTCACAGGCTCCAGTGGTCAGGGCATGGGTATATTTTGGGAGGGGGACACCATTTCATTTACTACATCAAGTTACTAGTATTTTAAGACATAAATACTCCAGGAAGTATAGCCATGTTAAGCTCACTAGAAAGTATCTACCATTCTTTATTTCAATTTATCTCACAGTTGTTTCCTTCCTAAGTACAGACTGAGGGCTGCGGTGGGGAATGATTATTGATGAGGATTTAGGGACAGGGAGGGATTCTTTTGGAGGAAAAAAAAAAGTCCTAAGGTCAGAGCAGCCTGGGTAGGTGGCTCTGAAAGGTCAGAGCCTAACTAGAAAGCAGAGGGGGAGGGGAAGGCAGCTTAGCACAGAAGGAGCAGTAGAAAGGGGGCTGGAGGCGAATGGAATGGTTCTGGAAGCAGCCAACTCACCGTCATGGCCTGCCTGGGTGGGATTTTAGTGGCTTTCACGCAGCTAGAGTTACTGAAGCCTATTTTTGGGTTGGAAGGGAAGAAGGGAGAGAAGATGAACATCGCCATCTTGTTCTTCTGGTTTCAGGTCACTTCACCTGTGGGAGATGGGCTGGAAGCCCCAGAACCCACAACAACCATAGCACCAGGCTCTCTGCAGAGGGTGGAACAGTCACAGCTGGGAGCTGCTCGGATGCTACCGTTCTGGTTGATTTCTCCTGCACCCACTCTGGAGGGGAGGGGCTGGAAGTAATGGGGAGTCCTTTAATAACCCCAGAAATATTCTCTAGGGAGGAGAGAAGGATTATAACTCCCATCGGGAGACTCTGCACAGGCTCTCTCCTACTTCTTACAGCAACTGTGGAGCACACAGGCTTGGCCAAGCCAGTCCAGGACCGAGGCCAATGGGAATTCCCTCCACCAGCGTTCTCACAAGGAGCAGGGGTGCTTATAGGCTGAGAAAGCCTTTTTTTCCCCAGACCCTGTGCCATCTAGTGCCAAAGAACATACCCCACACCTTCTCCCAGAGCTGTGCCCCCCTGCACCCCCTTCACCAGCATTTACGCACTCCCAACATATTCTCTTTGAGGGAGCCCAGACTCCAGTTCTGATACAGTTCTTGCATCTATGTTATTTTGTTTCCCTGGCACTAGGGAAGGGATGTTTCAGAGAGAATGGGTAGAAAGTGAGCTAGATGGGAAGAAACAAACAAACAAAAAACTTCAGAAAGGATTCACTAGGGCTGACTTGGGAATCATAGAAATCAAGTTTGCAGCCATTGGAGGCTCTTGGGAGCTTTCCCAGGTAATAGAGGTCTCTTCCTCCCCAAAGTTCTTAAGCTGCAAAAGATGGCTAACTCCTTGGTGTCAGAGCAGCAGTACATCTGTAAAGGCTAAGAATGAGACCCTAGAGATGCCTTTAAGCTTCTCCCTATATAACAGTTCCCCCAGAAAGTTGCAGGCAACTAGGAGGCAAGAGACACTCAGCTGAAGGCTGGTCTTCCCTTAGGACTTAAAAGAGGAGGACACCATACATTCCTGAGTCACTTGTGAAGTAGAACACAATTGTCTTTGGAACTCAATTTTCGTTGTACTTATCTCTCACTGCCACTTGATTGCTCCCCATTCCCCACTCTGGGCACCTACTATTCCCTTTAGTTCTCTGTATTAGTTTACTAGGGTTGCCAGAACAGAGTACCACAAACTGGGTGGCTTGAAACAATAGAAACTTATTTTCTTATAGTTCTGAAGATGTCCAAAATCAAGATGCCAGAAGACCATGCTCCCTTTGAAACCTGTAGAGGAGATTCCTTCCTACTTCTGGTGGTTTACTGCCACTCTTTGGCATTCCTTGGCTTGCAGTTACAATGTCTGCCTCCTTCAATCTCTGCCTTGGTCCTTCCATGGCATTCTCCTCTCATGCATCTTGTGATATTTCTTTAATCAGAACTCCCCAGTAGCAGAAAAAGCACCAAAGCAAGAGAGTCAGGGTACTGAGTGTCATTCTACTCCTACCACACTGACTAGCTGAGTGACTTGTACAAACTCACTGACTCATTTTTTATCATCTAGGAAATAAAAAGGATTTCTCATGTTCATCCAACTATCACATTCTAGAGGACTCTAACTTTTTACTTTTACCCTTTTGATCAGTGTTAAATTTCTATGTCGTATTAATTTTACAATAATTTCTTTTAAAGTGGGAAAAAATAGGTCAATTTCTACTAGCAGTTGCATATTAGTAAAGGCAAGTATTCTGGAATGCAGTAGTGCAAGTGGTCTTCCAGATTTTTCCAGAGGAAGATGTACCTTTGAACTCACCTGATTCTTAAAGCCATGGGGATGCTGACAAGGGAAGCAGAGACCCTGTGAGGTAGAGTTTTTGAAAGCAGGAAGGAGTGAGCCCACACTTGCAAACCATTCAGTCTCCCACCAGTGTGCTCCAAAGGGTGTGGGAAGGCGAGTGTGAACAACAGTTTATGTTGCCTGCTTGGGTAACCTCACAGTTTAACAACGTTGGGTTTGATTGGCCACCATGCAAGTGAAGGGGCAGGTGGTAATGGAAGAGCTTAAACCTCAAAAGCACAGTCTTCGGAGTCTGGTGGTGTAGATTCAAATTTGAGCTCTGCTACTGACTAGCTTAGCAATGCAACCTTGGGGAGGTCACCTAACCATCCTAAGCTGCCTCCGGTTCCCCATTTATAAAGTAGAGGTAATAATCCTATCAGAGTATTGTCCTGAGGATTAAATAAAATGTTTAAAGCACTTAGCATGGCACCAGGCACATACTAAGTGCTCATTAGATGGCAGTTTTATCATTATTTCTGCTCCCAATTTCATTTCTACTTGGCTGTCAGAGTTAATATGAGTTGTTTCCAAGCTCTTAAAAAGCAATAAAAATTTTTTTTTAAAAAGCAATAAAAGTAGTAATACCAAAGTCATGACACAAAATAACGTTTCACTAAATAGATACTGAATTTCACTTGGATTTAGTTCAACAGAGAATCATATAATTTTAAACCTAGATGGAGTTTTAAAATCTTCTGTTATTTCTTAGATGCAAAACCAAGGCCCCGAATAACCTGCCAAGATCACATAACTTGTTAGAGGCAGAGGTGAAGCTAGAAGCCATAGCCCCTAGCTTCTTTCCTGGAGTTTTGTCTGGTACAGTATAAATTCTGATTTCCAGGAGAAAACAAATGAGAAGAGGAAAACAGAAGCATTATTTGCAATACCGGATGTTAGAGAAAATTCTAATCCTACTAAATCCCTACTGTGACTAGAGGGTTAGCATATTGAATAAAAACTTGATCTATACTGACCCATTGGCCTCTACCAGAAAAAAGGTATGAAAAAAGGGAAACAAAATAAAGATACGAGTCCTCTCTCTCTCTCTACCTCTCTCTCCCTCTCTGTCTCTCTCTCTCTCTCTCTGTCTCTCTCTCTCCCGCCCCGCCTTTCTTTCTTTTATCTTCCTGATTAGTTTCATGAGGCTACTGGCCATGACTTAATCAGGACTGCCAAATTATAGCTGCAAAATGATTTGTCAGCAAAACCATTAATTGTCCTAAATGAAATGAATAATAAATTATTGGACTCCATGATGAAATGGTAAGGACATGAACCTCATAAATAGTGTGTGTGCCTTGAGCAGTGAGGCCATGTCAACTTCTTAAACATACAAGAAGGTAGTAAGAATACAATATTAGTGCTTAATTGATAATGTTGGAAGATTAAAGCTTCCCTAGGGGTGTGAAGGGAAAACGCCAGCATTTGTGAGGGCTTGTATTATAGTCTCCTGCTGGAAATTATTGACATCAATACCATATAAATCTGAATTCTCATACTGAGTTCATAATGTGTTTTCTGGTTACCACATACTGATTATATTATGGTATAGTGGGTAAAACTTCAAACAAGAATTGTTGAGACCTGAATTTTGATCCCAGGCCTTCAGTGACTTTCTTGTTTCATAATTATAGGTAATTTGATTTTTTCGACAAAGATTCCTAATAAGTAAAACAGAATAATTTCCTGCAAAAGGATATATAGATAGATGTAAAACTTTATAAGGATTCTGTGTATATATACATGCACTGAACATATATATGTATATCTAGAAAAATAACATCCTCAATTGCTAGGATTAGATTTTCTGTAAATCTCAGAAATATGAGAATTTTAGTTTAGGACCTACGATCTTATGTGTCTAAAATGTCTAAAAAATGACATTTTATGTGTCTGTGGTAGGCAGAATTTTAAGAAAGCCCCAATATTCTCACTGCCTGATGTACACACCCTGTATGATCTCTTCCACTTGAGTGTGGGCAGGATCTGGGAACAGAATGAGATATCCATCCCATAATTAGGTTATGTTACATGGCAAAGGTGAAAAGATTCTAAAGATTAGTTAAAATCCTAAGTTAGCTGACTTTTAATTAATCAAAAGAAAGCTTATCCTGAGTGGGCCCGACTTAGTCAGATGAGCCATTTAAAAGAGTGTCTAGAGGTCAGATGGAAGAAACAGTGACTCTTTCCAATACACCATGAGTTCTACAGCTGCAAGAAAATGAATTCTGCCAACAACCAGAGCTGGAAGAGGATTCAAGCCACAGATGAGACCCCCAGCCACAGCCAATACGTATATTACAGCTTTGTGAGATCTTTGAACAGAGGACCCAGCTAAGACTGCCTGAACTCCTGATCTATGAAATCAGATAATAAAGGTATGTTGTTTTAAGCCTTCACATTTGTGATAATTTGTTATGCAACAGTCAAAAATGGATATAGTGTCTTAATTTAGTTAGTGGGACTGTGTATAATGTCTCTGTCTGTATTAGTTTCCTATGGCTGCTATAACAAACTGTCACAAATTTAGTGGTTTAAACCACAACAAATTTATCTCTTAGAGTTCTGGAGGTCAGAAGTCCAAAATCAGTTTCCCTGGGCTAAGATTAAGTGTCAACAGGACTGCTTTTTTCTGAATTTTCTGAGGGGAGAATTCATTTTCTTGCTTTCTTCAGCTTCTTGCATTCCTTTGCTATGACCCCCTTCTTCTGTCTTCAAAGGGCATCCTTCCAATCTCTGTTTCCATCATCACATCACCTTCTCTGACTCTGATTCATCCTGTGTCCCTCATAAGGATTACGTTGATTACATCAGGCCAACTAGATAATCTAGGATAATCTTCCCACCTCAATCCTAACAATCATATCTTCAACGTCCCTTTTGCCCCATAAAGTAACAGTCACAGGTTCTGAGAATTAGGATGTAGACAAATTTGAGGGGGGCATTATTCATCTAACCACAGTCCACCTTCTGGTTCCCAATGGTTCATATCCATCTCACATGCAAAACACATCTACTCCATCCTAGCCCAAGTCTTACCTGTTGCACTGTTGTTTTACTCTGAGATGACTTTGAGATGACGGGGAGGCATTGTTGATGGTAGTGATGGCAATGGTTAGAAACTCTGGACCCTATACCTCTTTTAATGAATGTAACTCCAATTTCTCAAGGTCAGTGTGCTTGAGGCATTAGTAAGCTTGTTGGCCATGAAACATATTCGTCCAGGCACCCTGAGAGTACTCTCTCCATCTTTTCGTGAAAAGCATAAAGTGTTGACTAAGCAGTCTTGCTCTGAAGATTTATTTGTAACTCCTTAGTTGCCACAAATCATTAGTATCTTGTTCTGTGGACTTATCCGTAGACTTTCCTAATGCTCTTGCCTAAAGTGGAAACTTTAAGTATCAGGCCTTTCTAATTTGATCTCCATGAGAAGCTTTGCCTCTCTGTTATTCTTTGCAAAGTAGTGGATGCTTTAGCAGTTCACAGGAATGCTGCACTGTGCCAAAACACACTTACTCTCTAAGCTGAATATGCTGCCTGAGGTTGCTTTGGTTCATTTACAAACTCAATCAAATGTATGATGATGGCTCCCTGAAAATATCATCAAAAGAACCTGTCAATAGACAAAGCTGAGTTTATTCTTACCATGCTAAAAGTAACATTTATAGTACAAATACTTGTGTAAGTGCCACCCACTGTCTTGACAGAAAGTAATGCCTCTCAGAGGGCAGAGGGCAAAATTAGGATATTTATGGAGTTTTAGAGTCTGGTTTAAGGCAAGTTTTTCAGTGTGGTAGCTTGATTAGGATTGGGTAAGAATCGTGATTCAAAAGTTTAGCATCGGTGGACACAACAAGGCAAAGGTAGAGAGACAAGTGCTCAAAGAATCTTGGAGAGGAATCAGTTGTTTCAGTTGTTTGATGCTACCTACTGAAAATTGGTGAATTTAATGTTTATTTAAATGGTTTTTAAAGGAAGTTTCTGAAATGAAAAATAAGGTTATTTGTAACTTCTATCTTCCTAGGCAAGATTTTCCTGGAATAATGAAGTAATATTGAGTAAGACAGTGGCATAATAACGTTATGTTACTGTGGACAGTAAGCTGTGTGGGTATAGATGGCTTTTGTTTTCACAACATATATATTTTGAGCACATACTATGAAATAGTGGAAATATAATGGTGAACAAAAGGGGCTAAAAGTCTACTAAAGGGGGTAGAGAATTAAGAGTCAAAAATGAAAAACTTCTATTATTTACAACATGGATGAATTGTACAATTATAATGTTGACTGAAAAAAACAGAACAAAATAATGCATACAGCATAATTCCATTTTCATAAATGTAAAAAAATAAGATAACTGAACTGTATTCTTTAGGTATGCATATGTAGGTGGTAAAACTATAAAGGAAAGAAAAGAAATTATTACTATAGAAATCAGAATAATTATTACTTCAGAAGGGAGAGGGAGGATTGTGATCTGGAAGGAATGCACAGGTAGTTTTGGGGTGCCACTGATATCTTTGCTTTTGGCGTCAAATCCAAAAAATCATTGCAAAGGCTGACGTGAAGAAGTTTACCCACTATATTTTCTCCTGGGAGTTTTATGGTTTCAGGTCTTATGTTCAAGACTTTTATTTTGAGTTGGTTTTTGTATATGATATGAAATAGTGGTCCACTTTCATTCTTTGACATGTGGCTGTCCAATTTTCCCAACACCATTTATTAAAGAGACTATCCTTCCCCTATTGTATATTCTTGGCTCCTTAGTCATCAATTGATATAGATGTGTGGGGTTTTCTCTGAGCTCTCTGTTCTCTTCCACTGATATCTGTGTCTGTTTTATGCCAAACGATATTGCTTTAATTCCTATAGCTTTGTAATATAGCTTGAAATCAGAAGGTGTAATGCCTCCAACTATATTCTTCTTTCTCAAAATTGCTTTGGCTATTTGGGGTCTTTTGTGATTCCATGTAAGTTTTAGGATTGTGTTTTCTATTTCTGTGAAAAACGCCATTGGGATTTTCATAGGATTACATTGAACCTGTACATTGCTTTTCTGTAGATCACTTCGGGCATATGGAAATCTTAACAACAATAAGTCTTCCAATCCATGAGCACAGAATATCTTTCCATTTATTTGTGCCTTCCTCAATTTCTTTCCACAAATTTTGATGTTATATTTTCATTTAGTTCAAAATGTTTAAATTTCAGCAACTGACAAAGGATTAATCTCCAAAATTAACAAGCAGCTCATGCAGCTCAATATCAAAAAAACAAACAACGCAATCCAAAAATGGGCTGAAGACCTAAATAGACATTTCTCCAAAGAAGATATACAGGTCATCAACAAACACATGAAAGGATGCTCAACATCACTAATCATTAGAGAAATGCAAATCAAAACAACAATGAGGTATCACCTGACACCAGTTAGAATGGCCATCATCCAAAAATCTACAAACAATAAATGCTGGAGAGGGTGTGGAGAAAAGGGAACCTTCTTGCACTGTTGGTGGGAATGTAAACTGATACAGCCACTATGGAGAACAGTATGGAGGTTCCTTAAAACACTAAAAATAGAACTACCATATGATGCAGCAATCCCACTACTGGGCATATACCCTGAGAAAACCATAATTCAAAAAGAGTCATGCACCCCAATGTTCACTGCAGCCCTATTTACAATAGCCAGGACATGGAAGCAACCTAAGTGTCCATCAACAGATGAATGGATAAAGATGTGACACATATATACAATGGAATATTATTCAGCCATAAATAGAAACGAAATTGAGTTATTTGTAGTGAGGTGGATGGACCTAGAGACTGTCATACAGAGTTAGGTAAGTCAGAAAGAGAAAAACAAATACCATATGCTAACACATATATATGGAATCTAAAAATAATAAAAAAAAAAGTTCTGAAGAACCTAGGGGCAGGACAGGAATAAAGACCCAGACATAGAGAATAGACTAGAGGACACAGGGAGGGGGAAGGGTAAGCTGTGACAAAGTGAGAGAGTGGCATGGACATATATACACTACCAAATGTAAAATCGATAGCTAGTGGGAAGCAGCCATATAGCACAGGGAGATCAGCTTGGTCCTTTGTGACCACCTAGACGGGTGGGATAGGGAGGGTGGGAGGGAGACGCAAGAGGGAGGAGATATGGGGATATATGTATATGTATGGCTGATTCACTTTGTCATAAAGCAGAAACTAATACACCATTGTAGAGCAATTATACTCCAATAAAGATATTAAAAAATGAAATGTTTTAATTTCTCTTGAGGTTTCTTCTTTGCCCTATGTGTTATTTAAAAGTGTGTTGTTTAATATCCATGTATTTTGGGATTTTCCAGTTATCTTTCTGTTATTGATTTCGAATTTAATTTCATTGTGATCTGAGAGCAGACATTGTATGATTTCTATTCTTTAAATTTGTTAAAGTATGTTTTATGGCCCAGAATGTGATCTGTTTTGGTGAATGTTCTATGTGAGCTCAAGAAGAATGTGTATTCTGCCTTTGTTGAGTGAGGTAGTCTATAGATGTTAATTATATCCAGTTGATTGATGGGGTTACTGAGTTCAACCTGTCATTACTGATTTTCTGCCTGGTGGACCTGTCCATTTCTGATAGAAGGGTGCTGATGTCTCTAACTATGATAGTAGATTAATCTATTTCTCCTTACAATTCTGTTAGGTGTTGCCTCATGTAGTTTGATGTTCCATTGTTAGGTACATACACATTAAAGATTGTTATGTCTTCTTGGAGAATTGACTCTTTGTTATCATTATGTAATTCCCTTCTTTATCTCTGATAATGTTCCTTGCTCTGAAGTTGGCTCTGCCTGTAATTAATACAGCTATTCCTGTTTTCTTTTGATTACTGTCAGCATGGTGTATTTTTCTGCATCCATTTACTTTTAATCTGTTTGTGTCTTTATATTTAAAGTGATTTTTCTTGTAGACAACATATAGTCGAATCTTGCTTTTTGATCCACTCTCACAATCCTTACCTTTTAATTGGTGTATTTAGACCATTGACATTCAAAGTGATTGCTTATATAGTTGGATTATTGTCTACCATGTCTGTTACTGTTTTCTATTTGTTGCTCTTGTTGTCTTTTCCTATTTTTGTTTTCCATTCTTTTTCTGCCTTTCATGATTTTAATTAAGAATTTTATATGATTCATCCTCTTTTTTTAGCATATCAATTATATTTCTATTTTTTACCTTTTTTTTAGTGGTTGCCCTAGAATTTGCAATATACAATTACAACTAATTCAAGTCCACTTTCAAATAACACTGTATCACTTCACAGGAAGTGTTAGTACCTTATAAAAATAAAATAATATTAATTCCTTCCTCTGTCTCTTGCATCATTGCTGTTATTCATTTCATACACACACACTATATATATATATAAATGTAATCAAATACGTTGTTGCTATTATTATTTTCAGCAAACTATTATTTGCTAGATCAATTCAGAAAAATAAAAGTTTTTATTTTACTTACATTATTCCTTCTTCAAGATCTGAGTTTACGATGTATGTTAATTTCCTTCTCTATAAAGAATATTTTAAAACATTTCTTGTAAGGTAGGTCTATTGGTAACAAATTCCCTCAATTTTGTTTGTCTGAGCAAGTCTTTATTTCTCTTTCACTTCTGAAAGGTAATTGTGCAGGGTACAGAATTCTGTGATTTCACTCTCAACACTAAATATTTCATTCTATCTCTTCTTGCTTGCCTGGTTTCTGAGTTGAAGGCAGATGTAATTCTTTGTTTCTTTAAGGTAAGGGTTTTTCCCCCTTCTTGCTCCTTTCAGGATTTTTTTCTTTGACTTTCTGTGGTTGAAAATGAGATGCCTAGGTGTACGTGTTTTGGCATCTATCCTGCTTGGTATTCTCTGAGCTTCCTGGATCTGTGGATTGTTGTGTTACATTAATTTGGGGAAATTCTTGGTCAATATTGTTTCACATATTTCTTCTGTTCCTTTCTCTCTTTTCCTTCTGGTATTCCCATTACACAGATGGTACATCTTTTGTAGTTGACCCACAGTCCTTGGATATTCTGTCCTGTTTTTTTCAGTCTTTATTCTCTTCACTTTGTAGTTTTAAAGGTTTCTATTGATCTATCCTCCAGCTCAGGGATACTTTCTTCACCCACGTCCAGTCTAGAATAAGCCAGTCAAAGGAATTCTTTATTTTGGTTACAATATTTTGAATCTCTAGAAATTATTTTTGCTTTTTCTTAGGATTTCCATCTCTCAGCTTGCATTGTCCATCTGTTCTTGCATGGTATCTACTTTATCCATTACAGCCCTTAGCATATTAATCATAATTGTTTTAAGTTTCTGATCTGATAGGTCCAA
Source organism: Delphinapterus leucas (assembly GCF_059928025.1). NCBI lineage: Eukaryota > Metazoa > Chordata > Mammalia > Artiodactyla > Monodontidae > Delphinapterus > Delphinapterus leucas. The sequence goes on from NC_143134.1 coordinate 56,221,140, forward strand.
TATCCCTGACATGTCTGGTTCCTGATTCTTGCTCTTTCTCTTCATATTGTGTTTTTTGCTTTTTAGTATGCCTTGTAATTTTTTTCTTGATAGTTGGACATGACATACTGGCAAAAGGAACTCCTGTAAATAGGTCTTTAGTAAAGTGGTGGTATGGTGTGGGAGAGGGGAAGAATTTTATAATCCTATGATTAGGTCTTAGTCTTTTAGTGAGCCTATGCCTCTGGACTGTGAACTTCACAAGTGTTTCTCAGTTTTTTCTCCCCCTTAGGTGACACAGGATGGCTAGAAAGTGCCAGAGTTGAATATTTTCTTTCTCCCATGTAGAAGGCTAATATTGACTGGAGTTGGGCATTTCCCTTCCGCAGGTCAGTCAGGCTCTGATAATACCTCAGTATGTTAGGCTCTAGCCAACTAGCTTCTCCTGAGGGCAGGTCTTAAGAAATATGCTCTGACATGTCTCAAAATGGTTACTTTTCCCCTCTCCCTGTCAGAAGCTGGAGATTTTTCTCAATATTTATTATGAGAACCTGGTTTGAGTTCCCGGTGGTAAATCTTACAAAAGCATGGGGGGCCCCCAATTATTAGATCACTCTGAAGTTTTTAACTCTCAGCATTGTGCACACTAAGCTTCCAGTGAGTTGTCAATTACATTTTAGTTTTTTCTGCCCTGGGAGTTGTTCCTGAGCAGTTTCCACTTAAGTAGTTTCCAATCAGGTGGTTTCCATGCATGAGTCTCTACTCCAATAAATTGTGACCCCCTGTATTCCCCTGTATGTCTCTCCAATCTTGGGCTCTCCCCTCTCTTATGGATCCAAGAAGAGTTGTTGATTTTTCAGTCTGTTTATCTTTTTACTTGTTGTTAGAATGGAGTGGTGACTTTCAAATTCCTTATATGAAGAATCGGAAAGTGGAAGACCCACAATCTCAGCTCCTTTTAAAGGATACTTAGATATGAGAATTTTTCAAGAAAACTTTTGGATCTTGATAATTGGATTGGGAGCTTATCATTATGAAAGTGTCTGAAGAAGTGATCCAATGTAGCTTTGTAATATATTGTTTTCCCATAACATCTATGAACTAAGTATTTTGTTTTTAGAATCAGAATGAAGCAAATTCTAAGCAATTTGGGCTACAGTATTTTCAGAAGGAATTGGCCATCACCCATTTTTCTCTACCATATTTCTTCCACTTAGTTGCTCTAAACTTCTTATTTCAATTTTAAGGTTTTTTGTTTGTTTTTTGTTTGGAGTAATGACTCTTCTGTTGAGCATCAAATTAAGATGAAGTTACTTAATAAACATGTCAGAAACATTAGTTCTATGTCTATTTTTTTAATGCTTAACGTTTCTTTTTGATAGTACAGTTACAAATAGTATTATTACAATTATTATAATATCGTGAAATGTCAAATGACATTTCATTTTGATAGCATGACTACCTACAGTATTTTTTCCTTTTTTTAAAGAGAGGCCTTAAGTTATTACTAAGATAACTGTTATTTACCTTACTTTCAGGATAACTTTTTATTTTGTTATAACTTTAAATATACAGAAAAGTTTCAAGACTAGCATAAAGAACTACTGTACACCCTTTATCAAGATTTGCCAATGTTTAAATATTTCCGCATTTGTTTTATCATTCTCTCCTTTTGCATAGGTATATCAAGAATGAGTAGGATGCATCATGCCCTTTACCCCTAAACACTGAAATGTAGATTTCTTAGATAAGGCCATTCTCTTAAATAATCACAGTTCAGTTATCAAAATCAGAAAATTTAACTTGATATGATATTAATCTACTGTCTATATTCAAATTTCATCAATCGTCCCAATAAAATCCTTTATATCTAATTTTTTTTGAAAATCAGGTCGAGGGTACAATCCAAGATTACACAGTGCATTTATTATAATGTCTCTTAAGTCTTCAGCCTGGAAGAGTTCCTAAGATTGTCTTTCTTGATCTTGACACTTTTGAAGAGTATAAGCCAACTATTCTGCACAATGTCCCTTATTTGGGGTTTGTCTATTTCATTACGATTAGGTTTGGCGTGTATTGAATACATTTTGGCAGTAATACCACAGAAGTGATAGCCTCATCTATTTTTTGTGTGTTGAAGTAGAGAATTATTCTGATTTATCTTGTCTACTCTAATGCTGAAACATCTTACTTATCCACATCTCAGTTATTAAGTCAACTAATTTGCCTGGAATATATTCAATAATCAAAAAGAAAGTTTTGGTTATTGGGCATATGTGCCATCAATGTTGCATCATCCATGTTTTTCAGATTTTCAGTGACTCTGATTGGACTCTCTTCTCCTCTGAAGGGAGGAGAGGAGGAATATTGATGTTATTACATTGGAAGTACTGTGACAGCCAAGTTTGTGCCAGTAGAAGAATCTCCTTGCCAAAGGGCTTAGACTATTAACTTCTGTATCTTGGCAGTGTCTTGGGTGAAGCAAGCTGTCCCAGGTAAAAATGTGAGTTCTAATGGTCATTTTGCAGAGTAGGTTCCAGGAGGTTAAATACCCCAGAAAAATCAACATTTGAAGATGTGTTTATTGTAGTCTCTTTAAACAATTACATTAGCAGAAACTAAGAATAGTCTTCAAATACTTTCAAGTTCTAAGAATGCCCAAGCACAGACAACATAGGCACAAGAATATCAGCAAAATCTAGAAAGAAAAAGAAAAATCCTGCCTAGTTCAGAGGTTCTTCCTTTAGTCATGCAGGATAAGTGCTACATTGCCCAAAAAGCTGAGGATAAATACCTGAACTCTGGTGAGTGATCTTTATAGATTACTGATATATTTTTGTACATGTTATATTTTAAAAATATGGTTCATTTTAGATAATATAATTTTAGTTATTTCTCAATGAACATTTTTGTTGTCATAATATCTAGAATTAAAGGATTGGGGTCAATTCTACTTAAGCCATCTAGTTGGGGTCAATTCTACTTAAGCCATCTAGTTGGGGTCAATTCTACTTAACCATTGTAATCAAAGCCTGGATGGCTAGAGTAGACTGAAGCAGGTAAGCAGCACCTGTTTAGAGTTGACAGATTTAACAAATAAGAATACAGGTAATGTCCAGTTAGATTTGAATTCAGATAAACAGCAAATAATTTTTGAGTATGAGTATGTCCCAAATATTGCACCATGAATATCATCTGTCAGCACTACTGTTAGAGAACACTTATTCCAACCTGCTTTTTTCTGGTTGTTGGGCTACACATTAGAAGAGCAGATCCTCTTTTGAGCCCTTACTTAGCACCTTTTTGTTCTAATGGATCATTTGGTTTCAGAGCTTCTGGAGTATTAGAAATAACACTTTCTGACAGAGGGAGGGTACTGTCAGAGGGAGCCCTGTAACATGGACAAAAAAGTGATTGCTTGACAGCAAGGGAAGAGACAGAGCAACTTCAAAAAACAGACATAACAATTAAAACAATACAGGGGGATATGGCCACCACAGAGTAAAGGACCAAGTATGCTTATCTTCCCAAGGGCATTGCCTTATTATAGCCTCATGCTGTTGCTGGTGTATGAAGATCCTGGGACATCAAAAAGAGTTCTAATTATGTTTAGACTATAGTTTAATAGTTCTCTGAGATCCTTTCTGAAAGTATTAATAGAATAAATTATAACTAAACACTGTTTAAGAAGGCAAAGCAATGTATGATATATTTGACAAAGATCTTAAAACCAGTTAAAACTTAAAATAATATTTGGGTGTTTAATAAAAGGAAAACCTTCACTGTATGGAAAATACAGCTTTCTAGAACAAATTATTTCCTGAGACTCCAAACTGTAGACATTTTCCTGTTATTACTGTTATTACTGGTATGCTTCAGGTGAGAATGTTAACTTGATTGGAATTATATGAATAATTTCCTTAATGTCGTATTTTCCTTGGCATTTGGGACGCAGTTCTCTCCAAATGATTAGCCTATGAGGTTGTAATTTCAAGTGAGTCAAGTCATACCTGTTGCCTCAAGTAAGCGTTTTTAACACATTTTTAGAAACTTTGGAACTTAAAAATACCAAGTCATTTTTTTGCCGGGGGTGGGCCAGGGGAAGGAGTGAGTGAGTGTGCGCTGCTATTTTAATTTCCAAGTCTTTCTTTTACAAAAAGATTCACCCTTGGGAGTCCTTTTAAAGCTGAGCAACTTTCCTCAACTAAAATACCATTTAATTAATATCCATGTTCTATAAATTTTTTTATACTTCCATTTTGCAAAGCAAGATAAATATGTCACAAAACTGGGCTGTGCAGATGGACAGAATTCTCTTTAAGTAGGTCCTTAAAAAGTGAAATATGGATATAGACACAGTGAGACAGTCAAGTGTCAAAAGAAATCTGTCGGCTTTTTAGCAGTTGAATAATTCAGAAGATGTGCATTAAGCCAACTTCTTAATTTCCCATTTCCCCCTTTCTAATTCTTTCCTTTTCATCCTGTGATTTTTCTTCTCTCTCCCTCAAAGCTATTTGTTGCAGAGATGCCCTGGAAAGCAGGTGGTCTTCCTTATACGACAGCATCTGTTGCTCAGAATGAGAGGCTAAAGATCTAAAAGCAAAGGAAATGAAACCCACAGTCCTATAAATGCCTTTTTAAAAATAGCCTTGTTTTTGGTTATTTTTTGTTGAATCAACTGGAACACTTTTATTGTTCGCGATAAAACAAGTTGTCTAAAGGCAGTGATCCTCCTCCTTTTATTTTTCTGATACTGGGGTTTGCTTCTTTCCAACCACTTTCTGGATCAGGTTTCCTCCCTAAGATTTTACAAATGGTGGAGGGGCTACAAACGCTCTGAAGGTTTTTCTTAAGCCATTTGTTAACAATATCCTCTCGGCACTGACTCCAGCCTTTATAGTTGTGATTGTTAGCAAAGCTTCAAGGGCATGGTGGTGTTTTTCTATTCTTCTAGCCCTAGGGGAGAAAAGAATTCCTAGGAGGACTTCTGGCTGGCTTATTATCATCCAGAAACAAGAAATCAGAGAGCCTGAAGCTGAAAGGCTGAACATTTTTTTAAACTATCCAAACCTGAATGGGCAGTGTGGTATAAAAGAAAGAACAGGGGCTCAGGGCTCACATGGACCTAAATTTAAATACCAGCTCTGCCACTTACTAAGTACGTAACACTGGCCACTCAAGATTTGGAGCCTTAAGTTCTTACTTGTCTATAATGTGTATCATGGGTAATGTAACCTATTTTATAGGTAGGAAAGATTTTTGAGCTTCAGTTTCTTATATGTCAGGTAAGTATAATAATACCCATCTCACAAAGTTGCTGGAAGGACTAAATGAAGGAAAAGTGCCTACCAGTACTCATCAGGCTGGCCCTCAAGAAACATGTGCTTCCTCTGAGCATCACCCCCCATTTGTCTCTTCTTCCTCTGCCCCACCCAAGTAAACATCCACATGCACATACATGGGACTAGCAGTCTTACTGTATTCTCTGCCTTTCACAGGGGAAAATATGAATGAGATGAGAACCTGTCCCAGCCTGCCTCGCTGTTAAAGTAAACTTTGATTCACAATTAAGACCCTTTGTCTCACCCACTCTCCCTGGTCCATGCTTAGACAGAAAGCTCAGGTGACCTGGTTTGGCAGAAGGCATTTCCTCTTTGAATCTCTGCCCAATGTTTCCTTTTCTGATTTTCCCCACAGTTATGAAATGTGATCGTAAGGTTCTAGGATTCATGTTTTAGGGACCTGAACTAAATGTTTTCAGTTTGTCTGATAATACAAGTGGCCCTTACATGTCACTAGCAGCTTATCAGTTAGATACCGTTTTTGCAGTAACAGAAATTGCCGGTAACAGGGTGATTTGCCAACACTTTGTTCTCTCTCCTCACTTCCTCTTGTCCCCTCTCCTCCTTTTCTCCTCTAGGCTGGGATCCCTTCCCTGCCTGGGGCTGACTGGCAGGTACACTGATAGTCATCAAGGCGGGATTCTCACGCTGAGCTCTTGGGGTGCACTGAACAGTTCCACAAAGCACGTCTTCTTGGAAATTGCATATCATGTGCCTTTGTTCTCTGTAGTCTCCTAGCTTTTTCTGATTTCTGCTTCTGGTTTCAGGGCCAGGTGCTTGAAATGTCAGTTGGTCAAGACAGGTACACTCCATCTAAAGATCTAACACAGAATAATGTCCTGAGCAGGAAAGAATAGTTACCAGATTCATCAATCATGCTCTGTTTACCTTTCCAATGGGGAATGTAAGTCAGAGAATAAGGCAGCTGATCTGAAAATAGTATAATTAAGTGCTAGAATATAAGTAACCACAGAAGGCTATGTGATTAAACAACAGATTAATCTTCTTTTTTTTTTTTTCTCTCTTGGCTAACGTTTTTTCCTCTAACAACTAAGAACACTTTATTGGAATATAGTTTATAGACTCTAAGTACACAATTCAATGGTGTTTAGTAAATTTAAAAAGTTGTGCAACCATCAGCTCAAGCTGATCTTAGAACCCTTCCATCACCTTCAAAATTTTCCACAAGCCTATTTGCAGTCAATCCTCACTCATACACCTCCAGCCTCAGCAACCACCTACTGTCTCTATAAATATGCCTTTTCATCCACTTCATATAAATGGAATCACACAGTGTATATCGCTGTGGATCTGGCCTCTTTCATTTACTATAGCATTTTTGAGGCTCATCTGTGTTTTAGCATGTATCATTGTTTAATTCCTTTTTGACTGTTGAATAATAGTCCATTGTGTGGATATACCACATTTTATTTATCTACTCTCAGGTTGATAGACACTTAGATTTTTTCCTGTTTTGGGCTATGGCACTGCTTCTATGAAGGTTTATGTTCAAGTCTTTGTGCATGTTTTCATTCCTCGGGTAGATTCTTAAGAATGGAATTGCTGAGTCCTTTGGTAAGTTTATATAACCTGTAAAAAAACTGCCAAACTGTTTTTGCACAATGGATGTGCATTTCCACCAGCATTTTATGAGGACTCAGTTTCCAGTTTCTTCACGTCTTTACCAACACTTGATGTCTGTCTTTTGAAGTAGAGCCCTTCTAGTGGGTATACCAATGGTTACTCATTGTGGTTTTAATTTCTTTAATAACTAATAATGTTGAACACTGTTTAATATACTTGTTAGCCAGGTATATGCCATTTTGCTCATTTTGTAGTTGGATTGTCTTCTTATTGAGTGTTGAGTTCTTTATATATTCTGGATACAAGGTGTTTATCAGACATATAATTTGCAAATATTTTCACCTACTCAGTGGCTTGTCCTTTCATTTTCATAATGGTGTCTTCTGAAGCATAAAAGCTCTAATTTGATAAAGTCCAATTTATCAGTTTTTTCTCTTACAGCTTGGCCTTTTGGTATCATATCTAAGATATCTTTGCCTAACCAAAAGTCATGAAGATTTTCTCCTGTGTTTTCTTCAAGATGTTTTATAGTTTTAGCTCTTACATTGATATCTATGATCTATTTTGAGTTTGTGTGTGTGTGTGTGTGTGTGTGTGTGTATAGTGCTGGTACAAACATTTATTGAAAAACAACTATCTTTTCCTCACCGAGTTGTCTTGGTGCCTTTGTTAAAAATCAATTGACCATAAATGTCAGGGTTTATTTCTGGACTCAATTCTGTTCCATTGATCCACAGGGCTACTTTTATGCAAATACTGCACTGTCTTGATACTGTAACCTTATAGTAAGTAAACTTTGTTCTCTTTAAAAATTGTTTTGACTATTCTAGATCCTTTCATTTTTATATAAATTTTAGTCTTATCCTGTCACTTCTACAAAAGATTCTTGAATCTTCTAATCAATAAAAATGGAATGTCTTTCCATTTATTGATATATTCTTTAATTCCTTTCATCAGTGCTTTGTACTTTTCATTGTACAAATCCTGAACTTCTTTTGTTGAACTAAGTATCTTATTCTGTTTCATTCTTTCTGAATGGAATTATTTTCTTAAATTTACTTTTGGATCCTTGTTGCTAATTGTAGAAATACAACTGAGTGGTTTATACTGTTCTTGCATCCTGCAAGCTTGCTTAAAGTTGTTTTAGTAGTTTTGACTGGTGTGCCTGCATGTGTCTGTGTATTCCTTAAGAATTTCTACATATAGGATGTGCTGTCACCTGCAAATGAAGAGTTTACTTCTTCCTTTCCAATCTGGTTGCCTTTAATTTCTTCAGTACACAAGTTTTAGTCTTTATCCACTAAGTTTGATATTAGCTGAAGATTTTTCATAGGTACTTATCACACTGAGGAAGTTCCCTTCTATTCCTGGTTTGCTGAGAGATTTTAATCATTAATGGATGCTGGATTTTGTCAAATGATTTTTCTGTATCTATTAGATGGCCACATGGGTTTTGTCCTTTATTATGCTACGATAATGTATTATATTCATTGATTTTCATATATTAAGCCAACCTTGTATTTTGGGGATAAATCTCACTTGGTTTTTGACTTTTTATATGTTGCTGAATTTGGTTTCCTAATATTTTAAGGAATCTCTGAATTTATGGTTATAAGAAATATTGGTTTATACTTTTCTTATGATATCTTTGTCTGACTTTAGTAACAGGGTAATGCTGGCTTCATAGAATGAGTTAAGAAGTGTTCCCTCTTCTTCTATTTTGGGGGTAGATTTTGAGAAGGATAGATGTAAAATTTTTAAATGTTTGGTAGAATTCACCATTAAAGCCACCTTGTCATGGACTCTTCTTTGTTGGATGTTTTTGATTACTGATTTAATCTCTCTACTTATTACAAACCTGTCCAGATTTTCTAGTTCTTCACAAGTCAATTTTGGTAATTTGTATGATTTTAGAAATTAGTCCATTTCATCTGTGATATCCAGTTGGTTGGCTTTTTTTTTTTTTCCTCTGGCTGCATTGGGTCTTCATTGCTGCGTGTGGGCTTTCTCTAGTTGTGGCGAGCAGGGGCTACTCTTCATTGCGGTACATGGGCTTCTCATTGCAGTGGCTTCTCTTGTTGTGGAGCACAGGCTCTAGGTGTGCGGGCTTCAGTAGTTGTGGCACACGGGCTCAGTAGTTGTGGCTCGCAGGCTCTAGAGCACAGACTCAGTAGTTGTGGCACATGGGCTTAGCTGCTCTGCGGCATGTGGGATCTTCCTGGACCAGGGCTTAACCCTGTGTCCACTGCATTGGCAGGTGGATTCTTCCACTGAGCCACCAGTTTGTTGGCTTTTAATTGTTGATAGTATTCTTTTAATCCTTTTTATTTCTGTGAGGTTGATAATAATGTCCCTACTTTTATTTCTGATTTTCGTTATTTGCATCTTCTTTTTTTTTCAGTGTAGCTAAAAATTTGTCAAATTTGTTGATGTATTCAAAGAACCAAATTTTTATTTTATTGATTCTATTTGTTTCTATTCTCTATTCCATCTATCTCTGCTCTAATCTTTATTATTTTCTTCCTTCTGCTAGTTTTAGGTTTAGTTTGCTCTTTTTTTTCTCTTTCTTTGAGGTATAAAGTTAGGTCACTGACGTGAGAGAGATATTTCTTTTTTACTATAGGCATTTACAACTATAAATTTCCCTCTGAGCACTGCTTTTGCTGCATTCCATAAGTTGTGGCATGTTGTGTTTTCATTTTCATTCATCTCAAAGTATTTCCTAATTTCCCTTCTGATTTTTTGATCAATTGGTTGTTTAATAGAGTATTTTTAAATTTTCACATATTTGTAAATTTTCTAGTTTCTCGCACATTATTGATTTCTAGTTTCATTGCACTGTGGTTTCAAAAGATACTTGGTATGATTTCAACTTTTTAAATTTATGGAGCCTTGTTTTGTGGCTTTCTGGTATATCCTGGAGAATAAACATTCTATGAGCACATGAGAAGAATGTGTACTTTGCTGTCATTGGATGAAGTGTTTTATACATGTCTGTTAGGTCTAGTTGGTTTATAGTATTGTTCAAGTTCTCTATATCCTTGTTGATCTTTTCTCTAGATGTTTTCCTGCCTTCACTTATAAGGACCCTTGTAAATACACTGGGACCACTCAAATAATCCAGGATATCTCGCCATCTCAGCATTAACTTAATTACATCTGCAACCTTCCTTTTTCCTTTTAAGGGAACATATTTACCAGTTCCAGGGATAAGGAACTGAACATATTTGGGAGACCATTATTCAGCCTAACATAGTAACTATACAGTCTTAGCTTAAACACTTAATCTACAGTCAGCACTCTCACTACCACCAAGGTAGGACAGCACTGACTCAGAAATTGGGAAAAGAGCATGCAACTACAATAACATGAGGCAAAATATAACATCAAAGTATCATTTTGAAAAGTTCTAAAAATATTAGAATGATGGATATTATTCTATCATAATAGAAAGGGGTTTCTACTCCTAGGACAATGGAAATTAGGCTGGAAAAATATATTTAATGTATTTACTGAATTGAATGTATGTAATGTGATTTGGTAAGAGGTTTTACATGGGGGAGTCATTTTTCTTCTGCATTTTCACTTACAAATATTTCTGGGTTTTGTTTTTTGTTTTTGAAGGACACGGGTTTGTATCAGAAGTGTACTTTGGGCCTCTATATATGAGTTTTATGGTACAGTTTTAATTTCCAGTATGGGCCTATTCCTGTGTTATGTCACACAATATATGCTTCATGGTGGGGAGATTTTATAAGTCAGGAGTTATGTTTTCCACTGGGGTTTTTGTTACTGAATTTTTTTTTTTTTTTTTTTTTTTTTGTGGTATGCGGGCCTCTAACTGTTGTGGCCTCCCCCATTGCGGAGCACAGGCTCCGGACGCGCAGGCTCAGCGGCCATGGCTCACGGGCCCAGCCGCTCCGCAGCATGTGGGATCTTCCCGGACCGGGGCACGAACCCGTGTCCCCTGCATCGGCAGGCGGGCTCTCAACCACTGCGCCACCAGGGAAGCCCTGTTACTGAAATTTTTAAAAAATATTGATTCATCTGTATTTGTGTCATGTTATGTCCAGCTTGAAAAGACCTTGATCTAACTTCTGTTCAATTAAGTTTTACTGCTTTGTACTCTAAAGCCAAACCATAACTATAAACCTAGAAGAAAAGTTATGGCTGAAAGAGAGAACATCACAACATGTTAACTGCTCTCTTTCCATCATTTAGAAGACTCTAGTTGTGAGCCAGGAAGTTTCTGACCAGTAAATTTAATGTTAAATGTTGAGCCCCCTTGTTAGACTTTATTTTAAAGTCTTTGTTTACCAAAATGAGAACTTTTGAAGGGTAACCACAAAGTGCAATGGAAAATAACATGGGAATAATTTTGATAACATACTAGAGTACACAGTCAGATGATGTGGTTTCGTAGCCTGGTTCTGATACTTTCAACCTATACAACCTTGGGGAAGTCAAATAATCTCTTTAAGTCCCAGTTTTCTCATCTGTAAAATGAGGATAATAATATCCACCTCAGACAGTTTTGAGAGTTATGAGAAACATGCTCTGAATACTGTCATATACCAAACAAATGAAACAGATTATAATTCCTCTCAAATGAAAAAAAAAAACAAACCACTTCATCTTGAATCGTAATAATGGAATTACATATATGTGAATTGTCATCATCAAGAATGAATATATTTTGTGGGAACAGGTACTCCATCCAAGGATATGATGGGTTTCAGATGTCTAGATTATGGGGCTTATGGGACAAATGCAAACATTTTACTTCCACGTATCTCCATGTGAGCAAGTGAGATTTCTCTCCACTTTTTAACCACACCCCCAACTATGATCAGTCATCTCACAAGTCACTGGTATCTGGTTAGGAAAGACTGGATAGACAAATCTACCCCTACTACAGAAGACAGGAGCTAAAGACACAAGCTACCTTATTGATATAGGTCATATGTGCAAAGTTCATGCCCATAAAACAAAGTACTTTGTCAGCTACACCAAAAGGGCAGGGATTAGACCAATAATATTTATAACATTATTTAATACTTTATAAATGGTGGAGACTATCACATTCTCAAATTCAGTCTTTTATAAATGACAGCATTAAAAATAGCATGAGTGATTTAGAGGGACATTATTGAGAATCTGAATCTTCTGGCTTGACATATTCATAACTGATAGAATTAACTTGTCTTTTAGCAGAATGCTTCAAATGTGGTAAAGGTGAACAGAAATGACACAATCACTGTTGTAGTTAACAAAAAACTACATAGAGGAATACTTCTATTTTTATTTTTTTACGATTGGGGGCATTGTGACTAAGTTAATGCAATTATTGGTGGGGAGAGGGGCAATATTAATCAGAGGAGCTGACTGTCCTATGTACTATATCTATTATGGGTATCTGTTTACTCATGTAACTCAACACTTCATTCTCTTTCCTCACTGTGATAGAATTTCATCAGTCTTGGATATTCATGGCACATATTCTGTATTGTGCAACTGGAGATCTCAATGCAGTCACTCATCTTATGCCCCACAGGAGCTGGCTCTGCTCTCTGGACCTACACCAAACTGAGGCAGTGTAAGAGCAGCAAAAGGCTCCAACTGTGAGGATTCCATTCAGGACAATAAGAGTCTAGGAGAGGAAAGTACCGAAGTCCTTATGCATATGCAGCACCAGATGGAGATAAAGAATTTTTGCAACTGCAACGGGGAATTGGAAAGAGCCAATGTGGCTATAGAAAACTCAGGTGGGAGGAAAAAAGATCAGAAATGGAAACCAGAGCAAGGAAATAAAGTAAAATAGCATCTTTGTGAAGAGAGTAAAAAGTAAAGCAAACGAAAGGTAGGAAAATACAAGATGCCCCCAAAGTTGCTCTCTCCTCAAAATTCTTTTTATGCTCCTCTATTGCGGTGCTTTCACAACGTGTTGGAATTCCTTGGTTATATATCCTTCTGTCATCTCTCTAGGATGTGAGTACGGGTAGGGCAAGGCAGTGGCCAACAGGTAGCTATTTCTAGGACAGAAAGATGAAAGGTAAGGGGTTGGTTAATAGGAACCTACAGTAAGGAAGGAAAATCTAAAGGCAAGAGGAGGACAGTGAAGTTTAGCAGAAATTAACAACCCCTAATCACTAACTAGGATGATATGAGAGACAAGATGGCTATCAGGAATGGGAAAGCCTCTCTCACTCTGATTTGCCATAACTCTTTCAAACATTTTATATCCAGCAAAACGCAAATGCTGTGTTCCTGTTTTTTAAAAAAGTAGAGGTAGTTAGGGAGGATGAAATCCATATGTTTCTGATTCATTTACACAAGTCTCATTGAAATTCAGCTCAGTGTAGGGTGATTGAATGTCATATATGCCAGTGCACAGCATAGTAATCATTTTAAGCCATTTTTGACGCTCCAGGAAGTCTCCAAGAATAAACAATATGAAGCCCCAAAGGCCTACCAGCACAGTCTGAAAGGGCAAGCCAGAAATATCTGAAAGGGAGTCTACATTTCCAAATTCAACAGTCTTCCATGAAGAATCCAAGGATTTTTTAATGATGCCCAGGAGCCCTGGAAATGGCAGTCAGAACATGATAATTGGGAACTAAGTAGAGTTCTCCCCAGCAAATGTTACAAGGGAGAAAGAACAAAAGAAGATTAAACAAAATCTAAATGGAGGAGAGAATGTGGCTCTATCTGAAAGTAATTGGAAGTGGATTGAAACAAACAAACAAACAAAAAATGGAGAAGAGGAAGATAAGGAGTTCGAAACAAATCCAGTCTTAAAAGAATGAAGTTTCACAAGTGCAGTGTTGTAAAGTGCAATTGCTCCTTATTTCCGTGCCTTATTCTATTTTATACACTGGTTCAGACACAGCTAATGCAGAGACACACTTTCCATTACCCCCCAAAAAGAAGACAGAGAATGTCTTTGCATCTAATAGCTTCCATTTTGATTGGAGGGAAAAGGCCATAAACTAATAAAAGGGAGGATTTAAGGATGAGTTGGGATTCTCCTTTGAGCAATTGCAAATGTGGTTGCTATAGACTTAAAGTTTATTTCCCCCATAATTCTTATGTGGAAGCCCTAACCCCAATGTGGTGGTATTTAGAGGTGGGGCCTTTGGGAGGCCATGATGAGATTAGTGTCCTAATAAGTAGAGGAAGAGAATAGAACTGATTCTCTCTACACTGCATGAGGACACAGTGAGAAGGCGACCATCTGCAAGCCAGGAAAATGATCCTCACCAGAATCCAACCATGCTGGCACCCTGATCTTAAACTTTCAGCCTTCAGAACTGTGGGAGATAAACTTGGTTGTTTACACCAACCCAGTCTATGGTATGTTGTTATGGCACCTTGAGCTTACTAAGACAGTGATGACTTACTGAGTGATTATTTACTGAGTGAGGAGAGAGTAGACATGTTATATTTGAGATGGCTGAGACAGATCCACATGGAGACGTTACAGAAGTTACTGCTTATATACATTTGGGTACCACCAACACATCGAATCAATGATACTGAAGCCATGAGAGTAGTGAAAACTTCAAATACTACTACTAATATATAGTGAATACTTCAATGTGCCAGGAACTATTTTAAGCATATCAAGTGCTTTATCTCATTAATCCTTACAATATAGCCCTGTGAACTAGGGGCAACTGTTACCCTGAGTTTACATATGAGAAAACAGGGGATTAAAGGAGTCTTCTCAGTGAAGCTGAATCATTGAAATGACCACATACAGTGACACTAGGGGTTCCCTAGTGAATGATGAAAGCCCTGCCTCCCATACTCAGAGCTTAAAACCAGCTGTCTAGTGTTTCACTCCTAAGTATTAGCAGATAGCTAAAGATCACCATAAATTTCAGAAATTCTCCAAAACGAAATACAAAGACTAAGGCAAGCAAAGGGGGGTGGGGAATTAAAAACAGAAAAAGAAAGAAATCCACAGTGTCAGAGAGTGGCTTTGTCTTAATTCATGGCTCAGTATATGGTAACTTTTAGAAGTTCAACGTGTGCTTCACTAGGATGATTCTGTTCTGTATGTGTGCATTATGTCAAGCTTTTTAATCATGTTGTTCAGTTTGTTAATGTCACATTTTCTCCATCCATACTGATTTGTTGTCTGTTCTACCACTTACTCAGATGTGTAAATGTCCTAGTATTGTGGTAACTGTCTGTTTCTTCTTGTACTTCTGTCAATTTGCTTAAAGATTTATTATTTATTTATGTATTTATTTTATTTATTTTTGGCTGCATTGGGTCTTAGTTGAGGCACAAGGGATCTTCGTTGAGGCATGCGGGATCTTTCATCACGGCATACGGGTTTTCTCTTCTCTAGTTGTGGTGCGCAGGCTCCAGGACGTGTGGGCTCTGTAGTTTGCGGCATGCAGGCTCTCTAGTTGAGGCGCGTGAGCTCAGTAGTTGTGGCCCGTGGGCTTAGTTGCCCCACAGCATGTGGGATCTTACTTCCCTGACCAGGGATCGAACCCTCATCCCCTGCATTGTAAGGCAGATTCTTTGCCACTGGACCACCAGAGAAGTCCCTAGACTGATCTTTAATACCGACTAAAACTATCATTATCGAATGTTCCTCCTTATTTTTAATAATACTTTTTGCTTGGTATTATTATTGTTGTTATTTTAGTTAGTATTTGCTAACCAAATAACTTTTTTCCATCTTTTTATGTTTAACTTTTTTCTATCCTTTTACATTTAAATTATTTCTGTTCTGTTTTCTATGTGTCATTTGTAAATAGCATATTGTTGAGTTTTATGTTTTTAGCCAGTTTGATAATCTTTACCTTTTAGCTGGTACATTTAGTCCATTTATATTTAATAGAATTAGGGATATATTCAGGCTTAAATCTACTATCTCACTATGTGCTTTCTAATATTTCTTCTTTGGCAAATTCAATTTTTCCTTTTCTTCCCTTATTTTGATTATTTTTTTTCCATTTTTCCTCTGTTAATTTGAAAGTCATATAACCTTTCATTATTCTTTAGTTCAAGTTGTTATTCTCCTCTTTTCAATAACTATATCACTACAATAAATAGCAGAATACAAAGCAAATGAATAGGTTACACCTTTTATCAGTTGTAACCCAGGCTGTACACTGTCAGTAAAAATTTTAAGTCAGACCCACTTATATGGGCCCCAAAACTTATCCTGGACAATGTATTCATTTCCTTGAGTTTCTTCACTTGTGCAATGAGGCTGATATACCATTATAAACTTAAATTGTGATCAACTTACGGGGTTGAAGATAAAGTGATATAATGTTGAAAAGCATTAAATACTGATCCTAATACATGGTAAGATTAGGTTTCTATTATCCCTTTCTTTTTCTAGGCTGTGCCTTGACCAGATTAAAAGGCAACACCCTGGAACCTAGAGTCAAGTAGACTTGGAAAGTCAAATTATTTTGTAAATGGCTGGACTTATTTCTTTTATATTGATTCAATTAGCTTCAGATTCAGAGAGGGACAGTGCTGATTTTGGAACCAAGTTGTGTGTGTGCATATGTGGGTATATGCTTATGTCAGTTCGTGGCCTGTTGATACCACGTATGTCCCCTCTCCCTTCCCTGCTCTGCTCAGTTTGGCAGGGTGATTGATACTTGAAAGCTGTATTTCCCAGTGGCCCCTGTCAGCTGGTTTCTTGCTAGGTTTGGCCAATGGGACACACCAGTGAGATTGTAGGCAGAAGGAAGGAAGAAGCCAGGGCGTTTTCCCCTTCTCTCTGTGTATCTGGGACCATCTTTCCAAGTGGCTGTTTTTATTCTATTGCTCCAATTTCCTCTGAACTGATGCAGTGCATTTCTAGCTTCCACTCAGTAATTGCTAGTTCTGGGTTCTGGTTGAGTCTTTAGAATCCCTCTAGTTTAGGATGGCAGTTCTTCCTGATGTTGCTAATCTCTGGGTTGCTTCCATGCTTGCCATGCAACTTCTCAAGTACTCCATCATCTTTGTAACCAGTCACCTGGATTAAATGCCTTCTTGTATAAATACTTAGTGTGGCTTCAGTTGCCCTGGTTGGACCATGATTGAAACCATGTGAGTGACTGTGTGTGTGTGTGTGTGTGTATGAGGGGGGAGAGAGGAAGGGAAAGAGGGAGGGAGGGAGGGAGACACAGAGAGAGAGAGAAAGAGAGAGAGAGAGATTACATTTAGGGGTGAATTAAAGTAGAGTCACCCACTTCAGTCACTGTGGCTTCCTATGCACTGCCAAAAAAAATTGTAACTGCTAATCTATGAGCTAGCAAGATCTTCAGCGGAAAAAAATTCACTGGAGTCATTGAATGACTTAATATACCTACTCAGTGAGGTGTGACACTATGAATTATACGGACACTTTCATAGGTGTTCAAACATATAGTTGTTGACTGATTGAGGTGATGGTTCTGGAACAATAGCCATTATAAAATTACAAAATAGAAAATAGTCTCTTTCCTGCATAGACTATATCCTCATTTTTCTGAAAGAAAATAGAGTTTGCTGCCTATCTCAATAACTTTTCTATTGCTAGATAAATCACAGGGAAATCCTTGCCACATATAGTTACTCTTCAATGATACCTGTCCTTTAAATGGGATAGAAGACCCCAACAGTCACCCAACACCTAGGATTGTTGATAAAATACCCTCAAATAGTTGAAAATAGGACTGGGGGGAAACATCCTGGGCCTAAATTATTCTGGGAGAATTTTTAAACCTTGGTTTTGCTACTTCTAAAATTCTTTCATATCAGAAATATTGAGATCTTTGTTTAAAGAAAAAGTACTAAGAGGAATTATGTTAGAAAGTTCAATTTTTTCCTTTTAGGGCTAGTTCTATTAATTGGTATTTCCAGCTGAAGTGGTACTCTTGTTTCGTCTCAGTGCCTGTTTCAGATTTCCATTTCCTTGTTTTGAATGTTGACTCCCTTAATTACTTTGTTATTCATTTGCCAAGAAGAATGAATATGTTTTAGTCTGTAAAACTTGAAGTAATCTCTCTTAATAACATCCCCTTTGACACATCATTGGCTTGTGCTGCTTTCTTTCAATCTAGGCCAATGTAGAAAAGCCTTCTCACCAATGAAGAAAGATCTTAGTAACAGATTTGATAACATCAAATCTGATAACATCTACATGTTCTCCTATGCTTCAGATGCTTAAAAGCCAAATGTCTATAATATTGCTTCCACATTTGAATTACCAAGCAAATTATGTGCATTCAAAAGGGATAAACTAAGAATGTTGCAAAATGTTTCAAAGTCAACGAATATTTACTGAGCATCTACTATGTGCCAAGCACTGTGACAGGCATTCCAAGGTTATAACAACTAAACTTACAGTTCCATGGGGATTATATTTAAACAACTTATTTAAAGCATTTTGCATTGTTCCTGGCATGTAGTAGTGTTCAATAAATGGTAGTTATTGCTAATAATCTGGGGATTTATATCCAGATCCTGGGTTTTCCCTGCTCTAAGGAATCTAGCGGGATAAGCATATAAGCCACCTGATCCTTCCCCTGCCTATGTTCTCTTCCCATATTATCCACTTTAACCTTACTCCTAACTACCAGCCTACCTACTTATTTATATACTCGTACTAACTATTATCTATCAACTAACTAACTAACCTATCTACTTTAACCTTGGTTCCAATTACTGCTTTTGGTCCCCTTATCTTAATAATGATAATGGCTAACATCTAACCTGACTTTTCACTCTTGCTAGGTGCTATGCTAAGTACTTCATGAGGATTATCTCATTGAATCCTATGCAATAGGATAATCCTAAACTGGGCACATGTTGTTCTGGACTTCAGTCTTCCTTGATAGACTCTTGCAGAACATGACGCCCTCCCAAGCTCTAGCGCTATGAACTAAATTACATAATAAAGAAGAGGAATAGCAGTCCCATAAGAAACAAAGGCTCCCTAAGTGATCTTCCTGGTTGTTCCATGTGGAGACTGGAATGAGAAATTAAAAAACAAAAACAGTCATGGGTTTTATGAGAAAGTAGATAGAATATAGCCTGGAAATTTACTGTGAAGAAACACTTTTAAGGAGACAGAAAACTGCTTGAAAAAATTGAAAGGCAGTAAGTGAGATCAAATAGCAAATGAGATTCTCTGAGGATGGGTGGAGATGAGTAGCTCGTGAATTCTTTTTTTCTTTCAAAAGACTGTCGAGGCTTGGCTGTAACTCTTGGGGGTTCTCTTTTTCCTTTTACCACCCCGCCTTGATTACCATACAGTTCTCGCTTAAGCTGTAAACCAAGTAAACCCTAAACAGCATTCTCAGCAGGGGAAATGTTGTTTCTATCCCAGAGGACATACGGCTTCAAGACAAAGATGGGCTCAATTTGCATTTCTGTTGACAACCAATTTTAAGTGCCCATGAAAAAGCTCTTGGTGCTGCCATTCTGGCAGAAGATATGGTTTTGTCTGCTTAAGTACTTCCTTGCTCTGTGACTTACAGTCTCCAGATGCAACAGAGAAACCTGCTGGGTCAGCCCTTTCCTTTCTTCTCTTTTTCCAGAAGCAATTAGCAGATGCCAACAAGCCTCCTTGATGAGACACTTCCCGGCCACTCCACACAGTGGGCACTTGTCTTTCCTCCTTCGTTTGGGTCCACTCACCCTCAGGCCTTGGCTCTAAAAACGGCTGTGAATTAATACCATGAAAGGTGCCTTACAGATAAAAGAAGAGGGAGGACATTGCCCTTGCTAGAATTCTTCTCAGGAAAGGAGAGTTGCCAGTATTGGGAAAGACTTTATACGATAGCAGCTAGGAGCCTGTCTAGCCTGGGGTTAAGAAGATCTGTTGTTTGCTGCTTGCTAAACCACAGGCCCTTTGCACAAGCTGTTCTGTATGTGGGGAGCATGACTCCAGGGCCAGGCTACCAGTTTCAAACCCCATTAACTCACTGTCTGTGACCTCAGGCAAGTTTTTAACCTCTTACACCTTGATGTCCTCACCTGTATAATTAGGCATAATGATGGTAGCTCCATCCCAGGGTTGTGTACTTTATTTTTTATTTTGCGGTACGCAGGTCTCTCACTGTTGTGGCCTCTCCCATTGTGGAGCACCGGCTCCAGACGCGCAGGCTCAGCGGCCATGGCTCATGGGCCCAGCCGCTCCGTGGCACGTGGGATCTTCCCGGACCGGGGCAGGAACCCGTGTCCCCTGAATCAGCAGGCGGACTCTCAACCACTGCGCCACCAGGGAAGCCCAGCACTTTAAAGCTCTGTAGCTCCACATCAGCTTTCTTTTATTATCTTCTGGGTCACTGCATAATTTTCATCTCCAACTTACTAGGTGAGAGAAAATATGCAACTTTCCCAAGAACCCAGTAAGAATCTAAGCTCAGAATCTTCCTCCTGGACCCTGTGGCTTCCTCTCCTGTGGCCCAGCAAAGGGAATCTGGGTGGAGAGGGGAGATGCCTTCACAGCCCTGAGCACACACTGCCTAGAAGAGTGCCCACCAGGGACAGTGTACCCCTCAGTGCCACACTCCCCAGGCCAGGAAGCACCCAACAAATGCCCCTCCAGGAGATGACAGGCTCCCCGCTCTAAGTGCCAGACTCCCCTCCTTTGTCTCATAGCAGTTCTTGGAGCTGCCGTGGCCAAAGTGCAGAGTCTGGCACCTGAGGGGGAAGGGGAGGGGGGCGGGTCTCGGCAGCCAGCCTACCTGTCAAGGGCTTCTGGGATTAGAAGTGCCCATTGCCAACACACCCTCTGGAAGAACCTGATGGGTGGGCATCTTGCCAAGAGGCAGAGCTCAAAGCCCTTCTGTGCATGTGCTTCTCAGACCCCCAACTGGCTACTTAGACATTTGGCCTGATACCAACTTTTCCAGCAGTGCTTTTGAGCCCCACCCAATCTTTGGCTTGGCTGGGTTGAGCACCTCCACTATCAAATACTATCAATTTTCTTTCATATGTATGAGGTTACCCAAAGCAGTGTGTTGGGTTGGGTCCATGTCTTTCCTCTACCCTCACTGCCCCCTCTCTCTCCCCAATGATTTTGATGATACAAGTCTGGTTTTGTTCTTTTGAAACAAAGCCTCTGTTCTGGGTGGATGTTCCAAGTCAGAAAGCCTGGTTGTGTTTATCCCAGGCCATTGGCTGGGCATTCACATGCTTTTTGTATTTGGTAAGTGACAGTATTTGCAAAAGCTGATTGCCACAGCAGGCAGAACAGAGACAAGACTAGCGAAAACATGTGTCGGTAACATATGCTGTAGCCTTTTCTTCTTTGCTTGGAGGACTGACACTTCCTACAGGAAGAAGTAATTATTTTGCATGTGCATAGATTACACTGGAATGAAAAAGAATGGGGAGGGGCTGCTGCTCTATGCATGCAAGAAGCAATGCCTCTCTCTCTCTCTCTCCCACACACATACACCCCTCGTGTTCACGTGCATATATACAGGTTAACTTGCCTTACTTTTAGACTTTGCTCCTTCTAAAAAACTAAATGGTCTAAAAATTCAGAGCCTATTATTAGCAGAGATGCCTCTTGTAGAATAATGACAGCACCACCTTGGGAGTTAAACAAGCCTATGCTCAAGTCTCCCAATTCTATAGGCTGTGTGACGCACAGAAAATAAGTAAACCTTTAAACTTCATCTGACACCAGTGGACAAAAGGCTTAACTCTCAGGTTTGTCGTGAGGATTCAGCCACAAAGGGCACGTGGAAAGCACCTCAAGCAGGCTCTGAGTAATGCTCCTTCCCTGGGTTAGCTTCCCAGGTGGGACAACAGCTATCAACAGCCCCGATGTTTGACTTTACTCGCCTCTTCATGGTCAAGTGGAAGCCATGGGGAATTCTGGGCAATTCCAGAGAGTTCTGGACCTACCTAGAACCTCAGAACTTACTTCATACATTTTCCTGCAGGCAAAAAGGACAAGTCTGAAAGTGGAACTTGGGCAAGCAGACCCAAATGGAACTCAGATTCCTGTACTTGAAGCAATGTTTGTCTTGGTCATTTGGTGGAAGCTCAAAAGAACTGGGTGATGCACATTGGGATGGAGCTGGCAAGGCCCTCTTGTGTCTTGCTATAAGTTCAGAAGTCCTGGCAACAGCAGGGCCAGCATTTGATTCATTATTCTGTCTTAACCAACTCTCTTTCCCACCCTAAACCTGGAATCATTCTACACTGTATGTATTAGCATGAGTTTCTCTGCTGCTTTTCACATTCCTCAGAGCAAAAGTATCTCTCAAACTTCTCACATATACCTTCTTTTGTTGTATTTAACATCAAGATTTCTCTAACAACAAAAAAAATGTTCCATCATTCTTGACTTCACAACAACCTTATGAGGTAGATATTCTCAACCTTGTTTTACAATCGAACATTAGAAATGTTCAATCACTCACCCAACGTCCCAAAGCTGGGAAGTGAAGCCGTGAGACACGACTGCAAGTCAGCACATCTTCAGAGACCCACATGTAATTTTGACCCCAGGCTGAGTGGAATGGATGAATATTAGAGCTTGAGAGAACTTTCTCAATGTCCCCTTAACTGGCACCCTTGCTCCTTGCTATTTCTTCCCTATATTCCAGTCCTGCCCCTCCCAATACAGGAGAGACTTTTATCCTCCTTTCTGTGAGTTGGTGGCCACCACATTCTCTAATCCTTAACAGCTGCATTGCCATTTTCATCTCCCGTGCCCAGTTCCTCTGTGTCTCTGGCACTGAGCTCCAAGCTGTCCCACCAGTGAGCCACTAGGGAGTAGAAACGTGTCCCCAAACCAAAGCCCAGGAACTGGGGCCTTACTGCCAATTTCCACAATGCCAATCTCCTACTTGCCTGTTTCACCTGCTATAGTTGGGTCACCGTAGGCACACCTTTGCTATAGCTTCTTCTGCCCCCTAGTGCCCATCATTGTTTTTGTAGCCTCCAGACCCTGGGTTCTGCCCTAGACTGGACTTCCTTTCCACCCCTTGACCCAACCCCTCCCCTAGCTGCCCCACTTCCACAGGCATGCCCAATTCCAGATTCCAGCTCCTCCTGGTCGGCCCCAGACTCCTGCAATTAACCAGGGCAAGCCCAGCATGCTCTAGACGCAGCAGACCCCATCTAGCCCACTCTTCATGTGGATTGAGGCCCAAGGAAGTTTAGGGATTTTTGTCAGGGTCACAGAGCGAGACATACCACAGCTAGGACTCAGGGGTCCAGACTCTGTTTCAGCATCTTTCCACCGTACTATGCCACATCCTTTTCCCCTCTCTGTCTATATTTTCCTCTTGCTTTCTTTTTCTCCCTCACCCACACCTTTTTAATTTAAGTTTTAACATCTGTTCCCTCTTAGTCTATTATTCCTGTGACATTTTATATTATGTTGAATTTCCATTTCCATCTAAGACCCATCCATTTTTCTTACTTAAAAAACACATTCTGAGTCTGCTTTTTAAAAAATTTATATAACTTGTTTTAAAAATTCAGTTTGATTCTTTCATTCTAGCACCTTTCTTGGCTTATCTTCCCTGCCTCTTTAGCAGCAGAAATTATTCTCTGCTTCCATGTAGCTTTGCTCTTCCCATTATCCGTGCCGCTATGATATCAAGCCTGTAATCTAACAATTCATTTTTGCTTCTTTTTTGTGAAACTAGTATTTTTTAAATGCAAATGAGGAGGCTTGTGGTTTTAGTTTAACTCCTGATTTTATATTTGGGGGAAAAGCCTTTTTTTCTTGTACTTTTACTGATTTCTGCTGAAGAAAGATCATGGAAGGGAAGAGGGCAGGAGAAGGAAAAGCTCCACGTCTCAAACTGCCTCACACTCAGTGTTTCTGAAATATGGACTGAATTTTTATTCATGTGGTCAAGTGCAAAGAGCACTGCCTTGAGAGGCTTCCCGTCCTGAACTTTTCACCTGTGACACTGCATAGTTCTACCCTTAGAAGTAACCAAGGAGCAGCAAGTCCTTACTGGGGTATTGGGCACAGAGACCCAGGCAGCCTGAGAGTAAACAATTACAACAATGAGGAGGGTAATAACTAATATTTATCTCCCCCAACTTCCTGAGGGTGGTCTTCTCATGATCTCCATTTAAAGGATAAAGAAGTTGAAGCTTAGAGGTTAAGAAATTTGTCCAGGCTTGAACAGCTAGTATGGCAGAGCTGGAATTCAAGTCCAGGAAGCCTAGATCCAGAGCCAGTGCCCCTAATTATACAGGAATATTTTGAGGAGACTTGATTTTAAAAGAGTTTATCATGCTTTGGAATTAAGATGAGCCCAAAGGGCTGAAGCTCTGGAGGATCCAACCTTTACTTTATCAGACAATGAAAAATGATCACATTTTCTCTGAACTCTGCCAATTCTGATATTAGCAGACCTAGCCTTTTAAAGTGATAATATTGCCATCATAATCCTAAAAATAATCTTGTGAGATCGCCTTCGGTCAGGATTTCTAACTTTGGCACTACTGACATTTTGGGCTGGATAATTTTTTTTTTTTTTGCGGTACGCGGGCCTCTCACTGTTGTGACCTCTCCCGTTGCGGAGCACAGGCTCCGGACACGCAGGCCCAGCGGCCATGGCTCACGGGCCCAGCCGCCCTGCAGCATGTGGGATCTTCCCGGACCGGGGCACGAACCCGTGTCCCCTGCATCGGCAGGCGGACTCTCAACCACTGTGCCACCACGGAAGCCCTGGGCTGGATAATTTTGTGTGAAGGCTGGGCTGTTCATTGTGGGATGTCTAGCAGGATCCTTGGCTTCTACCCACTAGAGGCTGGAAGCACACCTCATCCCTTGCCCTTCATTTCCTTCTTCCCAGAATCATGACAATCAAAAACGTCTCCAGACATTGCCAAATACTACCTGTGGGGTAAAATCACCCTCAAGTGAGAACCACTGTGTTAGACATTGCTCAAATCCTAAGCACCTCACTTATAAATAGTCTGTATGGGACTGGTGTTTTATTCATTCTTGCCCCAGAGCTTAACCAAAATGTCCACTTGGAAGATGGTGTGCAGAGCTGTTTGAATCTACTTCTCTTGCTTTCCACAACTTCTCTTCAGAAAGAATCACTCAGTTTTTAGCAACCTCATACTCTCCCCCCATCCTTTCTCTTTTTGTTTTCTAATTCTTTTCCAGTTAACTTCGTGAATCATTTTACTTCTCCTTGTCCTTTTTCTTCTCCCTCTTTACTCCTATATGAGCTAAAATATAATCCTAGCCATTTCAGATAAGGATGAATTGTTCTGCTACTGATAATTCCCTTTCTAGGAACAGGAAAGGCAGATGTGTTGTTAAGAAATTTGGGTGAGATGAAAACCTAGCATCACCAACCTTTAAACCTTTCAAAAGTGGACAGATGCCCCTTTCAAAATCTTGATAGAGATTTTCTTCTGCAGCTTCATTTTTCATTACAAGTCTCTGCTTTTCCAGGAACTAGCATATTCTTAGCAAACCTATATATCATAATTACATTTTCAACAACTCAAAATGAATAATATTCATAATCCTCGTTAGTATTTACTGAGCACTTACTTTATGATGGGCACTCTAAGTGCTTTACAAGTACTGTCTTATTTAATCACCACAATTTAATTTAACAAAGTTATTTAGAATTTACATCATTCCAGACAAGTTAAGGGCATGCATATCTAAGCACTGTAGACATTCTGAGAGCTTAAATGGTTTTCCCAAAGTCAGGAAAAGTCAGAAGCAGGACTCAAGACTTGGTCAAGAGTATTCCACTAAATTCATTGTTTCTATTTTTCCCCTCAACTTCTAAAACTAGCACATTATCTTTTCTACTATCTTTTCTATTTAGTTACATAGCATATTTTAACTACATTCTAGAAAAATGGATTATTTGAGAAAACCTGGGAAATGTCACGATTTATGATATTCCCATAGAGGAAATACAGTATGAATTTCAATTACCCAGGTTCACCAATATAATTTTGTAATATAAGCGCCCTTAAAATTGAGATTTTTTTTTCCTACTGAGCATTCTCAGACAAATGCAGGATCAATACTAGTTCTATTTTACAGTATCTACTGGTTCTTGAATCTTAAAGGAGCCAGAGTGCTTAGGAATAAGCACATCTCCCCCTTCAGCTTAGTTGATTTGTAAAATATCTTGAAGAACGGGGTGAAGGCAAATGTAATGCAGTGTCTTAAAGAAAGCTGCCAAAAAATCAATACAGGCATCTTTTGTTTCATTTGAGATGCAGTTCACAAATGGAATTTGTGTAGAGCAAATTTTATGCTTTTACATCAACTTTTGTTACAAAACCTGACGAATATTCCTATGGTAAAGAAAAAATTTTAGGCAGATTGAAACCATTTTCTAGGAAGGGGTAAGTTGATAACCAGGCATGGAAGACTTCTAGTATGGAGCTGAAAGTGTTTTTGAGGTATGTTCAATTCTTTTTCAGATCTTTGATAAAACTACTCCCATGTCTGTAACTTTCTCTCTTTGGCCAATTTCACCCTCACTACTCCAGTCTAGTTTAGAAAAATATTTATAGTGCTAAGGTGGTCCCTAAAATTTCCATTCTAATGTCCTTCCTCCCTGGCCTTGATATTTATAATTTATCATATCAAAGCTAGAATGACATACTTTGACAGAATGCTGCCAATACATACTAAAAATCATGCACTTCTTCAGCAACTATTCAGTTCTACGTAGGCACTGAAATGAGAATTCTTTCCATTGTTACAAACTGTTTCTATCAAGATTCTACCTTATCTACCAAAGATTAAAAGGGAGATCACGAACATTTCTGACAGCCAGCATTTTCCAATTGGTTTTCTCATTTATTTCTCTCTTAGCTGCCATGCAAGTTAGGTATCATAGCCACTTCACAGATGAAGGAACTGAGCCTAAAAACCATTAAATGACATGCCCGGCAATTAAGGGGAGAAATTTGACCTTGGGTCCAAGTCTGAGTCGGATGCTCTGATTCTTTTCACTATGTTCATGTTGCTCAAGGTCTTTTTGAAAACACTAAGAGGGATATTTAACCTGCAGAACCGTGGGGTCTCATTTCTCAGACACATCAAAATTCCCTTAAGTGTTTGTTTAAGATGCAGATTTCCAAACCCAGGAAATCCAAATCTGTGGGTGTGGGGCTTGGGAATTTGCATTTAACATGACTTCCCAAATAATCCTCCTTCATGCTCAAATTTGAGTGTCATTAGATGAGTTCATGAGGGGACTTCAGGGGCCTATGAACTCTGAAATTGCATTCAACCTTTTGTGCAAGTGCTGTGGGTACATTATTCAGAGAATATCTTTTAGATTCTCAAAGGGGTGTTTGACAAAAAGGCAAAGAACACCAGATGAAAAAGAAAGAAATTGGAATTGTGCCTTGTTACTTTCTAGTTTTGATCAGCTGCTGGGAATGAGGAATGGTTAAGTCAGCTTGAATTAGAAGCGGTCTTCACGCTGTGTGTGTTTCCTCACCCACATGCCCATCCTCACCTCACCCCACCACTCCTCCTTGGCTTGGGTCCTTCCTGGTCCCTACTAGAACCGGCTCCTACCACCACCTCATTCACAGCAGGAAACTCTCCCTTTTGACACAATTCCTTCTACTGCAAATAACGCAGAATTGTCTGTCCCTTTGTCTACCTTAACTGCAGTGAGTTAGTTGACTCAGTGACCCAAGTTGTCTAACATTTTACTGTAAACAGGATACCATTTATGTGAAAGAACACAGTTACTGTATTTCTCTGTCATCTGCAGTCTGTAGAGGACAAAAAACAATGGTAACCTGACCCTTGGGCAAAATGCTAATGGTTACATAACTGACTTAGCAGATAATTATAAAACACAGTTCCATATTAAAACACAAAAGATGTAATTATTGCACTTTACAAAGGAGTGAATGCTAACTCAATTCAATAATTAATAATTCATTATTTAACCTCTAATTAAATGATCATCCTTCCTTTCCCTGCAAACTTTGCTGGTGGCTTAATTGCTCTGGGCCAAATATACATGAGAGCAAACCTTCTCTGTTAATTAAACAGTGAAGAGATTTAAAGTCATTGTAACAGAGAGAATTAGGGAATTTAAATCGGGTTATCTCCCATTTGAAAGAGACAAGAGCAGCTCCAACCTCAACTCCCACCCAAAGCATTAATCAATTAAAATGATCCAGGGTAACTCCCACCAAAGCTCCAGACAAGGTGGTTGGTTAATAGCTGGGTGTCCAAGGTATAAGTCAGGCCTTAGGAGCAAGGCAGGAGCCCACCAGCCTGGACACATAGAGTCCCCCAAGAAAGTTGTGTGCTGGAAATACAGATGGTGGCTCACAAGAGCCAGCTATGCAAATCTTCCCAACTCTACATCCTTTGACATCACATTAGCAGCCTGAAATCAATCATCATGGGAGTATTTACACTACAGAAATTGGAGCACACTCAAATGAAGAGCTTTTCCTTTTCTTTTTTTTCCCCAGTGCTAATTATTAAACATTTACCAGCATACTACTGTCCCTAGAGCAGCAGAGGCAACTTGTGGCTGAGTCCTGGGTTGTCTGCCCACAAGGGCTAAAGTCCTGGTCAGCTTTGGGGCTGGCCTGCAGACTGGAGTTCTGTCCCTGGGAACCTATTCCCTGGACCTGACATCTCCTGAGTCTGTGCTCCACGCCCAGTCTCACAGGGGCTCTCTGCATTGAATCCCATCTCACTGAATCCTCAAACAACTCTGTCATAGACATTGTTATTGTTCCCAACAATCTTTTGATTAAAAAAAACAAAAAGTACATACTTTCCTCACAATTATTCTCCATTACTTTAAAACTTATTTATAATCCATTTGTTAGTGGCTTACTCTTTAATTTTTTTAATTTAACAAATTCTTAGCATTTCAATAAATGTTTTTCTGCTTATAAAGTGTGTGTATATATACATTCAGAATAAAATTTATGTCTTTGGTTCTTTTACGTTTTATCAAAGGCAGGTGGCATTGTCACAGCATACATGACATTTCTGTTGGGGGCCAAGAAATAACAGAGCGGTCTAACAAATATTTTCCTCACAGAGAGGGATTCCCCTGGCGGGAAGTGCTGGTGAAGGTGTGAGGTGAGAGTGGATGGGAGCCATGACTAGGGAAATTCACCACTTAGCTACACTGCATCGCATTCTAAGAGACAACACAATGGCTGCTGTCCTTTCTCTTCTCTCCTGGTGATTCCTTTAAAAGGGTTCATTTCACTAAATAGTTACTAATGGTTTCCTTGTCTGTAAAAGTGTGATTATCGTAATATCACACGTACACACCTTCTGAGAATTAAATAAGTTAATATTTACAAAGTTCTTACAACAGTGCCTGGCACATACTGAGAGCTGTAGAAGTCATACTGTCAGAGGCAGACAACAAATTCCGAATAAGCAAAGACAGGGAGCTGGAAAGGGTGAGGTTTGTGCAGGATGCTATGTAGAGTCCCCAGAGCCCACAGGAGCAGAGGAAACATGATGAGTGACCAGATGACTGGCTCACCCTATCGGTACAGCTAGTTGGTCCCTTCCCTTCTCATTGTATGGCATTAGGAGTCTTCTAAGGGAAGCAATTGCATCAGCACACGACATTTCTACATGATTGTATGAGAGGAGCTCAGGTTCTCCTCCCTAAGTAAATGCTAAGCTCAGTTACTGTGGCAGCCTCTTCCTTGCTGCCCCCTCCTCAGACCTTACATATGACTTCCTCTTTGGTCCTCCCTTAGATTATGATTTATCAAAAAACACATATGTGACCCCCCCCTACTCCTTTTCTCAAAACCCTTCAAACCTCCCCATAACTTTCAGAATGAATTCCAAATATGACAGAATAACTTAATAGGCCTTTCATGTCTGGCCTCTGTTTTACTCTTAAAGCCACTTCATGCCACGCCCCTTCCCTCCAGCCACACCCCATCTGTCCCAACCCTGCCCCTGGTGCTTCATGCCTCTGCACATGCTATTCCCTATGTCTGCAAGGTGTGCTCCAGAGAGACTCTATTAAACATTCTAATGTGGTGACACCTACTCCTTCAAAGTTCACCTCCAACATCACCTACTCTGTGATGCCAATCCAAAAACCTTAAGTTTAATGTGGGTGCTATAAGTTGAATGTCTGTGTCTTTCCAAAATTTGTATGTTGAAATCTAACCCCCAATGTGATGATATTTGGAGGTGGAGCCTTTGGGAGGTGATTAGATAATAAGGATGGAGCCCTCATGACTTGGATTAGTGTCTTATAAAAGAGAGCTCCCTCACCCCTTCTGCCATGTGAGGACACAGCAGAAAATAACCATCTATGAATCAGGAAGTGGGCTCTCACAAGACACTGAATCTGTGCATCTTGATCTTGGATTTCCCAGCCTCCAGAACTGTGAGAAATAAATTTCTGTTGTTTGTAAGCCACCCAATCTGTGGTATTTTGTTAAGGTAGCATGAATGGACTAAAAGAATAGGCCCATTTTCTTTGCATCCAGAGCACCCTTTGTGTAATTCTAACATGGGGCTCGTCACACTATAATATTTGTTACACTGCTTGTTTCATTCCACCCTCCCACCATACACAGACACAGACACACACACACATATACACACACGTCCCAGTAATTTTAGCTTGTATCAGAATTAAAGGTCGTATTGCCTGGCTTCACATTCTGGTTCTGCAGTGGAACGGGAATTTGTAAGATGGAGCTCAAAAGAGTAACCACTCCTAGGGTTATTGTGAGCATTAAATGCAATAATCCATATAGTTTCTCTAAACTGCCTGGCATTTCATAAGTGCTCAGTAAATTTCACTATCATTATTCTTCCTCACAATCAGGAATGCTTCAACATTGGAGGATCAGCACTGAGGGTCAAGTATAGGACAGCTCAACAAAGACTGGGTTTAAGAGCATGGACTCTGCAGTCAGACATGCTCAGGTTGCCATGCTGAGCTGTGGCGTCTCTAAAAATTGTATGATAAGAGTTCTTATCTCACATGCCTGTTGTGAATAGTCAATGAAATAAAGCTATTCACCTTGCCCATATAAATACTTTAAGAAGGTAAGGTATCATTATAAAAGTTGGAAATGGATGACGAGCATGCCAAGGTAGACGCACAGCTCCCACTGCCAGTTTCTGCCAGGGATGTGGAAGGCGGCTGCCCTGAACAGGCGGTGATGCATGGGCTCCACTGTGCCCACAATGCTCTGCCGTGCTGACTTGGCCCCTCTGCCTCCTGAAAAGCTTCAGTGACAAAGATCTGGCTCCTGCTACAGCTGCACCTCAAGCCTCCACACTAAATCACAGCAAGTGATAAATTGCTGGGGAGTGGGTGGAAGAGTGATGGAGGAGGTACGTAGTCTGCCTGAGAGGCTCACCCAAACTTTCAAGTAGCCTCCACAATAAATCCAGGACTGTCGCTTGGTGATTAGTTAGAGGAAACAGAAACTGCAGGACAAAGCCAGGAAATGACCTTAGAGACTAAACACGGTGTATTTTATTTTAGGGCTTTTTCTCACTTAGAAGTGCTGCCAGGTTGTTTAAAGAGACCGAGTGTTATCAGGGAAGGATTTGGGGATCTGCCAGGCTTTTGACAACATCTGGTAAAAGATTTACAAAGCCCGGAATCAAAGGAGGAGGACGGACAGGAGGATGTGTACTCTAGAGATGCTGCAGGTGGGCGTGAGATTGACATAAACTTTTTATTGCCCTTTGGGGAGCTTTCTAGTAAGCCTGATGGACTCTGTGAGGCAGGGGGGAAGCCCAAGCAGAATGGCACGTTTCTGTGAATGATGGCAGAGGGAGGGAAGGGTGGGAAGCCATTTGGGTCATTTGGGACCCATGGGAGTTAAACAGGGAAGGGAGTAGAGGGGTAAGGAGCCTGCAGGCCAAATGAGACTTTGGGCACCATCCTGCTCCCATTTTCACACAGATGGAAATTAAGATGATGTTTAAGGAAAAAATAAGCCTCAACAATTCAAAACAATTCACAGGAAATGGGGAGGAAGGAAGGTTAAAAGTATTGAGCCCCTTTTATGCTACTGGATCATTAATGCTAACCCATTATCATCCTTGACACAACAGAGGACGCTCCTGTAGGGCTGACTGGTTAAACCCACCTTGTATGTTGCAAGTGGGGGGAATGAGGTTTGTACCCACGTCTGCCTGACTCTAAAACCTTCTGGTATCACTTTGCCTTGGAAGGGAGGGCTGGAGTTTAATACCAGCTGGCTGGAATTCATTCTTCTCTGCTTCTTTAAGGGACTATCTTGATGCTCACTGTTACAATAGTATAGGAGTCCTCAAAACGTGGGCCCAGGGGTCTCCCTTATGAGTTCCCTTCCCCTCGGGGGTGGTTCTAGCTTACTAACCGTGAGCTTATGTACATTCTCTCATCTGCACACAATCGACTACAGGCTCCTCTACTTATTTTATCCGTGGATTGGCCTAAGGCCCGTTAATTTATTTATTTTTCTTTCTCTCTTTTTTTTTTGGCCCGTTTATTTTTAATGATGCCATTTACTGAGGCATGCAAAGGAGTAATTCTGAGGCCATTTATTTTCTTTCTTAAAGAGAATCTGCAAATAGCTCCAGAGATTTTTTTAAATGTGATGAAATAATAGCTAATAATAGTTTCAACTTATGGAGTGCTTACTATGTGCTAGTCTCTGTGAGAAGTGTTTTATGAATTCTGTCTTACTTAATTGCAAACTGGTGGCATGCAAGCCAATCTGGCCTATAGATTGAAACTCTGTTTTCTGAATGTAAATTTGGATGTCTTTATACGGTGCCTGTGCTCTTCAGTTTTCTATATTTCACAGCACTCCCTAATTTTGACCCCCTTCACTACAGGCCCCTGGAGGCAGTTGTATATGTGACCTCTGCTTTAAAACAGCCTGATGAAATAGATCATACATGGTCCCCATTTTATTCCTGAGGCAAAGAAAAAATATACAACTTAACCAACACCACACAGTTGGTAAGCGGGTTAGGATTTGAAAACAAATTCTTCCGACCAGAGAACAAGCTCTTAACCAATACATTATAATTCCCTGCTATCGTGGCAAGGTTTCCACAGGATAGTTTACTATTTCTCTTTAAGGACAAAAAAGTCGTCCTGAGCAGTTCATTAATAGCAGTAATGCACCGCTGTCTTCTTTCCTATCTCCTCGCTTCTCTGCTCACTGAGCAGCTGTCTGTAAAAGCTGTTAGCACGGGGGTGTTGACCCTCCCACCTTTTCCTCTCTGGTAGACATCACTGCCCTTTTTCTATACTAGCCAACAGCTGTAAAGTCACCTGTGATTAGGATTTCAGGACCTCTGGTTTCTGGACTGGGAGACGCATGAGAAGAATGCCATAGAAGAAGCTTTTTAAGAGTGGAAACTAGTGGCATCCATCTTTATAGCTCTATCTGGTGACACAGAAACTAGTACATGGTTGCTGATCAACAAGTGTGGGCTAGTATTATTGCTACTGTCATATTTAATATTATTACTAATACCACTACTACTAGTACAATGAAGATGACAATGACAACAATGGCGGAGCTGGCCAACAGGTAATAATGTTCACCCAAATATCCAAAATCACCTACCACCTGAGGGTGATGCTTATCTTTTATTTTATGCTTGTATCTTTTGTGATTAATTTGTAAATTAAATAGATTTCCAGGTTGGCCAACATTCCTGCTTTATATACTGAATTAGAATATTAGGTTCAACTTATTCATTTATTTATTCATCACTCATTTATTTAACAAATGCTTACCAAGTGGCCAAGTGTTAGGAGTTGGGATACAGAGCGATTATAATTTCTGCACTTAAGGTTAATACATTCTAGCGCAGGGTTTTCAAACAGCAGGACACAATTCATTAGTGAGACATAAAATTAAGTTAGTGGGTCATGACAAGCACAAAAGAAAATAAAACAGAATAGAATAGAATAGAAAATACCAAAATGAACTTAGGGTATTATTTTATGAACATTTATTTCCACAGTATCTATGAATGCGTTGTGAATATCCTGAGCGGCATTGTAAAAAGCATTTCTTACAATAGACTGAGATTAAAAAGAATTGAAAGCTACTGGTCTGGTGGCCTAGGGAAGAGGATATAGAAGGACAGATGCTTGAACAAGAAGATGACCAGATGGCTGAATTACTAGGCTTTACTTTGCCCCTCAGGTGTTTTTCAGTAAGTCAACAGATGTCCACAGATTGAAAAACATTTGAAAATACTAGTCCAAAACTCTTCAGATGCTTCATGCGTTGGGACTAGGCCTCTTTTTTGGCCTTAAAACCTTCTCTCTTCTCTTTTTATAGTGACTGAAATTAGCTAGATATATCAATACAAACAGACACACATACCACATACATGCATATATTTTTATAGTCTTTTTACGTTTGTAAACTCCAACGCTTTTCTTACCAGAGAATCCACTAATTTTAATGACATACAATCACATAATCACATTCCAATGCCACCGCCCGCTTAACTATTTACAGGGTTGAATGGGAACCAATAAATGTGAAAAGGCTGTCAAGCTCGGCAGTGGTGTTAGTAATTCAGTAGTAACCTACTTGCTGAAGGCCAAAGCCGGAAAAGCCAATTCCTGTGCCAAATGTGAGTTCCAGCAAAGTTCACATTTCTATTCCAGTCCCAAGGCTTGCGTGTGGGGATGTGTTTGTGGGTGGGAGTTCGTCAATTGTTTATTATTTTTAAGCCCTTTGTGAGGTCTCTTGCCAGTTGCTTTCCAGGTCTGTGCTTGGAATTTTCTGCCACACATTCTCAAGATTTTTAACCAAATCCAGACAGCACAGTCCCATTTTGTTTGGATTTGTTTTCCTTTAAGTAGTTCTCCAACCAGGCTTTGAAGTAAGCACCCAGGATGATAAATGGGAGAAACTCACACCTCTTGGAAGGGCTGTGATTCCACTCTGTCTGCCTGGAGTCTAAGCAAAGCAGCTCTAAATTGATTTACGGAGACAACTGGGGAAATGGGAAAGCATTTCCGTGGAGATGCGGCAAATTAAAGGCTAGAGTAACCAGCTCAGTCTTCTTTGGCTCTTTCTTCTGCCTAAGTACAATATTCTTTTACGGAACAGAAGCTCCTAGCTCTAGGGTGTCCTCCATGGGCCTTAGCTCACTGGAAAATATATTCTCAATTTGAACGGTGGGCACTCCTTAAAGACGTTCCTTTTTGGACATGTTGGCCAGCCATTTGCCTTCCCCGACTGAGGGGCAGGATGGCCTCTTGTTTTCCTTCCCTGTTTGCTTTTGAGGAACAGCTGCTTCTCTGGGCATTTGGCTAACTCTTCTCTAATCCTGAACAAAATCACCAGGAGCCAAGAGCTGGGTAAATTTAAAAAGTAGGTACCTTAAGGCCAAACAGATTGTGCCTCTTCTCCCACAGATGAGTGCTTTCTAAGCAAGATCAGAGAAAAGGTACTTGAACGTATCTTGGATTGGTGGTGGTAGGTGGGGGAGTTTCTGAATGCCAGTGAAATGAAACCCATTGGTTTCCAATCCAAGTGAAATCTGAGGTCACAAATGAGTGAGAGCCACAAAGATTGTGTAATTTCCAAAAGCAATCATTGCTACCCAGGTAATTATTAACAGTAACCAAGGCTAGTAATTCTGTCCCTTTTCTCTATTACCTCCTGCTTACCTCACTATGGAGTTCCCTTTCTGTTTCCATGGAAGTGCAGAGTGCTTAACATTAAATATTCTTTAAAAGCAAGCATGAGAAACTCATCCTTTGTGTATTGATCTTATTAACTATTCTGTTGCACTACTTTGATGTCAGGTCAGATGGATCATTTCAAACCTTTGGACCAAGGATTTTATTTCCATGTTCTCGCTGAACTCTATCGTGAAAACATATAGTGGGTATGATTTAAAAGTCAGTCTGTTGTAGCTTTTATAATTGAGTAGGCTGCTTTTTCAGACTGCTCAGTATCTGAATGGCAGTAGATCCCCAGTGTCATTTCATTTTCTCTTATGTTAGTAACTGAAGCATTTATCCCCATTTAAATTTAATATTCTGTTCTGTATTATTCCTGGTGTTGACTTCAGATAGCCTTCTGCTCCAAGGTCATACCTGTCCCTTATCATCTTCTTAAACAAGTTAATTCAGGTGAACATACCTAGACTAATGTCTGGTACATAGTAGGTATTTCAGTACATGTTTTTACCCCTTTCAGATCTGTAATATGTTCGTTCTTATTAGCAAATAAATGGCTGTTCAAGGGAATATCCAAGGCTAGATTATAGCAACAAACCAGGTCTTTGTTTGGCTTGTTTTTAGTAACAGCTAACTAACTTTCCTTACCATCAAGTTCTTGGACTAAGGTCCCAGAAAGGAATTGGTAAGAGAGAAGCAGCAGAAACCTCTTCTTTAGGACTATAACTTAGCTGTCATGACTCTTTTATGTGTGAGAGTGAACACATGGATTAGTGACCACATGGCCGGGGACTTCAGTAACAGGGATTGTGAGAGGGAGAGTTGCAGTCATTGAGCGCCTGGCCTCTGACCTGACACTGACTTGGCTTAAATCCCACCTCTGGCATTTGCAAGCTGTGAGGCCTTGTCTAATTGTTCTGTGCCTCAGTTCCCTCATCTATAAGTGATGGCTAATAATGTACTGACCTCAAGAATTTTTACACAGATTGAATAAATTTATATATAAAGTGTGATTAAAATTTGTTGTATGGAACCTAAGTGTCCATCATCGGATGAATGGATAAAGAAAATGTGGCACATATATACAATGGAATATTACTCAGCCATAAAAAGAAACGAAATTGAGCTATTTGTAATGAGGTGGATGGACCTAGAGTCTGTCATACGGAGTGAAGTAAGTCAGAAAGAGAAAGACAAATACCGTATGCTAACACATATATATGGAATTTAAGAAAAAAAAAATGTCATGAAGAGCCTAGGGGTAAGACAGGAATAAAGACACAGACCTACTAGAGAATGGACTTGAGGATATGGGGAGGGGGAAGGGTAAGCTGTGACAAAGTGAGAGAGTGGCATGGACATATATACACTACCAAACGTAAAATAGATAGCTAGTGGGAAGCAACCGCATAGCACAGGGAGATCAGCTCGGTGCTTTGTGACCACCTAGAGGGGTGGGATAGGGAGGGCAGGAGGGAGGGAGACACAAGAGGGAAGAGATATGGGAACATATGTATATGTATAACTGATTCACTTCGTTATAAAGCAGAAACTAACACACAATTGTAAAGCAATTATACTCCAATAAAGATGTAAAAAAAATAAATTGTTGTATGGTAAGGATTGTGTATATCTTTTCTATTATTATAATTCAAAATTACCTTCATCTTTGCAGTAAATAGTCGAAGGAGATTTGATAGGTGATACAGAGAAGGAAAGAGTGAGGAAATACAAATGTGCTTACTTTTAGAGAGAGAAAGGAAAGACATTTTTAAAAGACATAAATAATAGTTGGAGAGAGTGTTGGGTGGTATTGACCAGAAAAATACCTTAAATTAGTAATAGTGAAGACAGGGAAGATGTATCAGGTTTAGGTGGTAGATACAGAATAAATTAATCAGGGATTTTAGGGGAGACATTGGGAGGAACAGGCAGGACTTGAGTGTAGGCTGTGTTTATTCTGGGGATCACTAGAGAGAGCTGAGTTTGGATCACGGTTGGAGTTCTACCATGGACGCAGAGGCTGCTGAGGCTGGGGAGAAGGACACGGACTGTTCTATCCCAGCTCCTGATGGGCAGGATGGGAGGTGATACTAGTGCAGAGGGGACCAGTGGCTTCTCAGGCTAATAATAATGTAATGAGAAAGTGGACAGAAAATAAGTAAATGGCTTTAAGGGGTAGCCCAACACGTGGGGGCTGCAACCTGAGCTGGAGTTTGGGAGGAAGTTGGAAAGCAGACAGAGGAAGACAGCACAAGGGGAATGGACAGCGTTTTCCAAACAGGAGACTATACTGAACCTACCCGTATGCTTGGAAACTTCTTTGCTACTGCAGTCGGATTCTGTGTGAACCTGTGTTGCCTCATTGCTTCATTTCTTACTTGATGACCTCTTCACCACGGAGAACACTCCAGGGCACGAAAAACCAGAGCTCCTCTTGGTACTGCAGCTTTTGGCAATCTACCTGGATTACTAGCAATTGGGATAGCTGCCTTAGATTTTATATTGGGGGTGTGTGTGTGTATGTGTCTGTAATATAATTATACACAGACACATATATATCCTTCCCACAATTCCTCATAAAGGAAATAAATCAGCACAATTTACTAAATGCTTTTGTTCAAAAATAAATGGATTGTACACAAACACATCTATCTACAGTTCCCTCCCAATCTATGTAACTCCTTAAAAAAATAAAAATATTTTATTATTTGTATAAAAATGGTTACTTATTTTAATGTGAAGATATTCATTTTTCAGTCTACTACTCCTGTATTTGGATATGTATATACAGATAATATATAAATGCACATATTCATATATTATGTCTGTACACACAGTATGTGGTCTCAAAATTATATGAGTGTACATAATGGGTCAACTTCTGATCTCCAAGGGGACAAGTAAAAAATAAAGACTAGTGGGAAAGAGTCATGTGGAAAGTACTCTTTCCATATATTCTTATTTAAATGATGCTGAATGTAATGGAGTCTATGATTTAACAATTTTTACCGGGATTTCCTAAATTTTAAAATAAAGATACAGGCAGCATAAGAGGAGAAAGACCACATGCAGTCTCCACCTAGAGATGATCACTTTAATGCTTTAGTGTATACATTAGCCTTGTGCGAATTCCTTTATACACGCATGCAAAAACACAAGCAGACGTACACTCGATAGATGATAGGTACACAGATAGATTATAGTTTTATAAAATTGCAATCACCCAAAGCAAGCTTTTTAACATTTTAAAATTAATGATAATATAAAGATCTTTTCATGCCAAAAAAATAGAAAAGATTATAATTACTAATGTTCATACAGTATTATGAATGTTTAGATTGATATTATTTTGATCCAAATCTATGCCTTTTAAATTAAAATCTGTTATCTTTTCATTAGAACAGTGTTTGTTTCCTTAAGTACACAAGTAGTATATAAAACGCACAGTTATTGTGAGAATTACAAGTGGAAGCCCTCTTTTATCTCCCCTGATACCAAATTGTCCCCCTTCTCCCTCCCTCTGCAGTCTCGCTGTCACTTTAAAAGAGATCTGCTGCTCACATGTGGGAGTGTATCCTCCCATGCCTTTTTCTAAACATCTATGTGTGCATGTGTGTGTGGATAGTTGGTGGTTTTTGTTATATTTATTCACTTTCAAAAAATCAGTCACAGAATTTAAATACATCCTCCAAATTTAGAAACAGTACTTAGAGAAAATATTTCTACAGCTTTAGTTGAGGAGTAAAATAAATCATACACAGTTCGTAGTTTATTTATCTTGAATTATGCATAGGGTTAGGTTAAATCTAGAAAATCAGTCACCTCAGATCCTTTTTGGTACTGGATGGATAAGGGTGAATGTAGCAAAAATTACAAGCAAAACATATTCAGGAAATCATTTAGGAGTCGATGTAGAACACCGTTCATTTAACCTCATGAGCTATCTCTTAAGTTTCTCTATTATATATCTACATTTATATCCTGAGTAAATATCTTTCTAATCCAAGTCCTAGAATTATATATTGTATGTATCAATCAATACCGTGTCTATTACATTCTCGTTTTTCCTAAAAACTATATCCTAGTGAAAGGATTCTGAGTTATTTGATAATACAATAGAATCAAGCTAAAAATAACATTTTGATCTACAGAAATCTGATATTTCTAAGAAAGGGGATGGATTATATAGTTAAGATAAACA
The DNA here is from genome assembly GCF_059928025.1 of Delphinapterus leucas. Classification (NCBI taxonomy): domain Eukaryota; kingdom Metazoa; phylum Chordata; class Mammalia; order Artiodactyla; family Monodontidae; genus Delphinapterus; species Delphinapterus leucas. Next base: position 56,260,892 of record NC_143134.1, read on the forward strand.
AGGATCTACTTAATATCATTTTGTACATTCCTTTCATAGTTTAGCATGGGCTAAAATCACAGCACTGGCTTAGATTTTCCAGCCTGTGGTACAGATCTACATTAGTAAAACTGTCATGTATACTTTAGAATTCGCTCATTACACTTGTGAACATTTTTAGGTGATCATAGAAATGTCTAAATAGCTAAAGCTGTACTAGCACAGTCTAGTACTGATCCCTTCCCACTCAGAAGATTCATTTAAAATAGAATCTTATGTAATGGGATTGTAAACTAGAATCTTAAGTACTATAATAAAATACAATCTTATGTAAATACAATCTTATATAGTGGGACTTTTTCTGCTGCCTTGGAAATGGTGACTGGGGTCTGAAGCTGTAAATAAGGAGAATCAGGAACCCCACATTCCAAAACCTGGGGCTAGGTTCTCAACCAGAACTATTAAGGGATTAGCTCTGCTGTCGCTATCCACTAGCCAATTTTGATATCCATTTGCATCTATATGAGAAGACAAGAAGACAGGGTTGGGGGGGGTGAAAGAAACACTGGAGTTAGAAATCTTAGGCCTTGGAGTATTTTGTACTGGGTCAACCTAGCTAAGCTTGAGCTATGTTTCCCAGAATCCCCTTCTCAGTATGGTCTGGTTTGGGGTTGGCCACAAGAGGAATTCTTATGGGAATGGGAAGACAGAAGTGAAGCAGCAGCTATCTTTACTTTCAGAAGATGAGACACTGTTACAGCTCAAGCATACTGTTGGAACCTGCTCGCTGATTTTCCAGGCATAAGGCAGAAGAGCCCAGCCCACAGCTCTTCTAGTTCTCATGAGATTCCCTCCTTCAGCTGAACTCTGGGGTCAGATGTATGTTCTGCTCCATGACAAAGGGCGTCAGCTTCTACAGAATTCCCCATCTTTGAAGCTGGAGACTTGGAGGCAGTGAGAGACTGACCCAGATTCCAATTCATCCCTGTGGGTTGCAGCTCATCCTTGCTCTCCCCTACTTACTTCCTTCTTTCCCTTCTGACTGCCTGACCTGCTGATGTTAGGCTCAGCACCAGATTCAGAAGGTACAGCTGTATATAAACCATATAAACATAAAGAAGGAGCACTCAAGAGAATGATTTAGAGATGGAAGTTTCCCCAGTGAAGGGAAGACCAGCATCTCTCCACCCCAATTCATGCTCGTTTGACTGGGACCCTGAAGACCCTCGTTGGTCCTGTCAGTGGGGTGGAGCAGAGGGTGGAGAGGGAGTAAGTGGGAGAGCTCAGTGCATCCTCTGGAGTTCGGGGCCTGAGTGAATATGGAGTCTGGAGTCTGCCTCTTTCTCAGAAGTTTCTGATGACAGCAGGATGGCCCGCAGCACTTGAATGTGCTTGAGAAGAAATCAGGCACAAACTCCCACCCGCCTTACCTTTGAGGGTATATAAGAGGATTCCCCAGGGCTCCATGGCAGGAGGCAGAAGCCATGGGGCTACCAAGTGAAGGCTGTCCCATCTGGAGAGGGGATTGGAGGTATGGAACTGTGTCTACAAAAGTAGACACGACTATCCTTCAGCAATGGAGGGATGAAGTGAAGGTGACCATCACCTCCTAAAACCATGTAGAGACTATCCATGTGCAAAGGCCACCAGTGGCAGGCAAAACCAGGCCAAGCCAGAGTAAGACCACAGATGCCCCCGCTGTAGATAGGCAGCCAGGAACCCCTGCCCTCTCCTGTTTCCCTTCCCAGAGGATCGAGAGACCCAGAAATGGGTGGGGCTCGGGGAGAGACAGTGTCCCAGAGTCTGACCCAGGAGACTCTGGAAAAGGAATTAAAGGAGAAGCCCACTTGCCCTCACTTCTGCAAGTCTCTTGAAATACAGACCAAGCCTGTGCTGCAGAGAAAAGGCGAGGAGATTTATAATACTTTTGGGATTAGACTTTCAAACTGGGCTGAACTAATTCCTTTTAAAATAACTACATTTTGGGATATGCCCAAAGGGACTTCTAACAGAACAGTTGAGAACAATGATTAGTGAAAATAAAACCATGTCATGTTAGAATCCCCACTGACTTCAATAAGGTGGATACTTTATAGACACATAAATGGATTTATATACACATACAGATGTTTATGGATTTATATACACATATATTCACACATGTATATACCCTTCATTTATATGAAGATAACTGAGTTGGAAAGCTTAAGAACCTAGATTAGTTTTAGCAAATATGTGGCACATGTGCCACCCACCTCATCCCAGCCCCTTGCCCAAGGCAGACATTACTAATTGATCACTGCCCTCTTTCACACTGAACCAGGGCTGAAGTACAGAGTCATTTTCAAACCAACTTCAAACCAACGAAACCAACACAGGCAGCCACTTCCAAGAGATCAGAGTTGGCATACAAGATGAAAACTGTTTATCATTCCTGTTCAAGAGTCTAGAACACAGATCAGGAGCAGGGAGTCTGGTTTTAAGCAGCATGAAAACTATGCCTTTTATTTTCTCAGATCCTATTTATTCTTACCGTGGTCTTAATTCTAGCAAGCCTTATCAGCTGTCATCTGGTTTGTCAGTCCACAACATGAAAGAGTAAGCTAATTAACAGTTGGGATCTTACTGGAGTAAACAGCACTAACAGTAGGAAGCCAGGATACTGACAAAAAAAGGTGACATAATAAGAATAATTTCCATTTACTTTATATTTTTAACTTTGTTCCAAGTCTCTCTCTCTCCTATATATATATATAATATGCATGCTCTAAGGAAAGTATTACAATTTATTTCCATTTTATAGATGAGAAAAATTTAGGCTCACAGAAACTAAGTGACTTACACAAAAACACACAGCTGGGAGTCAATCTAGGTCTTTAAATCTCCAAAGCACATACTATTTTCTTGACACCGCACAGACCCCTCCAAATTGAGCTTAAATATTTCCAAGAGAATAGTAGGAGAAGGGAGTCCCCTAGACCTCAATGAGACCTAAAGGCATAAATTTTAGAATAGAATAATATATAATATTTCTGATGACTACACTGTCATTAAGAAAACATTAAATTAATATGCTCTGTAAATGAGGAAGGTAGGTAAATATAGAATTTTTAATTTTTGAAATTAAAATACTATAAGATATTAAAGAAAAGGGTCAATTATATATATATATTGTATTACACTATGTATAGTATATCATGTAGTCCACTGTTAAGCCAGATAAATTGAGTGACTACTCCTCCTTGTAAGTGCATGTACATGGTATGACAGAATGTAAGTATGAATTTCCCAAGAGATGCTATTAAAATGCTAGTTACCAGCTGACCCTATGCCTTCTACCCGCAACATTCAGGTCATTTTCTTATGGTCAATAGCCTTAAGGTTTTCTGGTTTTGTTTTTTTTTTAAGCAGGGAATGAGATCCTGGAGTTCCTGATCATTTTGGACTGTTCATCTTTTTCCCATCTCTACTCCACCTTTAGCACCTGGTTCAATCGCTGGTCCTTGGTTTTATAGAATAATTTCACATTCTGCCAACAACGTAAAATTATTTTCTTCGACCCCACCCAATAGAACTTTTTTCTGGGAGAAGCCTCCTTTGATATACTCAAGAAATGCCCCCTTCCCAATCCTTTAGGACCTTCCCTTTGGCTAGGCAACATGCTGGATGAGTTAATAAAAGAGGTTTTGGAATCCCAGAGGCCTGAGTTCAAGTCTTTGATCAACAAGTTCATAAATCTGTGACCTTAGGCAGGATGCTTGACCTCATTTCCTCATCTGTAAAATGGGTACAGCATTAGTGTCTACATCTTGGGCTACTGAGACTAAATGAGCTAACATATGTAAAATCCTTAACATAGTATAAGGCACAGAGCAAGCCCTCAAAACGTGTTTGACTATTATCACTATTCCCTAAGCCCTTCTATTTTTAGGATTGCCAGGTAAATGATTGTCTTTGTCTCAGTTCTTGCCATGGATAATTTCTAGGGCCCAACAATTTGTGCAAAGGGAAGAGGGCCTTCCAATTTGACTTTGCCATCAATTGTGGGTGAAGGGAATAACGATTTATCTTTGAGGTGCTTATCAAATGCATGCAGCTTAAAATTAAAGAGACTGTTCCAGGCACTCTTCTCTCCATGAATTTTATTGTGACGTTTTAATGTTTGACTTTGGATATAGCCCAACTATTTCCATGACAATCAGTATCAAGAGGTGTAGTTTGGGAAACTATCAATACTTCATTGTGCTAACTAACAGACTGGAGCACTAGAGAGGAAAATCTTATTTAGTATCAGATCCTTGAAGTAAAGAGAAAAAAGTGGGGTTTTTTCCCCAAAAAATGATATCATTTTCAAGTTTGCCTCTTTCAGCAATCTTCTCTTTATAACAACTCAGGTTCAATTACGTAATCCCAAAGGAAGAAAAGAAAACTCACCGTCTTCACAGCACATTGTTGAGCCTGCTTAATAAAAGCAGTGCCTGCTTTGTTTTGTTATAATCCCTCATTCTTTGGGATTTAATGAGACAAGATACTGTATTTTGAAATGAACACATATACAAAGTCAAGTTGATTTCCTTTGGGGATAAATCCCTTATTAAACTCCAGCTCAACAAATTTAAATATAATAATGGCTTTGACTAAATCTGTGTACAGTGAAATCCACTAATGGGGACCACCCCATAGTTCAATAAAACAAAACAAAACAAGAGAGTCTTTTAGGCAGGTGGTCTCATAACGCAAATTCATGATAGCTTGTGTTCAGTTATTAACTCAAGGATTCATGGTAAGATAGAATTAGCACTGTTTTCTTTCTTTTGTAAAGAATGTCACTTCTCTTTTCTCCCTCTCCCCATCACAGACTCTCTGCTGCCCAGTGGTGCACCCAGCTTCCCTGGAAAAGGCCAACCACCACAGTGGCCACGGGCCCAGCTGAGCCTGGGTCAGCAAAAGTGATTTTAGGCTAGCTGGAGGGAAATCTCCAAAGATAGGGGATTAAAGATTTGGGGAGCAAAGGCTATTATGTATGAGCACAGTCCATGCTTTCTCACCATCCTTTGACTGCTTGGTAGAAAGACCTGGTTTTAAGGGATCTGTATCTATTTTGTACATATTCAGCATTAAATACATGAGAGAATATCAAGGCTTGGAAAATCTCCCTCAGAGCAAAGAAAAGAAAATCATCTCATAATCCTAGCTCTCCAGCCCAGCTACTACTTGCATATATGTATGCTTTCATTCCCAATTTTTAAAATATAAATAGACAAATACATATACACAGTCGTAATCACTGAGAATATACTGTTTTTCATCCTGCTCCTTTCATTAACTATCTCATGTTAATACAGTCTTCATAATCATCATTTCAGTGATGGTGTCATGGGTTGGCAAACTGCTTTTCACCAGTCCAATCTGGCCCATTGCTTGTTTTTGTAAATAAAGTTTTATTGGAACACAGCCATGTCTACCTATGTTTGTATTGCCTATGCCTATTACAAATGGCAAAACTGAGTAGTTGTGACAGAAACCCCATGGCCTGCAAATCCTAAAATATTTACCCTCTAGCCCTTTACATAAGAAGTTCACCAACCCCTGGCATACTTTCCATCAAGTTGAGATCTATAATTTACTTAACCATCCCTGTGTTTCTGAATATTTAGTCTGATTTCTCTTTTCTTGTTGCTGCTACCTCACTGAATATCAGGGTTCTTCCATTTTTTTTCTTCCTTAAAAAAGGATTTTCTTAGCCTAAATTCTCTAAAGTAGGATTACTGCATCAAAAGGTATGAATATTTTGATAGTTCATAATCTCTAGTTCAATCCTCATGAAACAAAGCAATTTGTCTTATAACAGTGCATTTCTCTGACAGTAGGATGTTCACCACATGAACAGGTATGGATTTGGATTGACCTGTGGCTACATAGCTAATTGCTGGAATAGAGTCTTAGGGACATCATTCTGCCTGTTCTCACACACAGAGTTTTCTAACGTGAGTATGTATTATATGTTCAGTTGTTTGGCTAGTTGCCATGTACCATCTGCGTTGACCATTCTCCATATATTTTGGAGGGAATCCTCACTTAGAGATTTGCCACGCAAAATCATCTTACCACTTTGACAAGCATAAACTGAACACCAAAGCAGCAGGTGGGATGACTTCATAATCTGTGAGGCCTAGAGCAAAAGGAACGTGGCAGGCCCCTTCTTCAGAAGTTATTGAGAATTTCAAGATGGCAACAGGCTAGCACTGAACCAAGCACAGGCCCCTTCTAAGTACACGGCCCTGTGTGAACGCACACGCATGAAGCCAGCCCTAGAGCTGGGCAGAGGGTGTGTGTGGAGGCCACAGCTAACAAAAACCCTGCTAAGTAGAGGAGAGTCAGCCCCTATGGTCAAGCCCTCCTGGAACCATCAGACATGGGTAGTGGGTAGGGATGGCAGAAAAATCTGGAAGAAGCATCTGGCCACTCTACATCTAGAAGAGGGAAGGCCAGGCACTTCTGTGGCTTCCTCAGATGCAATCACTCTGAATGCACCAACCTGGAGTCCCCATCACCTACCTGTCCCTTCTATGGTTAAGAGCATGAGCTCTCAGAGTCTGACTGCCTGAGTTCAAGTCCTAACTGACTGCCTGTGAGATCCTGGAGAAGGTACCTTCAGTTTCCTCATCTGAAAAATGGGTTTAATAAGGGTACCTGCCTTGTAGGGTTTGCTTTAATGGTAAGTGCAGGAAAGGTCCCTCTATTTTCATGTCTGATCATGCCCCTGGGTCATTTGTGGATTTTCCTGGTGTTATACTATTATCTTTTCAAGGGGATACTAAACTGATCATTTTTACTAGGGGGGAGAAAAAGTCAACAGACTGTGTAAGCCTTTTTGTAGAAGAAAATGCTAATTTTTTTCCTAACACAGAAGCAACATGTGTTGCACAGAGACGTGGTCCAACTGCCGGTGAGGCAGTGCTGACTTGTCAGTCTGTGTACACACAGAGTTGGGGGAGATACAGGATGATAGTGTTATTGGTCTAAATATTACTCCTCTGGTGTCAAAGTCTTGTGGTACAAAGCAGAATGCCTGCCTGTGCACTGGAGAGCATGCTACAGAGCAATCCTTCCAGACTGTGTCAGCATTCACAAGTGTGTTCCACTAAACCGGGACTGAGGGTTGCCTCTACATGTTGAGAAGCAGAAGAATTCAACGAACGTTTTGGAAATGCTGGGTTAAACTCCTATAAACACTATTCTCACCTTTAATATGTTAAGGTGTAAAGAGGCTGTATTATATGCCTTCCATGAAGTACATTTTTCTGGGAACATATCATGGGACCAGTGTTCCAAACTTTTGGGAGATTTTGGTGCTGGATCAAAGTAGGTGTCGCTTTACAAAGCTTCATTTCTTTGGACAAGTGACTATTAGCCAGAGACCTCATGAACAGGACATGTAATATACAACAGCCAAATCCACGTAACAAGTCTTAAAGACTCAGTAGGAAATACTTAGCAATCCCTTTTGTGAAGAGGTAGGCAGATCTCAAAGTTGGCAGGTGACATGGAGGGGAGGTGACTGTCCACCAAAACCAACCATTCCCTTCTGAGGTGCCTTTATTCAGAGTTACCCAGTGGGTCTATTTCTGATTTCTATGTGATTTACTGAAAAGAAGGCAGGGCCTTGACAGGCTGGGGACAGTTATCCTTATTCTTGGCAAAGCAGATTGGGGGAGAAGGATTTACGCAACACAGGAAAATTAATTGGTTGCATTGGCTCCTTTCCCTTCCTGCCTGCCCACTCCCATTGAGGGTTTCATCTACAGGGCAGTTCCCCTCTCCCCACGCAGGGCTGGGCTCGGGCTGCAGCTCCTGTGTGACTGAGGCTTGACACGGGGCCACCAAGCACAGCCAGGAGAGGGGAACAGGATTTGGGAAGGGTCAGCCAGTGCTCTCCCCACATGAATATGCAGCATCTCAGGAAGCGGGGTGCACAATCCCTGCCTACCCTCACCCCCATTCACTAAAGGGATCTAAGAGGACAGGATGTCTTGTTTACCAGGAACAAGGTGGACTTCACCATCGGAAACAAAGGGATGACACCCTAGCCTTTGGCTTGTTCTTCTGTGACCTAGGGGATGCAACTACCACCCTTCCATTTGGTTATTTTATTTTTAAAATTTATTTATTTTTGGCTCCTTTGGGTCTTCGTTGCTGCACTCAGGCTTTCTCTAGTTGCGGCGAGTGGGAGCTACTCTTCACTGTGGTGCGCAGGCTTCTCACTGCGGTGGCTTCTCTTGTTGCGGAGCACGGGCTCTAGGCGCGCAGGCTTCCGTAGTTGTGGCTCATGGACTCTAGAGTGCAGGCTCAGTAGCTGTGGCACACAGGCTTAGTTGCTCCGGGGCATGTGGGATCTTCCCGGACCAGGGATCAAACCCGTGTCCCCTGCATTGGCAGGCGGATTCTTAACCACTGTGCCACCAGGGAAGTCCCTGGTTATTTATTTTAAAAGTGAGGGTGGGACCATTAGATCAATGGATGGTCATCTCTGCTCTTGGATACCAAGATAATATTCATCTTACCATCTACTGGAGTCAGGTAATCCTTCTGAATTTAAAAAATGAATTCCAACTTATACTCTCCACCTCCGTCCCCCACATCCTTTTACACATAACTTTCCTGTGATTCTGTTTTTCCCATGAAACATTTCTGTGTACAGAGGAGAAAGAGTCTCACATTTTACTGTTAATTCTCTCTCTGGCATGTATATTTCCTTTTTTTTGCTTAAGCCCAAAGCAGGCTTCATCCTCTAGCTCAAAATCAGAGCCTTCAAACTGTAAAACACTGACATTGAAGAAACCCAAATGCAAAAGGTGACGGAGATGGAAACCATGGGAGAAGGAATCCATGTCTTCTGTCAGGTTCACCATCTTCCTCTGAGCTCCTGTGGCAGTTCCTACGGGTTTCTACATCACGTTGTTTGACTTCTGAGATTTCTATCTTGCTCTTCGGTGAGATGGAGTAGACTCCTTGAGGAGGGAGATGGTGCCTGCTGTATACTGAGAAGCAGCCCAGAAAGTGCTCTATAAGCTCCAGCCCAAGGTAAGTTTCCTCCCTATGACAACTACAGGACAGGTCTGGACGCAACCCGCCTGGGCCAAAGCCTGTCTCTCCTACTTACTAGCTCCATCCTAGCTATGCATGGGCAAGTCAGTTAATCCCTCCATTCTTTCAGTTTCCTCATCTATAAAATAGGGAGTTGTGCGTGTAGCATGGCTCTTGGCATATAGGAGCATTGTGTGGATATTAACTATCATTGATATAAGGTGGAATAACATTCACCGAGTGCCAGCCATGTTCATGCACACTTGCTTACAAAAATCTTTTTAAGTAGTAATTATCATCCCCATTTTTTAGCTAGAAAAATAGCCAATCAGAGAAATGTAGTTTTCTTGTCCCAGGTCACACAGTCAGTGATTAGCAGAGTTGGGATTCCAGCCCCCAAGACTACAGTCTCTGCTCCTCTCCATGCTGTCCACAGCTAGCACTCAGGCCATGAGGATCCTGAATTGGAGGACTTCCAGTCTGGCTCTTCTGCCCCCAGCCAAAATCGCCACGAGTAACCATAATAAGGAGGGAGGAAACAGGCTCTTCCTAGATGTCACATTCCTAGCTGTGGGCACTGACTGCTCTTTGTGCCTTCTGGGTCTCTCTGATGAACATCCTCTGTGACTCTCGCTCAGGGAACTTTGGGGCAGTGGACAGGAGGTCAGCTCTGTAATTCCATAACTGCTTGCTCACTGACTGCTTTGGGAGAAGCTACAGTGACAGCTGGGATCCTTTCCATGATGAGTAATTGCCCATCATACAAATCTATTTAGACCACTTCCTCCTGGTGCACAACCACTAGTTGATTTAAGATGCAAACCTTTGTATAGCTTATTGCCAGAAGGATGAAATATAGAGCTTACCCAGACTTTTCTTTGCTGAAGCATTTATTGTAAATCATTAGTTTCTGTGAGTTGCTACCCATTTATCAAGCAATTCCTACCCAGCTCCAGGTGCTGAAAGAATTCTCTGTGCTTTTCTAGAAAATGTACCATTTGTCCAAGAATGTAATTACTGTATACTTAAAAAAAAAAAAATCCCAAGCTCATATATTCACATGGAGAAGCTCAGGCCCAAGGATACCCAATTAGCTGGGAACAGTCAATGTGGTTTTCAATGCAGTAACCACAAGTCTTTGAGGATGTTTAGGAACATGGATAACAAACGCCTCACCTACCATTAAGGCTTGCAGCCAGAGAGGGGAGGGGAAGATGCTAACATTCAGAGCATCCCTCTGCTCCAAGCTTTATGCTAAACACTTTATATAACTCCTTTAATTCTTCCAGAAGCCCTAGTGGGTAGGTACTATCATCTTCATTTTATAGACAAGTAAACTGGGGATCATCATCTCACGCCATGAAGCAGTGGAACCACAATCTGTACCCCAAATAATGAACTTGCGCAAGTCTCTCTGCTGGATCACCACACACAGAGAAACTCCCAGCCCCAGCTAGCTGATTCCTGGCTTCTGCTGGTCTGAGTCTTCCGTGGGTGGCTCTCTAACAAATAGGATGGCTGAGGTTCCCCGTCAGCAGGGCTGCCATTGAATGTCAGGAGGAAAGCTGCTGTGCATAGCAAGCATTTTCATCTCGCCACCAACGAAGATCAAGCACACGAAATCTGAATCCCCCCAGGGGTGGGGGAAGGAGTGAGGTTCCATTTCCCCCTGACCATTCTATCCGGAGCACGCAGCAATATGGGCAGACAATTAGTATGAACGGATTTGAGCAAAACACCAAATCTGATTGATGCTGAAAGCACACCAAGTGAGAGCACACAAAGGGATGGCGAAGAAGAGGGGTGGTCATATGTAGCAGGGCCTGCTTAAAAATTCTAATCCTCATAAGCTTCTGAGGAAGCTGCTCTTTTCACTGGGCAGGTTTTTAATATTTATTGCTGAGGGCAGTTTTAATCCTAATGAAAATAGCATGTCCTCAGGAAAAGAAGTGCTGTAGCTCTAACGAACAAATGTGGCTCTGACTTTAAATGTCTCACAAGGCTCACAGAGGGTAGAGTTTACCTGCAACTGAATCACTGAAAGGCTTCAGGAAGTACTACCGACAGGAAAAAGTTGAGCTCAAAATGGGTATGTGCCGTCCAGCTCTGGCTGCGTTACCCCCAGAGTGGAAGACCCAAGCTCCTTGTCAGAGGAACAGTCCATGTAGCTCACAGGTGAAGACAGATAGACTCAGAATTCTTCTGCCAGGGTTTGAATCTCAGCTCTGCCAACTCTAAGCCTCAGTCTCAGATAATGATGATTATAGATCTTATTGATTTCTTATGGAGATCAATTGACACAATGAATGTAAATCACTGAGCACAGACTCTGGTGTACAGTAAGTGCTAAACAGATGAGAGCTACGTTATCACTTTAATTTTTTATTATCGTTATAGCTTATCCCCAGTGTTGCTGGCTTTTTTGCCCAGTAAATGAGGATGCCAGATTATGAAGAGCTAGCAACTAGGAGGTCCTGTTGGAAAGCGTCAGAGAAAATTAATGATCTTCTATTGATTAAATCAGGATTCAAATATGGCTTAAGTTGGGAAGAAAAATAAGAGCTTCACCTCACCTGTTCCAGTGAGGAACAGTGGAAAATTAACTATTTATACAAATAGTATTTCCATTGGCAGATAAAATGTATTGCTTGAATCCAACCATGTCATCATGTGGGATCTAAGAGCTGAACCTGTGTGGAACTGTGACACCTAGAAGTTTGTATGCCAGTTTTCTAACCATTCAGTAAATTCTCTGACTTTCTCCACCAGTAATAGCGTATCTGTCTTTGGATGAGTGTGCACAGCTCTTACTCTGTCCTCTTGTCTGCTCAGGTTCTCAAGTGGGGGAACTCAGCTTCCTCCCTCTAAGGACTAGCTTAGGAGCTTTAGGAGCATCATGCCCTGAAAGATTACAGTGCCCACACTCCCATAAGAAAGTAAGAATGAAAACGGTATTGAATTGTTAAATAAACCCATCTTTCAAAATGACATAAACCTTAAATGTAGGATGCCATTATGGTGTATTCTTTCTAATTTCTCTATCCTTCTCTCTCTGTGCCCCTGCTTTGCAGATGTCCTAAACTCATGCATAGTCTGACTATTGAGAATCCAACACCAAAATTAGATTATAAAAATTTTAAAAAGAACTAGTAAAGATCCTCTTCTAGACTGAATTCTAGACATTTCTTTCAGTCGTCAGAAAAATACCTCTTTTGTGTTCTTATTCTCAAGAAACACGCCCAGCTAAAGGGCTCAGAATATTGTTTTCTTTTTGGATTTTCACACCATCTTTTGCCTGTAATATTGGCCTTGTTTCCTAACCAGTCCCTCTCTTTTGCCTTCCTCCTCTCCACTCCTTTCCCCATGCTGTTGCCACAGAGTACTTTCTAAAATTCAAATGCAGGGACTTCCCTGGTGGTGCAGTGGTTAAGACGTTGCTTTCCAATGCAGGGGGTGCAGGTTCGATCCCTGGTCGGGGAGCTAAGATCCCACATGCCTCACAGTCAAAAAACCAAAACGTAAAACAGAAGCAATATTGTAACAAATTCAATAAAGACTTTAAAAAAAATGGTCCACATCAAAAAATCTTAAAAAGAAAATTCAAATCCAATGATGTCACTTCCTAGTTTAATACCTTTCAATGGCTCCTCTTGTCTAGACCTGTGATTCTCAAACCAGGGAAGGGGTCCTTCTCAAGGTAAGGAGCCTCATGGTGAAAGCAAGAGCACATGATAAACATATTGGATCTTCTGTAATGCCACTGGTGATAAATATAAAACATTTCTATATTAAGAAACACGAATATATTATGGAGTAGAACACAATTTTTCTGGCTATTAAAGATGAAACATGGGATTCCAGAGGAATTTCACACTTGGAGTTGTTGGCTCCTGACCCAGGACTTATTGAGATACGCAATCACTCTCTTAGGGCTTTGAAGTGGAAAAACTGGTGAAGCACTGACCCACAGGATAAAATCAAACTACTTGGTGCAAAGCTCTCTGAGATCTGGAGCCTGCTTTTCCTTTCCAGCTTCATAATTTTTTAAAAACATCTTTATTGGAGTATAATTGCTTTACAATGTTGTGTTAGTTTCTGCTTTATAACAAAGTGAATCACCTATAGATAAACATACATCCCCATATCTCTACCCTCTTGCATCTCCCTCCCACCCTCCCTATCCCATCTCTCTAGGTGGACACAAAGCACCGAGCTGATTTCCCTGTGCTATGCGGCTGCTTCCCACTATCTATTGTACATTAGATAGTGTATATATGTCCATGCCACTCTCTCACTTTGTCCCAGCTTACCCTTCCCCCTCCCCGTATCCTCAAGTCCATTTTCTACATCTGTATCTTTATTCCTGTCCTGCCCCTAGGTTCTTCAGAAGTTTTTTTTTTTTTTTCTAGATTCCATATATATGTGTTAGCATATGGTATTTGTTTTACTCTTTCTGACTTACCTCACTCTGTATGACAGTCTTTAGGTCCATCCACCTCACTACAAATAACTCAATTTCGTTTCTTTTTATGGTTCAGTAATATTCCATTGTATATATGTGCCACATCTTCTTTATCCATTCATCTGTAGATGGACATTTAGGTTGCTTCCATGTTCTGGCTATTGTAAATAATGCTGCAATGAACATTGTGGTACATGACTCTTTTATTTATTTATTTATTTTTTAAAGTGAGTATTTATTTATTTATTTATTTATTTATTTTTGGCTGTGTTGGGTCTTCGTTTCTGTGCAAGGGCTTTCTTTAGTTGCGGCAAGTGGGGGCCACTCTTCATCGCGGTGCGCGGGCCTCTCACTATCGTGGCCTCTCTTGTTGCGGAGCACAGGCTCCAAACACGCAGGCTCAGTAGCTGTGGCTCACGGGCCTAGTTGATCCACGGCATGTGGGATATTCCCAGACCAGGGCTCAAACCTGTGTCTCCTGCATTGGCAGGCAGATTCTCAACCACTGTGCCACCAGGGAAGTCCGACTCTTTTTGAATTATGATTTTCTCAGGGTATATGCCCAGTAGTGGTATTGCTGGGTCGTATGGTAGTTCTATTTTTAGCTTTTTAAAGTAACCTCCATACTGTTCTCCATAGTGGATGTATCAATTTACATTCCCACCAACAGTGCAAGAGGGTTCCCTTTTCTCCACACCCTCTCCAGCATTTATTGTTTGTAGATTTTTTGATGATGGCCATTCTGACTGGTGTGAGGTGATACCTCATTGTAGTTTTGGTTTGCATTTCTCTAATGATTAGTGATGTTGAGCTTCCTTCATGTGTTTGTTGGCAATCTGTATATCTTCTTTGGAGAATTGTCTATTTAGGTCTTCTGCCCATTTTTGGATTGGGTTGTTTGTTTTTCTGTTATTGAGCTGCATGAGCTGCTTGTAAATTTTGGAGATTAATCCTTTGTCAGTTGCTTCATTTGCAAATATTTTCTCCCATTCTGAGGGCTGTCTTTTTGTCTTGTTTATGGTTTCCTTCGCTGTGCAAAAGCTTTGAAGTTTCATTAGGTCCCATTTGTTTGTTTTTATTTCCATTTCTCTAGGAGCGGAATCCAAATCAGAAAAGAAGTAAAACTGTCACTGTTTGCAGATGACATGATACTATACATAGAGAATCCTAAAGATGCTACCAGAAAACTACTAGCGCTAATCAATGAATTTGGTAATGTAGCAAGGTACAAAATTAATGCACAGAAATCCCCTGCATTCCTATATACCAATGATGAAAAATCTGAAAGAGAAATTAAGGAAACACTCCCATTTACCACTGCAACAAAAAGAATAAAATATCTAGGAATAAACCCACCTAAGGCGACAAAAGACCTGTATGCGGAAAACTATAAGACACTGCCGAAAGAAATTAAAGATGATACAAACAGATGGAGAGATATACCATGTTCTTGGATTGGAAGAATCAACACTGTGAAAATGACTCTACTACCCAAAGCAATCTACAGATGCAATGCAATCCCTATCAAACTACCAATGGCATTTTTCACAGAACTAGAACAAAAAATTTCACAATTTGTATGGAAACACAAAAGACCCTGAATAGCCGAAGCAATCTTGAGAAAGAAAAACGGAGCTGGAGGAATCAGGCTCCCTGACTTCAGACTATACTACCAAGCTACAGTAATCAAGACCATATGGTACTGGCACAAAAACAGAAATATAGATCAATGGAACAGGATAGAAAGCCCAGAGATAAACCCACGCACATATGGTCACCTTATCTTTGATAAAGGAGGCAAGAATATACAGTGGAGAAAAGACAGCCTCTTCAATAAGTGGTCCTGGGAAAACTGGACAGCTACATGTAAAAGAATGAAATTAGAACACTCCCTAACACCATACACAAAAATAAGCTCAAAATGGATTAAAGACCCAAATGTAAGGCCAGACACTATAAAACTCTTAGAGGAAAACATAGGCAGAACACTCTGTGACATAAATCACAGCAAGATCCTTTTTGACCCAGCTTCAATATTTATTTCCCATCCTCACTCTTTCTAACACTCCTCACTTCTTGCTGTTCATGCACAATGTCAGTTACAAGTGTCTCTGTTAATTCCACTCCTTTAACCCCATGTCTCTGAAACAGCTGTCTTTAGGTACCCATCTTCTTAAAAAGTTGGACAGTGATATTCTCATCCAACCTTCCCTTCCCCTCACCCAAAAAACTCAGTCCAGCTGCCTCTTGAGACTGGGATTCAAGAGGTTAGCTCAGCCGTGAGCATGTGCCTATTCATCTCCAAAGTGGGGAGAGGCATAGGCCAGGCTGCCTTGACTACACACATAGTGCCCCATCTCTTGAACGTTAGGAAACAGTGAGCAATTGAAGGCTTGACGCTGTAGCTATTCTGCCTAAGTTGCATGTGGGCTCCCCCACTTCTCGGCTGGATGGTCTTTGACTAGTTAAACACTCTGTGCTTCCAATTTCTCATCTGTGAAATGGAGATTATAGCAAGATAATAATTTTGTAAAGAAGGGCCAAGAGGTCAACTGTGTTAAATGCTTCAAAGACTGACACCTAACCGAACAGTAGCTATTATTATCATTAAGCACTCCTTCCACTGGGAGAAAGTTTGCTCAAAATACCCAGTGTCCTGATGGAAAAGATCTTGGTCCCCAGGCATTCTCACATGGCGCCCTCACAGCCTGTATCCTATGGTTCATAGGACAAGCATATTCTGGGAGATAAATTCAGCTCTTTTGTTTTTTCCTTCCGCAGGACCAGGGGCTTTCTGATGTTCATATACACAACCTCCACCCTCCCTTTTCCTTGGGGCATGTGTGTTGCAAACGTGACTGAAACAGGAACATATTTCTAAGGAAGAGGTATAAGGGAAGAGTTTAATGTTGACTAAGATTACAATTTTTCAACTGAGATACAATTCACTACCCAGCTTCTTTCTAAGTCCAAAAGATATTCATGGAAGAAGAAAGAAAAAGAAGGGAGCTGATATTTGCTCCAAGTTCACATGCGGGTCTTCAATCCTGGCTCCCACAATAATCCTGCATGAAGGGGAACAGCTATCCTTATGTGGAGAAAAAACCCTAAATCCCTGAGATATGAGCTCACACAGACAGGGATTAAATCCTCTCACCATCCCCCAAATTAAAAAATAACGGCATTTGTTCCTACTGAAATTCAATATCCTTGACTTTTTAAGACAGAAGGTGTTATTTTAGTTACTTTTAAGTAACACAATCTGCATTCTCTGGGAACAGACCCCTCAAGACTCACCCCTCTCCCTGCATATTTGAAGAGACCTCTAGAGTGAAGTGTGTCTCTCTCTGCAGAGTGAACCAGTGTAGGGTGGCTGCAGGGCAGGCTAAAGGAAGAAGCTGGAAAGCTGCTGAACCTTGGCACACAGAACCACACCGTCTGCAGGTCAGAAAATGGGAGCCAGGACCCCGTCCTCACACCTGCTGAGGTCCTCAGAGCTGCCAAGAAGCTGCTCTGCTCCTAACCTGGGCATTCCCTTACAGCTTGCCGACTCCTGCCTGGCTCTCCATCCAAGAATGTTAAGTGAGGCTTTGAACAGAGTAAAAGTCCTGGTCATCCCTTCCTCCCAGGCATGACAAGTTAATCCCCTGTGAATGAGCCAAGATTTAAAAAACAACAACAACAACACACCTTGCAGCTGCTGGACCCACAGGTGCCCAACCCATTCAGGCATAAACCATTGGCCATGCTCTAGCCTGGAATTTGTATGACTCAGAGTGGAGAATGAGAGCCCGGTCAAGACTCTGGCCCAGAGAATTGTGTTGGTGGTTAATTACCCTGGTCATCTATGCTAAGGTTCTCTTTCCATAGCCTTTGCCAATGGTCACAGTTTGTCATTGCCTTTTAATTTAGCTCTTGGCAGAAGAGGACTCTTGTTTTGAGATCATGAGAAATTGCAGGGTCTTTCCCTGATGGAGAAGGTTGTCTTCACTCCTCCTCTTAAAGTGTCTTTTTCTACTGGAAGCACAGTGCAGAAGGCTGCTGCAGTAGAAAAGCAGCTCACCTGGAATCAGCCAGATATCAAATCTTGGTTTTGCTCCCAGCTCTGCCACCTGCCAGCTGTGTGAACTTCTGCAATCTACTTGGCCTCTCTTCACCTCAGTTTCCTACCACACAGCTGCTGTGGAGATTAATTCCAAATGAACAAGATAATGACGGAAAGGTGCCTGGCAAATGGTGGTGGCTCAGTTACTGTGTCTTTCTTCTCTTCCTGTGTTTAGATCTGATGACTTTCACCATGGGCATTAACGATTGTGCTTTATCGATCACTAAGCGCAAATTCAAGACTCTTTTATTTGTGGTTATGGGGGATATGGTGGTAATATTCTGGAGAGGTTTAACATCATACTGGGGAGAGAAGACATAATTAGAGAGTAGTACAGTCTCCCATAAAATGCTTAATTAGTGACTGCACACTCTGGGTTCAGGGCACAAGGAAATCTGTGTGGGCTCTGGTTATCAGGCTCGGCTTCATGGAGGAGGTGATATGGAATGAGGAATTAACTGGCACATTGCCCTAAACATAGAAGCACACTGCCCTATAACGATGAACTGTGCAGAATGATTGTACGTGTTCAGTGTTTGGAATGAATACCTTCTAGTTTACAACCTAAGCAGTTCAGAGGAAGAGTGAATGCCCATGGATGGTAGAGAACAAATTTTAGGAAGGACAAGGACAAAATTCTTAAGAGTTATGGACTTATTTTCATGTGGATTAGAAAAAATTAACACATGAATTGTGTGAATTTGTATATTCTATATCCTGGCAAAAAGCTAAAGTTTTTTAAGTGTATTGATTTTTTAAAATCCATTAAATAATATTAAAGGTAGTTTGTGGATATGTCAACAATGTGAATGACTGAAGTTTGGGAAACTCTGCTGGAAGTAATAGGATTCATCTCTGGATACCCTGTGGATGAAAAGATATGAACCAGAATCTTCACCTCTCTGCTGCATAAAGCTGCAATCTTAAGCAATTGCTTTCACCTCTTTGTGCCTCATTTATTAAATAGGAATAATTATGATGCTACCATATGGGGTTGAAGGTTAATATCTATAAAGCATTTGTAACACTGCCTGGCACATGTTAAGAGTTCAATTAGAATAAGAAAAAAACCCCAAAGCCCATGGGGGTCATATTTGTTTGGGGGCTGTCACTGACTAAGTGAACCATCTAGTAGGTCTTTAAGTGTTAATCTGCCCCACACTGATGCAAAATGATAGGTCAACAGATTGCACTATGGTTGCCAGGAAGGGATTCCCAGCTCTGTCATTCAAACCCTTGTGGGTTATTTAAGGTCACAAGTCCTTTACTGTATGACCAGAGAAACCACAGACTTGGGCAGCTGGGAGCATATTTCTGCCAATGTACAAATGCTGATGTGATTCTACAAACAAAGGCATGGGTGGTTTTTCCTGTGGACAAATAAGAGCCCAGTCAACTGAGTTGAATTTACTCTGAACCCTCAAGTCGGCTCCAGTGAAGTACTGGGCTCCTCTGATTCATTCCAGAGGCATATGAAAGAATTAACCGAATCTTGTCTCTGTTTTTTTTTATTCAGTTGATAAACATTTTATTCTGACAATTCCAAAAGCTTGCCAATTTAACTTGGATGGTACACAGTTTGTATAAAAAGGTATTTGGTTCCACCCAGAGGTAGATATATTTTAGCATTCACCTACATTGCATTTCCAACTCATGATACATAGCCACTGGTTTCAGAATTTTAAAAATATATTTAGCAACACACATTAAGTGAGCAAGCACTGTCACTGACACAGAAACGCTGTCAAAGATCTGCTGAATAAAAAATAATGCTCAAAGTTCTACCTCCAGGCCAGCCCTCTTGAGTACCAGACCCATACTGCCAGGACATCCCCCCAGTGCCTAAGGAGCAGTTCTCTTGGCGATTCCCAATGCACAGTAGTGTTTACACATGTTGAGAAGTCCTGTGTCAAACAATCCTATTTAACCCAAGCATGTTTGCTAATGGGTTCCTTTTGAGTGATAACATTAATATTTCTCTTCCCTAGAGGACAGAATAAAAAATGCTGCCCCAGCATAGATGTAGCCAACCATCCACTCATTCATCAAGCTAAAAACCTGGGTGAATTACTCTACTTCTTTTCCCTCATCCAGCTAGTCCCCAAGTCCTACTGCTTCTACCTTGGGGATGTTTCTTGAGTCCCTCCCCACATTCGTTCCTGCTACCAAAGCCTTAGCTTAAGTCTTGTTCAGGTCTATTTTGAATGTCCAGGCAAATTTTGAATGTCTTTAGTTCTCCCTGCCTTCAGCCTCTCTCCTCTATAATCCATCGTTCAGAGTTATTTTCCTAAAAATAAATCTCATCACATTACTTTCCCACTTCAAACCTCCCCTGGCTCCCCATTGCACACATAAAGAAGCCAAAGTGATTATCATAGACATTAATTCTAGGGCAGAATATAGCATGGTAGTTACAAGCATAGAATCTGAAATCAAATAGCCCTGGATAGAGCTTGGGCAATTTACTTAGTCCTCCCAAGCCTCAGTTTTGTCATCTATAGGATGAGTATAATTATAGTATAGATTTAACAGGATTGTGGTAAGGATTAAATCAGATAATAGATATATAATATTCAACACAGCACCTAAAATATTGAAAATGCTTACAATTATACCATTCTTATTAACATTACACAATACTCTGAATAACTGAGCCCTAGCTCTCCAAACTCATCAATGTACAGCCTTTCCTCACAGTGACCTATGTTCCAGTCACCCCAAACATCTAACCCTTCTCCAACACACCCTTGCCCATCTCCACGATTTTGCACTCCATTCCCTCTCTGCACAGTACTCTTCTCCCCTCCTCCAGTGGATATGTCCTCACGCCAAGACACCTCTCAGCAGGTTGAAAAAAATAAATGTCATAAAGCCCATGTACTTCTCTCTATGGGAAGATTTTGAAGCTTTAGTCTGCTTGTTTAGAATTGGGTGGCAATTTAAACCCACTGATTTAAACACAAAAGATTATCCAGTTTCCTTAAAATGAAAGGCAGTATTCTTCTTAGTTTACAGGGAGATCAGATTAAAAGCAGCAAAGGGAAGGACTCTAAACGATAACAGGCTAAGACACAAAAGCTAAGAAACAGGAAGGATCAGGAACAGTGACAGATCACTTAGCAGAAAGCACAGCCTAGAAGGACTTCACAGTATTAACATCCACTTTAATGAACACTTATATAAAAGGACTGACTGGGCTAAGTGTAATAATTGACATACTTTATGATGACTCCCAAATCATCAGAAATTAGTAATGACAACAACATTTATATCTTTTATTAAGTGCTTACGATATGCTAGCATTAAGTGCTTAAGATATTCACCTCATTGTAGGTGGTATGATCAAGCTCCAAGCTCCATTTGCAGAGGAAAAATGAGGCTTAGAGAAATTAAGAGACTCTTCCTAGGTACTCAGTTAGTGAGTGGCAGAGTTCTATTGATTCTAGAGCTAGTGATCCCAACCTTTTATAAAATCGTCTTTTTACAAGGTTATTATGTTTGGTAAACTCTGTTTAAACAGACATGGAATAATATCAATGCATAATATTTACTATGCTGAGTGTGTATGACTTAAATGTATTTTATTAAAATTTTTATCTAGCATTGTTTATATTTTTAAATGCTCGTGTTAGCTGCAGAATTTATAAATAGGACATCTCATATTTCTCTGCTGCTGGATAAATGATGCTTCAAAAAGACAAGAAAGCCAGCTTCCACAAGAAAATGTGATGGCTGTGAGCATCTTTGTGTTGCAAATATCTATCGTGAAAATTAAAGTTTTAAGCAAAATTTTGTTTTATTTCCTCATAGGTTTTTCCCACAAACTGGAGTCAAAAGGCCATGTGCGAATTGGAACGAGTGGATTCGGTGTTCTTCTGACCTTGGTTTTGTTTCAGAGAGAGGTAAGTGTAAACTTGTTTCTCTCCTTGGTTCTTCTGCAAAAGCAGAACCACCCCTGTGGGGGACATTGCCTATTCCCTGTCCCTTCAAGCTTGTCCTTAGGGTGTCACCTTTTAAAGCCAGCTCTTGTCTCTCCTCCTATTCAAGCCAGATCCTCCCTCCCTTGTCTAATTCTTAGCCAAGCATAGCAAGGCCAGCTGGTGAGAGCCTTGTAAAAAACAATGGCACCAGACCCTGCTTAATGGAACGCTGCTCGCGCCAGTCAAAGCTTCCTGGATGGGAACAGTTGATTTTGAGTTGTGGCCCATTCTCTGACCCATACTGGAGCACTGTATTCAGTGGGGATTAAAAACCTTGTGAACTGGAGTAAGAAGAGACAGAAAAAAGAGGTCATTGTAGGTCTAGAGGGAATCAATATTGTCTCTTTGAAAAAGCCTATATCTGTTCCCAGACTGACCATCTGGGGCTGTGTGGCTCACAATCGGCTGCAAAGGAAGGAAAGAATTAAACTGGGGCAGAGGGAGAACTTTGTGAGGGCAGGTTTCCAATGTGGCTTGTCTGGGAAGACTAAGGAGGATCCAAGGAGGTTGTAGAGAGAAATAGTTCAAGAAAAGGAGAAAAACCTTAAATTCCTATACGTACCTGTAGTTCATCTGTCCCTCCTTGTACCTCTACCAAATGTTTCCAGTTGTGAATAAAGAACTATTTCTACAGGGCTCACAATTTCTTCCTCAATTCTTGAATGCTACTTTAGCATAATTTTACAAAAGTGTTTTTTGTTTTCAATGAAATTAACATTTCCAATAGATTCCAAACTTGAGGCTTATGGGCATGAACACGGGGTGGGGAGTGGTAAAAACTTAGATGGTGTTGCTGCCTTAGTGCCCCTACAGCAGAGAAAGTGTTTCCTCTACCTGGGAATTCATGGCTTCACTTTTCTTTGGGAGAGAGTGGTAAGTGGGTGAAGACAGAGCAACAAATGTGGCCCAAAGAAATTGAGAATACAGATGTATGATGCTGAAGGATTCTTGGGCTAAAACTGAGTTTGCTCAAAGCAATGACCTTGCTCTGGTTTTAAGATACCAATAAAAACTGCTCCAGGAAACTTTCTGGATTTGGAGAGACTTTTACAAAGATAGATACATTTCCCCAGGAGGCAAACCATCCTGGGAAATGATGCAACTCTTGGTTCTTGAATCTGGGATTCAGCGGTAAAATGGTGCCTGGTAAATGTGGTGTTTAAGCAAGAGTGCTAAGAGCTTGAGTGTTGAAAAATTCTGGTTCTGGGATGGATATGCTTTGTGTCCCTGGATGAACCCTTAATATTATATAATCCTCAGTCTTCACTAATCTATTAAAATGCAAAACTGAATCTACTAAAAGGATCTTGTAGTAGTAAGGTAGGAAGTTAGTGATTTCTTGTACATGGATCAATATTTTGATTGAGACGGGAGTTTCATCCATAAGGCTTGTCCACCAGGGTGTCCTAGAGCTCTTCTCCTCCATTATATTCCAGGAGCCACTGGTCCAGCTGACTGTGAGAGAGAGCTCCACCTGCACATCCCAGGCACACCCATCCTCATGACCCAACTAAACTCACTGTCTTCACACTTCAAACCTGATCTTCCTCCTTATTCCCATCTACAGCAACGTAGCATCAGCTCTTCCAGGTGAGAAGCTTCAGTACCACCCTTCACTCCTCCCTCTCTCCTGCTCTCCTCCATCCAGTACCACTCTCACGGTCTGCATCGTTTCCTCCTTTGTCACTGTCTGCTTGAATTCAAGCTCATTATCTTTCATCAGGGCCAACGGCAGCTTTTTAAAAAATTGAGTTGAAAATCACGCAACAGAATATGAACCATTTTATTTATTTATTTTGTACTGAGTTGTCTGTTTTGTAATTTTTTTTCAGCTTTACTGAGATATAACTGACCAAATTGTATAAATTTAAGGTGTACAACATGATTAACCCTTTTAAAGTGAACTTAGTACAATTACAATATTGTGGAATCACCACCATTAACCCTGTTCCAAAGAATTTGCATCATCCCAGAAGGAAAACTGTACCCACTAAGCAGTTACTTTCTATTCCTTCCCACTCCCAGCACGCCCCAACAACCAGTGTGCTTTCTGTCTCTATGGATTTACCCATTCTGGGTATTTTGTATAAATGGAATCACACAGTATATAATCTTTTATGTCTGGCTTCTTTCACTTGGTATAATGTTTTCTAGGTTCCTCCACATTGTAGCATGTATCAGTACCTCATTCCTTTCTGTGGCTGAACGATATTACTGTATGTATATATTATTATATTTTGTATGCATATGCCACAATTTGTCTATCCATTCATCTGTTGATGGTTATCTGGGTTATTTCTATCTTTTGGCTGGTGTGAATAGTGCTGCTATGAACATGCATGTACATGTATTTGCTTTGCAATTTGGGGGGTCTATACCTAGGAGTGGAATTGCTTGGTCAAACGCTAATTCTATGCTTAACTTTTTAAGAAACTGCCAAACTGCCTTCTACAGCAGCTGAACCATTTTATATGCTCACTAGCAATTACAGAGGTTCCAATGTCTCCATATTTTCACCAACATTGTTACTTTCTGTTTTTTGATTATTGCCATGCTAGTGAGTGTGAAGTGGTATTGATTTGCATTTTTCTAATGGCTAATGATATTAAGCAACTTTTAATGTGACTTTTAACCATTTGTATGTCTTTTATGAAGGAATGCCTGTGCAAGTTCTTTGCCCAATTTTTAATTGGATTGTCAGTCTTTTTGTTACTGAGTTGTAATGGTTCTTTATATATTCTGGATATTAGACTGATTAGATATGTGATTTGCTAAGTATTTGCTAAAAGCTGCTTATTGCTTTTCAAATCCACCATAGTGCTTTTCAGTGTCACCTTTGTGCTGGTATTTCCTTAACCTGAAATGTCCTACTCCCTTGCTTCTCCAGGTATGTGACCAACATTATTTAAAACTTGTTAGAAAATGCAGAATCACATGCTCTGCTTCAGTTACTATCAGGTCTTTCAATTCCAGTGATTTGGATGCAGATTTTATTTGAGAAGCATGGCTTTATTTTCTCCTTCTCTACCAGATCTCTCTTTCTATCGTTCAAAGCCCAACTCCTCTATCAGTTCCTCTGGGACTGGGAAGACTTTATCCCTGAACCCCAACCCAGTAAAACTAATCATGTCCTCCCTCTGCTATTTCCTTTACATACTTCTACTGTGTCTGTTTTCTCTACTAGACTAGGAGTTCCTTGAGTCAAGAAATTGAATCAACTTCATTTCTGTGTCTTTTGCAGGCTATCAACCTACCATAGATATTTGATGAATTAGGTCAGTAGTCATCTACATGAGGGAGATTTTATTGTCACCATATTGCAAATGCAGAAATTGGAGCTCAAGGAGGTTAAAGTGGTATAGTAAGTGACAGAGTTGAAATGTGAGCCCAGGCCTCCTCATTTCAACACCCATGTTCTCACCTCTATGTCATACAGCCATTTTAAGAATTTCAGACAGTAAAGAGAAATATCTTCTTAGGTACTGCATGTAGGCAAATATCCATCCTGAAGTCAGGTAGTAACTAAGACTAAGGAAAACTAGGCCATTCAAAGAGATTGGTGCTGGAGAATGATGGCATGCCTTGGGAAAGCAAAGAATTATTTTGTGATTTTTAAGGTACATTTGCAAAGATCATTCCTAAAATGTGTTCTCTATGAGAACACACGTCTAAAGTGGCTGCCCTTTAAAAATTCACTCAAAATTATTTATTACCTAAATGAATAAATGTCTTTTTCTCAACCTGTATGGGTGTCCAAACTCACACATGTATATGCATATTGCACATCTTTGAATATCTCTGTATTTGTGACTGTGTGTTCTAAGCTTTTGCTCATGAAAGTTTGGTCTGAGGATCAGCAGCATTGTTATCACCTGAGAAGTGGTAGAAAATGCAGATACTCAGGCCCTACCTCAGACACACTGAACCAGAATCTGCATTTTTAATCAGGTCCCCTGGTGCTTCATATGTCCATGAAAGTTTGAGAAGCACTAATGTAAATCATCCCAGGTATGCCAGGATAGACCTGAACATGACATGACAGCCTAAGCTCAAGATACTGAAATGCTGCCAGAAAGGGAGATGTTTCAGCTACTTGCAGTACACTGGGATCATTATCTCAGGCCTCTGCTGTTCACACACCTGTAGGCAAAGATCTAATTTACCACTTAGAAAGGAGAGCACACATGTGCCACCACAAGCATATTTAAACCAATGTTGATACTTTATGATCCAGATTGGCCTCAAAGTCTTCCTCTGCCAGGATGTAGTCATCTTTCTTCAGCATGCAGAGAAACTTGCCCCTTTCACTCAGTAGAGCTACTCACCTGCCCATTTCTTCTTCTACCTGTTTTTCTTCTTTCCTTCCTCCCCAGCTACTCATTTAGCAAAACTACTGTTCTCTTCGCTCACCTCAATTCTGACAGTTCATAGATTATTTTCTCCACTGCCCCATGCCTAAGAATTAGATGTGGAGCTTGTTTTGTTTTGTTTAGAGGGAGTTAAAGAATTGATATTTCTAAAATTGTTAAATATTTTAAAGAAAAAATGTTCTCTTCTTTCCTTAAATTGTCTTGGGAATCATAACATTGGTTGCTTGCACTGACACTACTTCCTTTCTTCATCTACTGCCACCCACCTGTCCTAAGCCTTTTTAAGACTGTAGAAGTTATACTAGGGTCACATTTTCTCCCTCTATTGGAGTGACACAACCTTCAGCTTAAAAAAAAATTGGCACTTGGAGCAAGCTAAAGATAACAACTAGTGGTTATTTCTGAACATCATTTCTCTCTAAAGCTCTCTTCTTAAGGAACTGATAAAGTTCCTTCTATATTCTTTAGCTGGAGATGGCAAATGATCATGTGATGCAGGTGGTGACATAAAATTATACAGGGTATAATGCAGATATAAAGTTGGAAAGCCAGCTTAGTAAATGACTACTTGATAAATAGAAGCACATATTTGATGCAGGTTGGAAATCTATTTCACAAATTCAAGAGTTCAGAAATGTCCATTCTCTTATTCTCTGCAGTTAAATTAGATCTACATCTAGCACCCAGCTATCTGTCCTTGCAGGATATTTAAGTTATTAATAAGACTTTCCCAAGGATTGCACAAAGACCTTGGGGTCTTACACAGCAGCACATCATCAGAGAGATCCTTCTGGCCATCATTTATCTACCCACTCTGTATATGTTTTCTTTCTTTAATAGATCTTTATTGGAGTATAATTGCTTCACAATACTTGTTAGTTTCTGTTGTAGAACAAAGTGAATCAGCCATATGGATACATATGTCCCTATATCACCTCCCTCTTGAGCCTCCCTCCCACCCTCCCTATCCCATCACTCTAGGTCATTGCAAAGCACCAAGCTGATCTCCCTGTGCTACTTTGCTGCTTCCCACTAGTTTATTTTACATTCAGTAGTATATATATGTTGATGCTACTCTCACTTCGCCCCAGCTTCCCCTCCCACCCAATGCCCTCAAGTTCATTCTCTATGTCTACATCTTTATTCCTGCCTTGCAACTAGGTTCATCAGTATCATGGTTTTTTTTTTTTAAGCTTCCATATGTATGTGTTAGCATACAGTATTTGTTTTTCTCTTCTGACTTACTTCACTCTGTATGACAGGCTCTAGGTCCACCCACCTCACTACAAATAACTCAATTTTGTTTCTTTTTATGGCCGAGTAATATTCCATTGTATACATGTGCCACATCTTCTTTATCCATTCATCTGTCGATGGACATTTAGGTTGTTTCCATGTCCTGGCTATTGTAAATAGAGCTACAATGAACTTTGTGGTACATGTGTTTTCTGAATTATGGTTTTCTCAGGGTATGTGCCCAGTAGTGGGATTGCTGGGTCATATGGTAGTTCTATTTTTAGTATTTTAAGGAACCTCCATACTGTTTTCCATAGAGGTTGTATCAATTTACAGTCCCACCAACAGTGCAGGAGGGTTCCCTTTTCACCACACCCTTTCCAGCATTTATTGTTTCTAGATTTTTTGATAATAGCCATTCTGACTGGTGTGAGGCGATACCTCATTGTAGTTTTGATTTGCATTTCTCTAATAATTGGTGATGTTGAGTATCTTTTCATATGCCTCTTGGCCATCTGTATGTCTTCGCTGGTGAAATGTCTGTTTAGGTCTTCCTCCCATTTTTTAACTGGATTGTTTGTTTTTCTTGATATTGAGCTCCATAAGCTGTTTGTATGTTTTGGAGATTAATCCTTTGTTGTTTCATTTGCAAATATTTTCTCCCATTCTGAGGGTTGTCTTTTTGTCTTGTTTGTGGTTTCCTTTGCTGTGCAAAAGCATTTAAGTTTAATTAAGTTCCATTTGTTTCTTTGTTTGTTTGTTTTTATTTCCGTTATTCTAGGAGGTGGGTCAAAAAAGATCCTGCTGGGCCTCCCTGGTGGCGCAGTGGTTGAGTGTCCGCCTGCCGATGCAGGGGACACGGGTTCGTGCCCCGGTCCGGGAAGATCCCACATGCCGCGGAGCGGCTGGGCCCGTGAGCCATGGCTGCTGAGCCTGCACGTCCGGAGCCTGTGCTCCGCAACGGGAGAGGCCACAACAGTGAGAGGCCTGCGTACCGCAAAAAAAAAAAAAAAAGATCCTGCTGTGGTTTATGTCAAAGAGTGTTTTTGCTATGTTTTCCTCTAAGAGTTTTATAGTGTCTGGTCTTACATTTAAGTCTTTAATCCATTTGGAGTTTATTTTTGTGTATGGTGTTAGGTAGTGTTCTAATTTCATTCTTTTACATGTAGCTGTCCAGTTTTCCCAACACCACTTATTGAAGAGGCTGTCTTTTCTCCATTGTATGTTCTTGCTTCCTTTGTTGTAAGTTAGGTGCCCATATGTGAGTGGGTGTGTCTCTGGGCGTTCTATCCTGTACCATTGATCTATATTTCTGTTTTCATGCCAGTACCATACTGTCTTGATTACTGTAGCTTTGCAGTATAGTTTGAAGTTGGGGAGCCTGATTACTCCAACTCTGTTTTTCTTTCTCAGGATTGCTTTGGCTATTCAGGGTCTTTTGTGTTTCCATATGAATTGTAAAATTTTTTGTTCTAATTCTGTGAAAAATGCCATTGGTAGTTTGATAGGGATTGTAATGAATCTGTAGATTGCTTTGGGTAGAGTGCTTTTTCACAATATTGATTCTTCCAATCCAAGAACATGGTATATTTCTCCATCTGTTTATGTCATCTTTGATTTCTTTCATCAGTGTTTTATAGTTTTCTGCATACAGGTCTTTTGCCTCCTTAGGCAGGTTTACTCCTAGGTATTTTATTCTTTTTGTTGCAATGGAAAATGGGACTGTTGCCTTAATTTCTCTTTCTGATTTTTTGTTGTTGGTGTATAGGAATGCCAGAGATTTCTGTGCATTAATTTTGTATTCTGCAATTTTACCAAATTCATTGATTAGCTCTAGTAGTTTTCTGGTGGCATCTTTAGGATTTTCTATGTATAGCATCATGTCATCTGCAAACAGTGACAGTTTTACTTCTTCTTTTCCAATTTGTATTTGTTTTATCTCTTTTTCTTCTCTGATTGCTGTGGCTAAGACTTCCTAATCTATGTTGACTAAGAGTGGTGAGGGTGGACATCCTTGTCTTGTTCCTGATCTTAGAGGAAATACTTCCATTTTTTCACCATTGACTATGATGCTTGCTGTGGGTTTGTCATATATGGCCTTTATTATGTTGAGGTACGTTCCCTCTATGCCCATTTTCTGGAGAGTGTTTATCATAAATGGGTGTTGAATTTTGTCAAAAGCTTTTTCTGCATTTATTGAGATGATCATATGGTTTTATTTCTTAATTTGTTGGTGTGGTGTATCACATTGATTGATTTGCGTATATTGAAGAATACTTGCATCCCTGGGATAAATTCCACTTGATCATGGTGTATGATCCTTTTAATGTGTTGTTGGATTCTGTTTGTTAGTATTTTGTTGAGGATTTTTGCATCTATGCTCATCAGTGATATTGGTCTATAATTTTCTTTTTTTGTGCTATCTTTTTCTGGCTTTGGTATCAGGGTGATGATGGCTTCGTAGAATGAATTTGGGAGTGTTTCTTCCTCTGCAACTTTTTGGAAGAGTTTGAGAAGGATCGGTGATAAGTCTTCTCTAAATGTTTGATAGAATTTGCCTGTGAAACCATCTGGCCCTGAACTTTTATTTGTTGGAAGATTTTTAATTATGGTTTCAATTTCATTGCTTGTGATAGGTCTGTTTATATTTTCTAATTCTTCCTGGTTCAGTCTTGGAAAATTGTACCTTTCCAAGAATTTTTCCACTTCTTCGTGGCTGTCCATTTTTTTGGAATATAGTTGTTTGTAGTAGTCTCTTATAATCCTTTGTATTTCTGCAGTGTCAGTTGTGATTTCTCCTTTTTCATTTCTCCTTTTATTGATTTGCTCCTTCTCCCTTTTTTTCTTGATCAGTCTGGCTAAGGGTTTATCAATTTTTTTTATCTTCTCAAAGTACCAGGTTTTAGTTTTATTGATGTTTGCTATTGTTTTCTTTGTTTCTATTTCATTTATTTCTGCTCTGATCTTTGTGATTTCTTTCCTTCTACTGACTTTGGGTTTTCTTTTTTCTTCTTTCTCTAGTTTTTTAAGTGTAGGGTTAGATTGTTTACTTGAGATGAAATTGAATTGCTATTAACTTCCCTCTTAGAACTGCTTTTGCTGCAGTTCTAAAGTTTTGGGTCATCGTGTTTTCATTGTCATTTGTTTCTATGTATTTTTTTATTTCTTCTTTGATTTCTTCCATGATCTCTTGGTTATTTAGTAGCACATTGTTTAGCCTCCATGTATTTGTGTTTTTTACAGTTTTTTTTGTTGTAGTCAGAAAATATGCTTGATACGATTTCAATTTTCTTAAATTTTCTGAGGGTAGATTTGTGACCCAAGATGTGGTCTATCCTGGAGAATGTTCTGTGTGTGTGCACTTGAGAAGAAAGCATAATCTGCCATTTTGCGTGGAATGTTCTATAAATATCAATTAAGTATATCTTGTCTAATGTGTCATTTAAAGCTTGTGTTTCTTATTTATTTTCTGTTTGGATGATCTGTCTATTGGTGTAAGTGGGGTGTTAATGTCCCCCACTATTATTGTGTTACTGTTGATTTCTCCTTTCATGGTTGTTAGCATTTGCCTTATGTATTGAGTTACTCCTATGTTGGGTGCATAAACATTTATAATTGTTATATGTTCTTGGATTGATTCTTTGATCATTATGTAGTGTCCCTCCTTATCTCTTGTAACAGTCTTTATTTGAAAGTCTATTTTATCTGATACGAGTATTGCTCCTCCAGCTTTCTTTTGATTTCCATTTGCATGGAATATCTTTTTCCATCCCTTCACTTTCAGTCTGTATGTGTTTCTAGGTCTGAAGTGGGCCTCTTGTAGACAGCATATATATAGGTCTTGATTTTGTATCCATTCAGCCAGTCTGTGTCTTTTGGTTGGGGCATTTAATCCATTTACATTCAACGTTATTATCGATATATTTGTTCCTATTACCATTTTCTTAATTGTTTTGGGTTTGTTTTTGTGGGTCTTTTTCTTCTGTTTCCTGCCTAGAGAAGTTTCTTTAGCATTTGTTGTAAAGCTGGCTTGGTGGTGCTGAATTCCCTTAGCTTTTGCTTATCTGAAAAGCTTTTGATTTCTACATCAAATCTGAATGAGAGTAATCTTGGTTGTAGGTTTTTCTCTTTCATTGCTTTAAGTATATCCTGCCACTCCCTTCTGGCCTGCAGAGTTTCTGCTGTAAACTCAGCTGATAACCTTATGGGGATTCCTTTGTATGTTATTTTTTGTTTTTCCCTTGCTGCTTCTAATATTTTTTCTTTGAATTTAATTTTTGTTAGTTTGATTAATATGTGTCTTGGTGTGTTTTTCCTAGGTTTTATCCTCTATGGGACTCTCTGTGCTTCCTGGACTTGGGTGACTATTTCCTTTCCCATGTTAGGGAAGTTTTCCACTATAATCTCTTCAAATATTTTCTCAGACCCTTTCTTTTTCTCTTCTTCTTCTGGGAACCCTATAATTCGAATGTTGGTGCATTTAGTGTTGTCCCAGAAGTCTCTGAGATTGTCTTCAACTCTTTACATTCTTTTTTCTTTATTCTGCTCCTTGGCATTTATTTCCACCATTTTGTCTTCCAGCTCACTTATTCGTTCTTCTGCCTCAGTTATTCTATTATTGATTCCTTCTAGTGTATTTTTCATTTCAGTTATTGTGTTGCGCATCTCTGTTTGTTTGTTCTTTAGTTCTTCTAGATCTTTGTTAAACATTTCTTGTATTTTCTCAATCCTTGCCTCCATTCTATTTCCAAGATTCTGGATCATCTTTACTATCATTACTCTGAATTCTTTTTCAGGTAGATTGCCTACTTCCTTCTTCATTTATTTGGTCTTGTAGGTTTTTACCTTGCTCCTTCATCTGTGACATATATTTTTGTTGTCTCTCTCTTTTTTTTTTTTATGAGTTGGATTGTGTTCCTGTCTTACTGGTTGTTTGGCCTGGGGCTTCCAACCCTGGAGTTTGTAGGCTGTTGGGTAGAGCTGGGTCTTGGTGCTGAGATGAGGACCTCTGTGAGAGTTCACTCTGATGAATATTCCCTGGGGTCTGAGGTTCTCTGTTAGTCCAGTGGTTTGGACTTGGTGCTCCCACTGCAGGAGCTTTGGCCCGACCCCCAGCTCATGAACCAAGGTCCTGCAAGCCATGTGGGGTGGTAAAAAAAAGAGAGAATAAAAAAATAAAAAATAAAATTTGACTAGGAAACTAAGAGATATGTTAGAAAGAATATAAAAATAAAAATATAGACAAATCAACAACCATAAGGTACATCAGTACCACAATAGTAAAAAAAGAGGAGGAGGGAATAGAAAAAAAAAGAAAGAAAGAAAAAAAAAGGGGGGGGAAGGCCTTGGCTGTGGAGGGCAGAGCCTAAGCAAGGGTGAGGTTTGGGTGGTGGGCGGGGCCAATGTTCAGGACCCACAGGGCTTGAAAAGGCCCTGGGGGCTGTGGGGGGTGGGTCTTAGGCTAAAGGAACAGAAGGGGCCTAGGCATGTCCCCCACCCCTGGTTTCAGAGGGCAAGGGACCTCACCTGGGAGCCCAACAGGCTTCCTGGACTCCAGTGGGCAAGGCTAATGCCCTCCTCTCCTCCTCCTGGAGGGCCTCTCCTGCCTGCCTCTCCTGATCTCCCTGGTGTATATGTTTGAGATACCCATTATCCCTGGCACATGATCCTTTCTGGTCCAATAAAAAAATAGTTATTTGGTGTAGTTGGGAACTCTGTGTCCAGAGCCCATCTGCCCTAGATTGCCTCTTCCTTCTCTGACCTCCAGCTTTTTTTTTTTTATTCTATGTGAAATCTCTCCCTCTTCTCTGCAAATACCCTCAAATGCACTCCTCAGCTAAATCCCTTCATTGGGTTTAGGCTTTTGTAAAAGACAGGAGATATAATTGTCTTCAAATAGCTGCTGCTTCCAACCCTACAAAAATCCCCAGAGCAAGGACATATCAGGGTTCCAGCTACTTGCCTGAAATGCAGGGGAAAAGGAAAGATTTAGTAAATCAAATCCAAGTTATTATTTCAGAATAGTATCCAGACTGCTCTTGTTATAAGGAGCTTGTACCTATCTCTCCATTATCTCTTTCTGACCTTGCTGCAGAGAGGTCATCGTTCTCTTTGGTTTGTGGTCTACAATCATCAGTAAAGCATGGTCCCACTCTCGTTTTATTTATTTTTCTCCTTTATCCCTGTCTCAACTCACACTCCTCCAAGGCACCCACTAGAATGCATTTAAGTATGCCTTTAATTGCGTGTACCTTGCTGAAATTTCTTTGAACTTTTAAAACACTTTAATATGAGTTCAAACATATGAAAAAGTCACAAGAACACCAGGAGCTGACTTATATACTTTATCCAAATTCACCAACTGTTTATATTTTGCCCATTTATCATTCTTTCTCTCTCCCTCTCTTCCAAACACACAGAAAAAATATATAATTTTCCTTACATATTTGAATGTAGATTGGAGATTTACCCCTAAATACTTAAGCATATATATCCTAAGAACAAGGACATTTTCTTACATCATCACGGTACTGTTATCAAAATCAGAAATTTAACATTGCTATAATACTGTTCTATGAACAAAGAAAAAGAAAGAGCATTGCTCACCACCCTGTTCTACGTACCCACAGCAATTGCCCCCTGACAGTGGAACCTGAGAGGAATTTGGGATGAAAAACAGGATGTGGCGTTCTGTGCTTTGGGTAAACATGCCCTTAGATAGTTAGATGTATATCTTAAGAAGAATTTCAATGACCCCAGATTCTTGCATTTTCCTGTGCATAGAAAAGCACTAAAATTATTAACTTGATTTATCTGTTATTTGTGATTAGCAGTAATCTTTTACCAAGATGTATGCTTGACTGCATGTATTCCCTAGCCAAAAAAATTATATGTAAACTGGCTTCTTTCCTACCTTTTCAGAGCAGTCTCAGAGCCACTGAGAGGCTGTTTCCCAGGCTATAGTCCTCAGCAATTCCCTAAATAAAACAAACTCAAAACGTTTATGTTGTGCATTTTTCTCTAAGTTGACTGTTCTCTAATACGGTTTATGTTCCAACTTCATTCAAATTTCCAATATTTCCCTTTATTTTCAATATTTTCCTCTAGTCCATGATTTAATCCAGGACCACTCTTTACTCTTATCTTGCATTTTTCTTTAGATTCCTTTAATCTGGAACAGTTTCTTAGTCTTTCTTTTGCCTTCATGACATTGAAGTTTCTGAAGAGTACAGGTCAATAGTTTTGTGGAATGTCCCTCAATTTGGGTTTGTCTGATGTTTCTTCAGGGATTAATTCAGGTTATGCATTTTGGGCAGGAACAGTATTGAGTTAATAGTGTCTCTTTCTCAGTGCATCATATTGGGAAGTACATGATATGGGTTGGTCCCAATTTTGGTGATATTAACTTTCATCTTTGGTTAAGATAGTGTATTCAAGTGTTACCAAGCCAGGTTTGTTTTGCCCAACTTGCAGCAAGCCAAAATGCTGAGATGCTGAGGTTTGCAGCAAAGAGAGGGTTTATCCACAAGGCAGCCAAGTGAGGAGATGGGAAAACAAGTCTCAGATCTGCCTCCCCAAAGGTAAGGGGCTCAGAGTATTTACGGGATAAAGAATAAAGAAGCAGGGTGGTCTGAGGTGTGGGAGCATGGAGAAAGGTGATTGGAAAAAGATGCAGTAATCATCATTCCGCACAGGCATAATTAAGCTACAAGCCTCTGCATGTTTGAAAATGGAGGCACTTAGCACGATCTGGCAGAGTTTTCAGCCCGCTGACATCAAAAGGCCACCAAGGGGACAGTCACACATGCCCACTTGGAGGGCTGGTGGTATGAAGGCAACCAAAGCACCATTATGTCTGGAACCATTCAGGCTATATAAATGACTTTACACTTTAGGCTATGTACATGGCTGAATGCTTTCTCAAAGCATTAATCACGTGTCTCCATGTATCTTCCTTTTTTTTTTTTTTTTTGCGGTACGTGGGCCGCTCACTGTTGTGGCCTCTCCCGTTGTGGAGCACAGGCTCCGGACGCGCAGGCTCAGCGGCCACGGCTCAGGGGCCTAGCCACTCTGCAGCATGTGGGATCTTCCTGGACCGGGGCACGAACCCGTATCCCCTGCATCAGCAGGTGGACTCTCAACCACTGCGCCACCAGGGAAGCCCCTATCTTCCTTTTGATTAAAGGATAAATTACTTATTTTCACATGCAAAAAAATTTTTTTAAATCTCCCAACTTTTAAAGAAAAATCCCTGCCAAAATCCACAATTTTCATATCCTCTATGACTTGTTTAATTATATATTTATACCAAGTATAATATCAAAGATCTGGAAGCACGTTCCATAATGGTCAAGAGCTCAGACTCTGCAGAATGTACAACTTTGAATCCTGTCTGGCAATTATTTGCTGTGTAATCTTGGCAAAGTTACTTTGCCTCTCTGTTTCCCAGTCTTCTCATCTGTAAAGTGGGGATGATCAGAATGATACCTCAGGGGGTTGGTGAGAGGAGTATATTAGATAACACAGTTAAGCACTCAATGAAAGTTTGCTCTTATTGTTATCATTTAGATTTGATGAAATTAAAGCTACTTCTCTTGGATTCTTTGGAAATGAAATTGATGTTCTGATCTAGGGGTTATACTTGCCTTAAAAGTTAGGGAGAGATGAGTATACCACTGACAGAAAAAGGGATGTGTTTTCTAGGTAAACACTGGGTACCAGGCTTTGCCCTCACCATCTTAGTGTTGGGCCCTTCCTTTAAGGTCTATGGAGCCCAAGAAAGTGGGAAGATGCTCGTGAGATGCCTGTTTCTCTTCCACTGTGTTTTCTCACAATTGCTAAGAGGAGGCTGTACCAAAACAGCTTATTCTGGGGAGGCACTGGAACTGAGGGAACAGCAGGTCAAATTTAGAGTTTGAAACTGGGAATGAGACTGGGACTCAGGGCAGAGATCCACAGAGGATTGATTCTGTTGGGAAGAGGCCAGAAGCCAGTGAGGAGGGCAGGACTGAGCAATCTGGTGACTAGAGGAAAGAGGACTGCATAACTGGTAAGAAGAAATGTTGCCACTTAAGACTGTAAGATGCAGATCTCCCCAGAAATGGTAAGGTGGGGAGATAGGAGACCCTGGCTGGCAATCAAAACAAATGTTACTCTTCAACAACATAAACGCCAGGGCAAAGAAGAGGGTCAGGAAACCAGTCATCAGATTAGCTGAGGTCAGGCGTTGAGTACATACTCAACAACTTGTGTGGGGCAGTGTGTAGTTTCCAAGCAGACAGTCTAGAGTGCCAACAAAAAGGACCTGACGACAATGGCCAATCTGTCTTCTGCTTCTGCTCCTAGGTTAAATGCTGAACCCATGTTCTCAACAACAGGTGAGAGCAGGTAAATATTTGTGAGACATTTCACCGCACCCCAGCCCTGTGTGGCTAAGAGTGCAAGTGAAACCAGTTAGGGATAATCAGTGGTTAGAGCCAGACTGAACTGTACTAGATGTTACTCGGCTTCTTTTGAGGGTCTACACGTGTATATCTAAAAATGAAATGAAAATAAATTCTTGGCGTAACAACACACACACCATGAAAAACTTTAAAACCTAAGTTGACTATGTACCCAAATTAAACAAATATAGCTAATTCTAAGTGTTTCATTATGTTTTAAAGGAAATCTACAGAAATGGGTCTTTTGGGCTTCCAGGTCTTTTCTCAACACTCCATTTATCCGAATGGCTTGGGTCATGCCCAGGTCCCTTTCTCTTTTGATCTGTTGTCTTTTCCTGATCTGTTTCTGTTGCTTCTTTTACCATACCCTATGTGAACACAGTCCTGTGAAGTTTTACTGTCCTTGTAGCTATTCATGTTGCCAGAGCCTACCTTACCTATTGCAATTAGCCACCTGTCCAGCCTTTGTTTATGACTGCAACTGGGCTTTGCTGTCCCTGATGGCACTTTCTCATATGTTCATTGCATTTGTCTTATTTTATTCATCTTCACAAGAAGATGAAATTTTTTATTGCTGTGTCTTTCAGACTGCGGCACAGGGGTCTGAGCATCTTTTATCCAGAGTTGGGTTGGAATCAATAGACAAAAAGCAGAATATTAGAAGCAATGAGCATGTCTTGAAGGAGAACAGTGTTAAAGCCAGAATAAGCCATCAAAAACCAGGTCTCCAACACAGTGAGCAAGGTGAAGAGTCGGAACCCATCTTGGATATAGAGCAATCACAGGAACTGATGTGTGGCTTGACAATGAAAATAACAAAGAAACGGGTCACCTCTTTTGGTTCCCTACCATATGCCAGGTATTTTCCATCCTATGAGGAGGTATTTTTATCATTATTTTATAGATGAGGAAATGAAGTTCCAAAAATGTTCTATGACTTAGCTAAGATGTGATGGAGCCATACTCAGGTCCACCTGATTCCAAGCTCACTATTCCCCTCCAATTCCACATTACCATGGATGGACAAGAGGTACAGAGAAGGAGACAAACATGGAAGAATGCATGTAGTATAGTTCAGGCACACTTGGAGGATGTATTTTGCCATACTTCCTTCATGGAAATGCTAAGTACACTTTAAGAAGGAATATCAGAATGCACAGTCAAGATGTCCAAGAAGTGGTTAGATGAGAGAAGTGTCTGTATGAAAGCTGACTAGGAGCCAAGAAGTAAGGGAGCCCAGAACAGCTATGCTAGGATCTTGGGACTGGAGGCTGGATATCAAAGACCTTTAAATCAGACCCTTTGTGTCATTTTGGCCTAAATCAATCTTGGTAATCCTGTTTCCCCTTGCCTGGGATGGATAATTCTATTATCCTCCCTTAGGGATGAATGTGTGACCTAGTTTTGCCCAATGAAAACTTAAGAGCAGTCTGCTGGAGTGGGGACTTCTGGGAAAGATTTTCCTGCCTGATAAAACTTTGAGAAAACCTTCCTGCTTGGAACACTGTCATATAAGTATGTGACATTCGGCTATGGCAGCCATCTTGTGACCATGAAGGAACCACAGAGAAGCAAAAACATTCTATGAAATAACAATATCTGACCTTGGTATAGCCTTTGTATATTGCTGATAATTTGGAAAGTACTCTTATATACCTCATCTCATTTAATGCTTAAATAATCCTGTGAGCTGGTTATTTTGTGTGCTCTGGAAGGATCTAAAAGCTGTGGATTCAACCAAAGTGACAGCCGGGTGATAGAAATAAAGTTATCCAATATTTCCAGGTGGTTTTCTAACTAATCCTATATGGTTTAGTTTCGGAAATAGTTTCCAATGTTTCCTATAATGAGCTCCTGAAAGAGGCTTTTGACTTCAGACCCATGGGATGTTGCAAGGAAAATCAATTAACAGTTTAAAGCACAGGTTTGTGTCTTGCTCAGAAATGGATATTGGAATGGTTAAGGGCAAAAACAGGTAAAACTCTAAAAAGTACACAAGCACTTGTTGACACAATTTAGGGACAAATTACTGAGGAAATGCCAAAGGCTCAATGCTGCTTCACAAACTAGTTGGGAGTGCAGACCTTGGGAATCATTTATCATAGAGATTTGACTATCATTCATTTGGAGAAATTTCACCATAGCGTTTCAAGGCAAATTCATAATGGCTTTAAATCACAGGTGCCCATATCGCTACATTCTAAGTACAAATAATTTCATCCTGTTAAGTCTTAAATTAAAAGAAAAGTACTATTTGATTATATATAATCAAACGCTATAGAGTGGCATTGACCTAAAAACAGTAGCACTTATAAATAAAGCAGAATACGGGGGAAATATATTTATTCAGTGCTTATCATGTACCACGTATATATTACATAATCTAATTGGCTCTCCCAACATCCTTATGAGATAAGATTATCAGTAACCTATGAAAGTGAGTACATCACAGACTCAATGAAATCACTTTTCAGTGTGCAATAGACCAGAATATCATCCTGAATTATTAGACTCTGTGTACGGAAACAAAACATGCAAATCATTCAGTTAATTCAATTTTTACAATTGAGTCAAATGACCTTGTTTCATTCCTTGACCAAAAAACCCTACTTGCTGAGTAACTAATTAAAAAAAAAAAAGAAAAAAAAACTTTTAATTATTAAGAGGTTGTACAGCCACAGCATTTGAAAGGATCTCAAACAAGCTGGTTAAATGGATTTGGTTTGGGGGCATCTGATGTAATTATCCTCCTACTTCAGACTTGATGAGAGCAGTTTACATAAGTTACCTTATTAAATTATCCCAAAATCCTATGAGGTATGAATTATTCATATTTTACAAATGAGAAAATAAGTTCAGAAATGTTAGCATGATGCCAAGACTGCAGAGTAAGACAATGGCAAAGGCAGGACCCCAGTCTAATGTGTCTTTTGCTCCAAAGCCCATGTCTATCTACTACTTTTCGTGGTAATCACTACACGACTGTATTTTTAACAGATGATAGGAAGAAATTCCTTTGAATTTTAAACCACAAAATGAACTGCTTCACTAAATGTAGGGTCTGTTAGACAATTTTTCTTAAATGAGAATTTT
Source organism: Delphinapterus leucas (assembly GCF_059928025.1). NCBI lineage: Eukaryota > Metazoa > Chordata > Mammalia > Artiodactyla > Monodontidae > Delphinapterus > Delphinapterus leucas. The sequence continues at coordinate 56,300,647 of NC_143134.1, forward strand.
ATGTATTTCCTATTTTTCTCCTTTAGGGAGTCACAGAAGGAGCAAAGGAGAAAGCTTTGCTGTTATTTCCAAGAGATTCTACATGAATCATGCCATGGCTGTGTGTCTACTACATGAACACATGGGTAGCATCATTTTGATAAAGTCCAGCTCTCAAGTCCAATTTCTATGCTCTGGAATGACTCGACTGACCAGCAATAGAAAGGCCCAGTGCCTACCACCCTCCTCTCAGCCTTGCAAAATCAAGCTTAGTGTCATTGTTTAAATAGGCAGGTATGGGCAGGCACAGTTCTTAGTCAAGTTGGATGTTAATTTTAATAAAAATAAAGTGAGTCGATGGGCATTGGATTAGGACTTGAGTTTGAGTCTTGCCCTGCCTCTTAATGACTAAACCTGCGGCAAGTTACTCCATTTCTCTGAGCCTCAGTTCTATTATCTAGACATGTTTCTTAAACCATATTTCTTAAATTTCCAATCCATTTGAGGAAGAATACTGATGTAAAATTCATTGAAATTAATTACCAGGAAAATAAAAAGCATAGACATAAAATATACACTCTTTTTAGATGATTAGATTTAACAGTCAAAAAATTACTCTAATTGTTAAAAGTCTCTAGACACCTGCTGTCAGTGTCTCATCTCACTGTGGACTGGAAAGAAAGAGCTCACTGCCTGCCACCCAGTCCAGGAACTGCATTTTGAATAGCACGGATCTTTGAAACTAAGGCTAAAAATATCTTTAATCATTGGAGGGTGGTTGTTAAAATTCAATGCATAATGTATGTGAAATGCTTAGAAAAGTGCCTGGCACTTACAAAACATAAGGAAATTCCACTTTATTCAATAAAATTAAACCCAGAACCTCTAAGGAAACAGCACCAGGTAGAGAATCTCCCAGGGAAAGTGAGTGAGGTAAGCCCCTGACTGAGGGCACTTGACCTTGTTCCCCAACTTCACCTTCCCATCGAGGTTTTCTTCTTGTTCTTTCTCTTGCTCTCACTCCCAACTCTAGCTCTGTCTATTCTCTTCCTGTTGCCACCATGATATTGGTCTCATGTGGGATGAAATTTGTTCCCATGCAGAGTCAGAAACTACATACAAGGAATATAAACAGCCCAGTTTACAAAGTATAAAGTTCTGGTCCCAACTCAACTTGTCTATTTGGTTCCATAAGCCCTTTGGCATAGAGGTTCTTCAGCCAGATTTGTGACCACCCAGCTCTATTCTTCATTCTTTTTTTTTTTTTTTTTTTTGCGGTACGCGGGCCTCTAACTGTTGTGGCCTCTCCCGTTTTGGAGCACAGGCTCGGGACGCGCAGGCTCAGCGGCCATGGCTCACGGGCCCAGCCGCTCCGTGGCATGTGGGATCTTCCCAGACCGGGGCAGGAACCCGTGTCCCCCGCAGCGGCAGGCAGACTCTCAACCACTGCGCCACTAGGGAAGCCCTATTCTTTCATTTTTATTTGTCTCTGGCAAGTCACTTAAGAGCTCTGGGCTTCAGTTTCCTCCTGTATAAAATGGGGGAAAAAGTAATACCTATCTGATAGGATTGTTATGAAGATTAAATGAGCTAATACATATCAAGGGCTGAGTATAGCACCTGGGACATAATAAGCAACCTGCTCAGTAAGAGTCAGCTGCCATCATCATCATCATCGTCATGGTCGCATGGAAACACCTGGGTCCATCAATTCTCACCTCCTGGTCAATACCTGCACAGCTAAAGTCGTTCTGAATGGACCGTAGAGAAACATCCTCCTAGACAAAAGCTCCTGCCTAAGAGAGATCCTATCATAACACCCACCTGACTATGATCCTTAATCTTAATTTCCACCTGGAGAGAGACTCCTTTTCCCTGAGCAAATGGTGCAAAAATGATCTCATCTTTTAAGTGAAACCCCTTCCGCTACTTACCTGGATGTGGCTCATTCACACAGGGCTACAGTCAACCTTAACACAAGTCCCTACTGTCACTTGCACATAACATGCAACACAATTACAGTGTGTTTTGATATCCAGAAACCATTTCCTCACTGTAGGTTTTCTATCGATTATCTAGTGCCACAATAATACTACATAACAAACCACCGCAAACCACACAATAAACATTTATTACTCATGCATCTGGGAGGTGTGCTCAGAAGCTTTGCAGATCTTGGCTCAGCTAAGCAGTTCTTTTGGTCTTGGACTTGCTTATATATTCACGGATTGCCTGGGTGTTGACTAATCTAGATTGTCTCAGCTGGGGTGACTGGCATGACTTAACTCTGTTCCGTGTGTCTCTCATCCTCCATCAGGCTAACACAGACATGTTCTCATGGCGATGGCAGGGTACAAGAACAAGTGGAAACTCAAGCACCTTTCGGGTTTCTGCTTGCATCACATTTGTTAACATTCCATCGGCCAAAGCAAGTCACAAGGCTGAGCTCAGAATAGGAGTGGGAGAGCAAGTGTTGTAAAGTTACATGGCAACAGGCATGGGTAGTGTGCTCATTAAATGTTAATTCTGACTTCTATTTCCTTATATTCCTATCCAATTAGATCAGGAAAACCACTTGCCGACTCATATTACCAAATCAGGACCTTATGTCAAGCCAAGATTTTATTAAATATACACTCTAGGATTTGGTTTATTTGTTTGTTTTAGTGGAATCTATACGGTACTTTTCCTTTGCTTTCTTTTCCCCACTAGGAAGAAAAGTAGCAAAAGAAAACAGATTCATTTTTAATAATGGATATCTGAACATTTCATGTCATAATCCCCAGGATGACTTATAACTCCTACTGGGACCAGTCTCCATCCCGTGGTATTATGTTAGTCTCAACAAATGAATTTAACACACAAGGAATAATACTCAAATAGCTACTTATTAGAGCTGAATGCTTTTCTCATAAAACTTGCAAAATACAAAATGAGCTTTCCTACTGAAGGTAGACTCTAGGGAGATTTCCTATGTTAGGAATTTGATATTTTCCTCTCAAATAAAAAAAAATACTGCATTTTTCCTTTCTGAGAGTGTTTCCTAACTAAGTGGAGAAATTACTATTCCATTTCTTGAGGGGGAAAATGATTTTCAAACGCACAAAACTTCCCAGGTAACATCTTGGTCAAAGGGAAATATGAAGTCACTCCTCCAGTCAATGACTTTGTGGGAGGGTTCCTGGAACGCATCAGTGATTTCAGAAAGGGTCCCCTTCCACTTTAAGATCAAAATCAGAACTTCCTCTGCCCCCCTGCACAAGGAGCTACTTGAGCATATACATGATTGTGCACGGAGGGAGGGTAAGGCAATGAGAGAGGGTAAGGTCCTTGTCCAAACTCTAGTTTGCAGGTGCTTTTGGTCCCTTTGTTATATACAAGGTCAGTTGGGCAATTCACCATAAAGACGTGTGAAGGAAGTCACCAGCAGTGTGTAATGGTGGGGTCACGGTGTGGCGTACAGCCCCTCCCAGTCCTCCCCATATTTATGCCACTGACCTCATACTTCTGTACAAAACCTGGACTCTGGGGTCAGACAGCAAGGGGTTAGTATTTTAACTAGGCCCTAAGCTCTTTGACAATGAAAATTTGAAACGATTTCCATGAGTTTGAGGCTACTCATATGTAAAATAAAAATTTTTTCTTATACCTACAGTGATACCTGACATACAGAAAGTCACTAAATACCAATTTCCTATATCCCCACTTCATCTCCCACCATCCTCACACCACCACCACCACCAGCACTCCATCTTCTAACTTTCTCCCCTGCCCCTTCTTGGTCCTTTATTCTCACCTCAGCCTCAAGCCTCACAGCCACTGCTTACCCCAGAGAGAGAGAGAGCCAGAGACAGACTAAAAGTAGCTAAATCTTGTTTGCAGAAATGCTCAGCTTCAAATTCGTCTCTGCAGAAAAGCAGTAATGCACTTGAAGAGAAGAGATGCCAGAAGAAAAAAGAGGGAGCATGGGGTTTAGTCCTGAGGAGAAGGGGAAATGTGGAATGTTTATAGTGTTTCACTGGCATGAGACCCAGGCTTTCAGGGAGAGAGGGAGACTGAAATTACTTTGATTTTCATGGAAATTATCATTTGACTTTGATCTTGACAGAATATCACTGAGTCAAATTCTGAAATTTAGGTTTGGAGGGAGAGATTTGGGGGAGGGAGTGCAGGCTGCGAGAAAGAATAGATGAAAAAAAGTAGATTTCATTCTGGGAAAAGTAGTTGTGTGTGTGTGTGCACGCGCGTGTGTGTTGAGAGCAATGGGCGTGGCGGATGCAGAAACAGGGAATTCCCTTTTCTCCCCTGCCTTAAGGAATTCAGGTTTAAAACAGAAGTCTTAGAGGAAAGAAGACTGTTCTTAATTCTCTCAGTTCCATGCTAGTTATAAACATTGGAGAGAAAATGGGATTGCAGACTGTCTGGTAACACAGGCACTGTAAACCTTTTATTATCATATTTTTGGCTTCTGGGGTATGATTTTAACACCATCTTTTAAGATGTTGCTCACTTAAAGCAATTGTGTTTAATTTTAAATTAAGTAAAAAACCTAACGGAAGTATTCTTCTTCCCTTCAATTAATTTTCCATTTAAGCATATGATTTCCTTGCTGAAGAAACTCATGCCCTGAAAGTAATGCATAGATTAAGTATTTTCACACTTAAAGAGATCTATTAATTATGTAAAATAATATTAAAATAAAAAGCAGTGCATTGTAGAGACAGGTATTCCTGCAAATATTCTGGTCCTGGCTGGTCACAACTGGCTGTGTGATCCTGGCTTAAGTTGTTAACTTCTGAGCCTTAACTCCTTCACATGGATTACGTTAAGTGTAAAGGTCCTTTTAGCTCTAAAAACTTTATCACAGTTAGTCTTAAGGTGAATACAACACCTTAAGGTTAATATGAAATAAGGCCACCCACTTCTTAGATTCTGCAGATCTTAATTCTATAAGCAAATTAACTTCTCCAAACTCCAATTTCCTCATCTATAAAATGGAAATTATAATAGTGTCTATCCTATTAGGCTTGTTGTGAGGTTTGCATGAGAAAATGTTTGCAAAGAGCTTAGCATAATGACTGGCACTTAGGAAGTGCTCCAAGAATGTAGGTTTAAAAAGAAAAGAACAAGAGAAGCCGCTGTGCTTCAGAGTCAAATCATTCTCTGTGATTCTATTTTGGGCACTGTGGGCTCCCCAGTGTTTAGATGAACAATGTTAAAGAAGAGTTAGCAAAAGGTTATGGTGATGATGATAACTGCACCTAACCAGGTGCTATTCAAAATGCTTTTATCTGTGTTAACACATTTAATCCTCATACCAACCCTATGAGACAGATAAAATTACTATTTTATAGATGAGGAATATGAGACACAGAGAGGTTAAGTGACTTGCCCAATGCCACACTAGTAAAGATCATCCTCTACTTTCTTTAGTGAGGCTGGAAACTGACACTGACCCTGCGGTATCCGAAAAAAACAACAAAAACAAAAACAGAAAATTAATTCTTTGTTAGCCTCTTTGGTTTTTAAAGGATGCTCATAAAGTTAGATAATTAAATGATGCATAATCCTGAATCATCCCCAAAAGTTCCCCGCCTGTATCTAGCAGTTTCTTCCCACCTGGTGCTAATGAACATGCAAAAGAAGATCAACATTTGTCTAATGACGTTAACTAATGCTGCCCCCTGCATGGTGATTATGAGTGGAGCTGTGCTGTGGCTTCAGCAAGCAGGTGGTGGGAGTTCTTAATGAAGATTGCATACAGATTATAGCATTCTGGTATATTTTAGGATGAAATTCACCAAGGGTTCAAAACCTTTTCCAATTTGCTCACTCATCTCACCGCTAATAGGAGGGCTTGATGTAAAGAACTAGAAGCATGGGAAGAACTAAATATAAATCACATTAGAGCTACCCCCACGGTAGAGAAGCCACTCAGAATGCTAATTAATAAAGCTTCTGTGATGTTCTTCATGAAAGGAACTGACAGGAAGCAAAATATGGACTCAGAAGACCAATTCTAACTAAAGAGCACTGGCATAGATGAGACTTTCTTTCTACTGGGGAATGAGAAGTCTGCTAAGAATTAAGAACTGTATACACCTATGTGTAAGAGAACAAGTGAACTTGAAGGATTGGATGTGGTTAAGAGAGAGAAAGGAAACGGTGAATTGCTTTCTATACTGAGAGGAGAAATTTATTCATGCTAATGCTGGGAGGTGAACTATTGAAAAATGGTTCAATAACAGTGAACAACTTATGATTTATTCCCGGGAAACAGAATGGAGAGAAAAAAAATTCTCATTCTCCTTTGCTTTGTACACTTCATAAGGTCATGCTAAATGAACGTGTTCATTTTTTTCACCTATAGTTACAGTAAGTATATTCAAATATAATTAAATGTATATTTGCTAAACATGAAAACAAGACAAGTAGAAAAGCTCAAAAACCTACCTCATCATTTTCTGAACAATTTTCCACGGTTAAGAAGGAAAATTTGCTTTGTAGTAATTGTAAAAGCCATAAGACTTTTGTTTGTAGTCATTTCTGTTCATTTTTAATTTCTTCTACTAATTCAATTGCTTGAGAGGAAAGAATTTGTATTCAAAATCCCAAATTCTCAGCAATTGCATTCAGACACTACCATTTTGTTAGTCAGCATATCCACTTTTTTGTTTGGATTTCAAAGTTTGTTTTTAACCATAGACCAATATTTTCCTGTGTTTATTTTTCCCTATAAACATTCAACTTGTATTTCTCATTTCCCAAAAGGACAATGAGTTCAATGGTGACATGTTTATTAGCGAGGATGGGCTTCAACTGTGTGCAAATTAAGCCCAACTGCCCTAGAATAATATTGAAAGTATCTCAGTGTTGACTGTATTATTTTTTCTGTTTATGATTTGAATTTCTTTTAATGACAAATACTAATTTCTGGTAGTTTGATCTTATCCAAGAGACATCAGTGGCTCTAAGTATGCTGAAGTGCTCTTTGTATTCATACTTACTCATCATTGAACAAGGCTGCCTTTTCATTGGAAGCAAAAAGATTTAATTTATACATCATTATTATATGCTCACATATATTATTATGGGCATGCACACACAGGGGTCCAAATCTATCCTTAATTATTCATGCTAGTGGAAGGGACGCAGAGACAATACAGAGCTATACACAATCCAAAACCCTTAAATATTTTAGTTTAGAATGTCCTGTTTGACTTTCACTTGGAGATGGAAAATTTACCAAAGTGATATATGAAATAAGTATTGATATTAGGCACCTGCTGTACAGAGAATTCTAAGTACCAGGGGACATTACAGGGTATAAAAGGAATACCTGGCAAGTGATTTGCTGAGAGATCAATCAAAAGGAGGGATAAACTACACAGTTGTGATGCTCTCTAGAGAGAGCAGGACAATAATGGATCAACTCATACGAAGGAATTGCCAGACTAAAATTCTGGTGATGAGGCAGTGAAATACAGAGCAAGCTTCCTGGGTTAAATTCATCTTTACTCCAAAGCTGAAGGGCATAATGGCTATAGTTTTCAAGAATGGAAAAGCATTTCAGATCCCCAGAAAATTACAGAGAAGAAAGGCCAAGTGAAGTCACTGCTTTCTGGCTCCAGGATAGGTTGTGTTAAGTGACTTGTCTGGCGTACAGTGTGTCAACGGCAGAAGAGAGCCTAAAATTCCTGTTCTCTGAACCCTCACTCAGTGAAGGGATAGGGTCCTGGTCTTCTGTAATTGGATTAAATTCAATTTATCCACAGAACAGTTTTAATAGCTACTATGACTATGGCCACATAAGATACAGCAGGTTAAATCAGTTTCATCAATTCCATTGACTTGAGTAACTGGGGTTTAAAACTACAGCCACACACCAAGCCAGCCAATGTTCCAGTCACATTAAAAACTCATTCCTCATCACATATGCCTCACATGTTTTTTCAGAGCTGCCATACAGCTAGAATGCACTAGTATAATAGTACCAGTTGTTAAAATATTAAAACATTTCTGTTCCAATTGGTAAATAGCCACATCTCTGATAGATCCTCCAAATGCCTTAACCACAAGAGCCACCCAGACTTCTCAGATAGTCTCCATAATCCAGTAATTGAAGGGGACACAATCAGGGCCCTTGAGGACCCTGCTTCATTCTGATTGGTCAGTGCTGGAGCCAGAGTTTGTTCTGATTGGTCAGTAGAAATGGCATGCCAGTGGTTAAGTATTACTCCTACTGTTCCCTTCCATGTTTTTGTTCATGCTATTCCCTCTGCTTCGAATGCTTTTTTTCATTTCACCTGTTCATATTTTCTCTCATGTCTGTCACAGGGAACTGGACTACACAATTGTGGGAGGTGGTAGAGCAGTATCTGTAAGGCTCTTGTCTCCATATCTGAGGCTGGAGCTCCAGGCAGTCAGGAAGGCTGGCATCCCAGAAACAAAGAAGGGCTGAAACCTTGTCTGGTCTTGCTTTTCACTTTGGTGATTAAAGTGTCCTTCAGAAGCAAAAGCTCTTTATCACAGAGCTAAACATACACACTGAACCCAGAAGTCAGAAAAGCTGAAGGAAGGCGCAAGGGAAGGTAGAGAAATTGCAGGCCTGGCTGCTGCTTCACACTAACAAGGTGAGTTAACAGATTAGCATCAACATGTGTGCACCACAAATTGGCTGTTGCTTCCCTTCTGCCTGCGGCAAGAATCTCCTTTGTGGCCCACTCTAAACAGAAAAGAAAGAAGTAGAAGAAAAGGAATTCTGGGAAATGTAGTCAGCCTAGACAAGGTGACTCATTACAAAGCCATCACACCTTAGTATGAAGGCTTAAGTGCCATCCCCTCCCTCTTTCATCCCTCTCTCATCTGGCCAGGCTGGAAGTTCTCACTTCCTCCTCTGAGTTCCCAAAGCCCTCAAAACAAAACCACATGGTGGCATTTAGCATGCAGCTCGCCTTTTAATTTTTAGTCTGCTTATTTCCACCACTGGACTGTAATCTCCTTCAAGTTAGGATCTGAAGGTCATTACACTGCCTGACACATGGTGAACAATTCATAAAAGTTCACGGAATGAATGAGGGAATTGTTGAATGAATAATGAACTGCCTGATGGAACACAGAGATGCTGTGAAGTGGGATTCAAGGGTAGCGTAGTCACTATTACTATACAACAAATCATCTCCAAAGCTTAGCAACTTGAAAAAACAGTTATTATTTCACAGGTTCTGAGAGTCCTGAATCTGGGAGCACCTGTGTGAATCGTTCTGGCTCAGGGTCTCTGGTGAAGTCACAAACTATTGGCTGGGGCTGTAGTCTTTGAAGGGGCTGCAGGATCAGCTTCCAACCTGACTTACATGAGTATTGGTGGGAGGCTTCACCTCTTCATCACATGCACCTTTCCATGGGGCACAACATGGCAGCTGGCTTCTCCCAGAGCAAGGAATCCAGAAGAGAGGGAGGCAATACCACACTGCTTCCTATGACCTAATCTCTGAGTCGTACACTGTGTTTTCCACCTTATCCTCTTAGTTAGAAGTGAGTCACTAGGTCCAGCCCAACAGGAGGAGGGGATTACACAGAGCATGAATCCCATGAGGCTGCCTCACAGGTGGGAAGGAGTAAGGCTTTGGGCAGGGGCCATGCCACAGAGTTCCTTAACTGACCTCAGGAGAATTCAACTCACTTCCCACTACTTAGTGTGTACAGTCATGTTCTTTTCTCTCTTTTTCTTTAATTCTTTTTTTTTTTGGTGTGTGAAGTCTGCTCACTGAAAATAAGCCTTTAATGTCAAGCCAAAGATTGGATTTTGTAGAAATACTTAAGAAGAACAAGGAGAGGGAATCCAATTTGGAACTAACCTTTCTTTACTAAAATGATTTCCACTGCTGCAGCCAAGTTTGTTTTGGCCTCTAGAAAATACTGGTGAACAAAGTTAACAGCAATTCCAATTTCACACATACACATACACATGTGCACATGCACACACACAATCCTGAGTTTGTATCATCAGAATAGATATTGTAACCTAGTCTGGGGAGTTCAGGCTAGCCTTAAGTGGTTGGACAGTAATAATAGATATATTTGTTCAACAGCTAATATAGCCAATAATAGTTTATTGAGCACATACTAAGCACCAGGTGCTGTGCTAAGGGTTTTCCATGTGTTATCACATTTAATTCTTAAACAATCCTATGGGGTAGGTACTACGATTTCTCCCATTTTTTACAGATGAGTAAACTGAAGCTTAGAGGAATTATATGACTTAGAGAGAAGCTTAAAGAAATTACTTACGTAAACTCACACAGCTAGCTGGTGCCAGGACGAGCACTCTACATTCTTAAATGCATTGGTACATGGCTGTCACCGTCCTTCTGGGAGACAAGCTACGTGCTAGGGTGGATGCCTATATTCATTGCTCATTCTTCTCTATAACCCTTTGAAGTAGGTATCATTATCCCCCTTTTATGGATGAGAAACAAAAGCTCAAAAGAAGATGTTGCTTGCTTTAGCCCGCACAGTTAATATAATAGCAGCCCAGGATTCAATCCCCACAACTGTCTGAATCAAAGGTCCATGCTCCTTCTACCACCTTTATTGTTTTCTAGCTCAGGGGTTTTCAAACTGCAGATCATAACCTATTAGTGTATAGTGAAGTCAAGTAAGTGTGTCCCAACCAGCATGTAAAACACTGGAGTAGAATAGAATGTAAGAGAAGGGAAGGAAAGAGAAGAAAAGTGAACAGAAAAAATTAATATGCATCACACATAGTGATGGTAAGCACTGCTTAAAGTTTTACTTCAGTTATGTATATAGGTATGTGTGTGTGTGCACACGCACATGTGTGTGTATGTGTTAGAATTTAAAATGCATTTCTTACTTTGGTTGCCATCAGAAGCATTTGAAAGCCTCTGCCCTAGCCATTCCATCTGTTCTTAAGGTCACTGCCAACAGTGCTCAGGTATTAATGATACCTTACCTTCATTGTACACACTTTCTTATGGCTCTAACCACTTAGGCAAATGTGGTTATAAAGATTCAATTCCTAGTGCCCTTTCTACTAAAATAATTACAGAAACCCATATGCAACTTACTAGCTGTGTGACTTTTGCCAAGTTACTTACCCTGTCTAAAGGCAGCCTCCCTGAATTTTACTTTCTCCATGTTTAAAGTACCATAATTATGTGCTCACTTATGCTGCAAGGATTGACTGAGATCGTGTGAACGTCTCAAGCACACATGTGCCAAACACAACCATTAACTAAGTACCAGCTATTATTAAATTATCTACAGACGGTCCCTGACAACTTACAATGGTTCGACTTTATGATGGTGGGAAACCAATATGCATTCAGTAGAAACTATACTTGGAACTTTCAAGTTTAATCTTTTCCCCGGGGTAGCGATATGCAATCCAATACTCTTGTGATGCTGGGCAGTGGCAGTGCCACAGCTCCCAGTCAGCCACGCCATCACGAGGATGAACAACCCAAACACAACCATTCTGTACCCATACAACCATTCTGGTTTTCACTTTCAGTGCTGTATCCAGTAAATTACATGAGACATTCAACACTTTATTAATAGGCTTTGTGAGAGATGATTTTGCCCAACTGTAGGCTAATATAAGTGTAGGCTAATATAAGCCTAGGTAGGCTAGGCTAAGCTCTGATGTTCGGTAGGTTAGGTGTATTAAGTGAATTTTCGGGGACTTAACGGTATTTTCAACTTACGATGAGTTTCTTGGGACGTAATCCCATTGTAAGTGGAGAAAGACCTGTACAGAGACTGGAGGAGTCTTAATTGAGAGTCTCACGTTCAAGGAAATAAAAGAATGAGGAGGGAAATGTGCTCTTTTCTAGCTTTGAACCCTCCAACCCCATGAAAACATAAATTAAACTAAGTAGGTCTGCAATCTTTTGGTTTATTTATCAAACACTTATTGAATGCCTACTATGTGCCAGAGACTGGACTAATCTACAATGACATAGTAAGAGTTTTTAGGGTGAGGCCCAAGTTTATAGATGCTTCCTAAAGTTGGGGTTTATTAGAAGAGCAGAGTGACAAATCACCCTGGCACCTTATTTTATGATTTTGGACAAGAGTGATCATTGCTTAACTCTTACACATAAGCTCTATCAAATGGACTTCAGTGATAATAGCCTCATTTTTTTTCAAGCCATGTCCACCTGGCATCCGACATTGAATCTGAGGTCCTCAGTTTCCATTTTTATAGCTTGGTTCCTTCTCTCCACACGCCACAATTGGGAGGATTGATTTTCTTTGTACATTGTCTTTTCTTCTCTCCAATTCCCAGGTCCCTCTTTTTCTTTTCTACCCCTGCCATCCATCACTGACTCTCCTGTGTTCTGCCGATTACCTCTAGCCCTGAGCTAAGGGACCCACCTCTTTTTTCCTATACAGATTTCTAATGAGAGGTGGATTAGCAAGAATCAAAGTGTGGTTCTTAGGAGGAAAAGCCACAGTATCCCAGGACAATGGTTTCTAATTCTTTGCCACACATCTTTGCTTTGGGGGGCAGGGAGCTTGCCAAAGGAAAATTGCCTTTCCGTACCTAAGGTGTGTGCGTACAACTTAACATTCCTTCCCAAAGGGTCAGGTCCAAAAGCAGGGCCTCAGAAATGTTGGTTGACTTTAATTGAACATAAAAATGATGACATTTTAGCCTGGATTTACTATTAAAATCATAAGCAGTTGTTTTTACATTTGTGTGCCCCTTAAAACTTAAAAAAATATTTTCACACGCATTCTTTTACTTCACACACTTACACTGTCTCATAAAACCAATGAGAACAAGGGCTGTTTGATGTAATAAGAACCCTGTGAAGTAGAGAGAGCAGGTATTTTATTCTCATTTTCTAAGACAAGGAGACTGAGGTTCAGAGATACTGTGTTTTACCCAATGTCACTTAGCTCTTCAAGGGCAAAGTTAATGGCGGAGTCTGAGCCTCGTGGCAGCCAGCACTTGTCGATCAGTGCCCGAGGCCTGAACACGTTTTGTGGCCAGCACACCATGGCTTGGTTCCAACTGCACCACATCCAACAGACATGGGTCTTTGAAGCCTTCTAGCGCTGGAGCTCAGGCCATAGGCAGCCCCATAGTGGCAGAGAAACAGAACCTCTGGATAAATTCTTCCAGGGAAGCTTTGCTAATTTGGGTGGCTGGACAATGTCCCTCATGAATATTTGTCAGCATGATTGTCACATTATTTCACTGTGGTCGTAGGGACCCAGCTCCAGAATTCTACAGTTAAAGCACCTGGATCCCAGTCTTTCAATGGCTTTGAGAGAACTCCAAAGGCCTGCCCTTGAGCCTAGTGGGCCTCTAGGCAAGATGTCCCTCCCCACCAGGATGTACTGTCAGTCATTCAGCCATGACAATACCCTCAAGGGCCCTACACCATGTTACCTCTTCCTTCAGTTATGGGCAGCATCCCCTGGAAGCCAGTGATTCCAGACACAAGTAGCAGAACCTTGCCAAAGTAGACTAAGGAGACGCCAGTATGCACACCACCTGCCATGACCCTATAGCACTGACAATGTGGACAAGTGGTAAAGGCTAGAACTACCCATGTTATCATGAATTCTCTGATCACAAAGCAGACCCAGGAGAGCGTCCACTGTTTTGAACAACATGCAGGGCTGAGAGGTGCCAGCTGCACACCCCACAAGGGCTTTCCCACAGAGGGAGATCAAGTACATTCAAGTGGTAAAAGCATGCCACAAACTAAAGCTACACAGTGGAGAGACAACAAAAAGAGAGAGGCAGCCTGCATCGACCCAGACCACCCTAGCAGCACCCCTCACTCTTTCTCTAAGCAGAAACCCAGAGGCTGTTACACTACTGTTCTTCCACAGCTTTACCTGGCCCAAGCCCAGTGCCATGGATTCTGTAAGTGGGTATAAGGAGAGAAACTCAGATAAATGGAGCTTCTTTGAGCCAAGACCACTCCAGAAGTCTGACTCAAGTTTTGCCACCAGGCCTACAAAGAAGCCCAGAAGCCCTCTCCAATGGAGCTGATCCAGATCGAGGCCATCTGAATGGCTGAGGATCCAGCAACATTCAAGCCACCCAAGATGGACATCCCAGTGATAGAAGGGAAGAAAAAATGACTGCAGATCCATAATCTCAAACTTGAATGTGCTCATGCCTACTGAGTTCTAGAGCTCTTTCTATTCCAGGGACTCTGGGTAGAGAGTGTCTTGTTCCCTTTTACCTTACCATAGGAAAGGTTTTGTATTTTGGGGTTTAAGTTGTTAAACTGAAGGTAGAGCTGGAGATATAATTGGCTTTTGAGAAACACCAGTGCAAAGCTTGTCTTTATTGTATGGAAGAAGCCATTCTGTACTGCTTTAATTTACAGTCAGACTAAATCATTAACCAGTGATGTATGAGAGAACTCATTACCTATTTTTATATCATTCACCCTAAACAAACACTTTGATTATTGCTTATTAGGTAAATATTTGTGTTGTTCCAAAACCCAGGCTCCTCAGTTCCATTACCACTGGCAATGTCCCTAAAATGCATTGGCAAATAGTGGAGTAGAGATATTGACTGACTAGTTTAGACAACTTTGGCCCTCTTGACCCTGTGCTGGTACTGTGTGCTCTGGTCTTGTCAGTTAGGGGCACCTAAGATCTGTTTGAGATCTGGGTACAATTAAAAATCAGACTTGGTAGGCATTTCTTTGCTGAAACTGGACTCTTTCTGCCCTTTTAGTCGACCTAATGGATCCCTTTTCTGGCAGCCAGTTTTATTGTAGTACCTCTTGGGCCAGTGCTGTTAGAAGGATGCTTTTTTGTGTGTGTCACACAGAGCAAGCACTTGTCTTACATATTCTTTTTTGCACTTTAAAATGAGATTAATTTAATTCCAATTTGGTTAAAAACCTTGTAAGGGAGAAGATTCAGTGTACTGGTTTGGAATGGATAAAAGGATGCTAAACTTTTTAAAAGTAAAGAAGATGGTAACTACAGTCAGATTATAGTTTTGAGGTTCATGTGAAATCAGTGTCACCCTATTTTGGTTTCCTTGTTTGGCCCAGGGGGTTGAAACTCTTTTTTTTCTGGATGATGGAGAAAATTAAGATTTTTCTATATGAAGGCATTTTTTTCCCCAAAATGAGCCTCATACATTTTATACATATATATATACACCTTACTAAGGAAAGGAAATAAGAAAACTGCTTTCTATTTCTCACTGTATCTCATTGTTAAGACTATGTCCTTGTTAAGACTCCCTGTCTTAAACATTGTCTTAAATGCCTATAGTTTGTTGAATAGCATCTTGCCCTCATAAGCAACTGACCTTTTCATAGAGACCCTAGAGTCTAAAATTCAGAAAAATTAATTTATGTATTCTGTTATCCTTGTATCTCTTACTTGTTCTGATAATAAAATCCTTACTATTTTCTCAAAAAAAAAAAGGGAAGAGAAACTGAGACTTTCTACTCATATTTCAGCTCTTTATTTATTCATTCTACGTTTTCTACAAGCTAACAATATTTATTGTTGAAACTTCACATCACTCCAACACGATTATCATCTTCGTATAACAGATGAACCTTTTATCTTTAAATCTAAGACACCACTAACTATAAAGACATATAATATATCACTCCACAGAAAACAATGCAGTCAATTAAACTATGCTTAATCATGGGACAAATCCTTATTTCAGAGATAACAAAATGTGGAGCTGTATGTGTCTTAGAATTGGTGAAAGGGAATAACTGAGTTACTTACACTTCAGTTTGCTAATTTATAATATGTAATAGTTAACTTATGGAATTGTTGTGTTACTAGTTCCAAGTTTTGCTTCTTATAGACATGGGCTAAAGAACTTCTCTGACAAAAAGGCAACAGCTCAGCATCTCATATGAAGAGGTAGAAGAGGTTTCCTCACTGAATGAGGATTTCCAGAGATGAACATTATGTCCAAAATAGGACTCTGTTGCATTGCTTCCTCCAGAGGAGGGGTTGGAAAGCCCAGGGAAATATTCCAATATTCTTAGAACCAGAAACAGACATAGTAAGAGAGAATGAGGAAATCTGGTAGAAAATGCTGTTTTATTGGCTAATGCATGCACAGTCCTGCTGAAGTTGCAAAATCAATTTCCAATCCTTCCTAGGGGGACATACACATCCCTTTGTCTTGCATAGCCCATGTTTATGCCTGTTTTCCCAACATTACTAAAATTTTTATCAAATGGAAAAGGACTTAGAGGAGTCAAGACAATTTTGTGAAAGAACAAGGTTGGAGGATATACACAGCTTAACTTCCAGATTTATCATAAAGCTACAAAATACTGTGACATTGGTTTAAGAATATATAAATCTGTAATCCAAAAATAAACACTTTATTTACAGTCAATTGACTGTTGATCAGGAAGTCAATGTGATTCAATGGAAAAGGATACTTTTTACAAATTGTGCTGGACACTGAGTATCTGTAAGGGAAAAATGTGAACCTTGATCCTTACCTCACACGTTATACAAAAACTAACTCAAACTGTGTCACAGACCTAAATACAAGAACTAAAACTATAAAGATTCTAGAGGAAAAGTTAGGGGGAAAAATCTTTATGACATTTGGCTAAGCAAAGAATTCTCATATAGGACACACAAAAAACCCAAGTCATAAGAAAAAAAATTGTTACGTTGGACTTGATAAAATTCAAAAATATTTCCCCATCCAAAGACACAATCAAGAAAATGAAAAGTCACAAATTTGAAAAAAAATCCAGAATATATAAAGAACAATGACACCTTAAGAAAAACCACACAATTTTAAAGAAATGAGTGGAAGATTTAGACACTTCCCCAAAAGTTATATGAATGAGTTCCCATTCTGGTCAAGAGTCTCCATGAGGAAGTGATACTTCCTGGTGATAGTTATCAAATGCCTCATGGAGGGGCCTTTGCCTGCTCTTCAGCAATGGCTGAGCCTGGTCAGGAACTTAGCTGGAGACCCACCAGCCCAGCTCCACACTTAGCAGAGTCTTCTGACTTTGCTGTAGAATACAGATTTCCTATGGTCACAAAGTCTCTCCACTATGCAAAAACCTTGTTGGCCCTACATGGATATTGTAATAACCACAACTTCATAGGCCCCAGGAGGTTTCAGTATTTTTCACTTCCTCTTTTTACGGTGTTTAAATTTTCCAAACTAGTGATCAAAAAACACAACCTGAACCACAACCTGATAATAAGACCCAAACTTGATAGATAATTGCCATCTCCATGCCCTCCTATCTATTCCACTAAAATATAGTCTTCATGAAGGTGGAATTTTTGCAAGGTTTCCTCACTGAAGCATGCCCAGCACCTAGAAAAATGACTGACACATAGGAGGTGCTCAGTAAATATTTGTTGAATGTAAATAAATTTTCTTGTAAGATCATCTTGAAAGAGCCAAGATATGTGGTTGTTTCAATTATAAGAATTGACACAATTTCTACCCTTCTCCAAATCTTCACACAGATCCATTATTTTAACAGTAGATGAATTTAAGATATTGTTTTGACATCTTTATCAGGGACCAGATGTTTAAACAAGACAGAAGTTAACTTTTTGTAATAATAGTAAGTCTTTATATAGCTTTACACCAACCTATTTACATTATCAACTGATGTCATCTTTACAATAACCTTATGAGGAAGGTATTAATACCCCCAATTTACAGATGAGAAATGTGAGTCACAGAAAGTTTTAGTAATTTTCCCCAAGTGACACAGCTAATTAAGTCATAGATTTGGATTTGAACTCAGGAACTGCCTCCAGAATCTATGCTTTTAACCACTATATACCCATGCTTCTCAACTTTTAATGTGTATACAAATTGTCAGGAGATTTTTTTTTTAAGTGATTATAATTCAGCAGGCCTGAGGTGCAGCCCAAGATTCTGCATTTCTAATAAGCTCCTAGGTGCTGCTGACAATCTGAGGACCACATTTTGATTAGCAAGGCACTACACTGAACCACCTCTCTCGAGAATATCCAAGGAAGCAGGCAGTCTAGAGATATGGGCTGGTTCTGTACCATGAGGTGGTCTAAGGATGCAGGTGCCTTCTTTCTATTCACCATCCACTAGGGATTGCCCTCATCTACATGGTCAAAAATGAACCCCTACCACCATAGCCACATTCCAGTCTTTGGAAAGAGAGAAAGAGAAAGCGGAGAGCAAGCAGCTTCCTTTTAAGGGCATGACCAGAAGTTACATATCACTTCTACACACTGTTCATTAGCCAGACTTGATCATGAGGTCACACCAAAGCTGCAAGGAAGGTGGGGAAATGTAGTCTCCAACTGGACCAATGCACAGCTAAAACTCAGGTGGTTCTATTATTGAAATAAAGTTTCGTAATGAATTAATGTAGATTGGTGAGACAACTTACAGTCTCTGCCACAGTAGATTTAAAAGCCTGTGATTTTCATCACATCTTGTTATCTCTTTCTTCTTAGTGTGAGCCAATACAGTGTATCTCCTTTCCCCCCCATCTTCTGCTGACCTGCACAGGAGTTCCTTTGGGTCTAGAAAAACCCATTTTACGACTAAGTAATCTTCCTTAATTTGATTCCTCCAAAGCTCTGATTAAATGGAAACAGGGAGTCCATTCTTGCACACCCTAAAAATAGTACCTTACGATGAATAAATAATAAGCATTTTAAACATCTGAGTCCCCCCTCCCCATCTTTCTTTAGCCACATTTCTTTAGTGGCCCATCACCTCTCAACCTCTACCTGATCCTCAGGAAACACAATGAAGCTGGAAATATTGTCCTTGAATTGATTTTGATTAATTTTTCCTCTTTCTCTAACTAGAAATCTTGAGGAGCAGCTTTTTGGTTTCTTATCTCTATTATAGCCAGAGTGGTCCCTGAAGAAAATATAGTGAAAGTAATTCATTCTAAGTCATAAGTCAATGTGATTTGAATCAAGTTTAGGCAAAGACTGGGAGGCTGCCCTCATTTTTATTGGAACGTCTTAGCCTAAACCTAGCAACTCAGAGACATTTGGATTAGGCAACTCACACAATGCACTCATCCTGCCAGCAGTCACGGATGAGTTGGCTGGAAGTAAAGAATGCAGTGAGGATCTGTGGTAGCTTAATACATCCAGTCACTTGTGCAGGTTATAAGAAAGGGCTTACGAGTCC
This sequence comes from Delphinapterus leucas, assembly GCF_059928025.1. Classification (NCBI taxonomy): domain Eukaryota; kingdom Metazoa; phylum Chordata; class Mammalia; order Artiodactyla; family Monodontidae; genus Delphinapterus; species Delphinapterus leucas. Next base: position 56,319,803 of record NC_143134.1, read on the forward strand.
TGCATATCACTCGGGAACCTGGATCTTTTTTAAGGAATTTTATCTTCACAGTTGGGAAATATATTTGAGACTACTGTTCTTTTTACAAGCTTTTGAATTAAGCACAAAAGCTGAAGATACCCAAAGAAGAAAAAGAGAAGCAAGTTGGGGTGAGGCAGAAATTATTGTTGTGGCCTGGCACCACGGTCTATAAACTCTGGGTTTCTGAACAGGTCATTCTGCAAAATCTACCAAACAGAACATTCTGAAATAAATTGAACTAATCCTTTTTGCGGCAGTCAAAATGTGGCCTTGCTTTTAGTTGGACCTGAGAGTTATTACTAATAACTGGTTTTCAAAAGATGGCACCTGTCTGTATATTGACAGAGGTTTTAGCTACTGAATGGGCTTCAGCAGACAGCATGGCCAATCCATTGGTTTTAGCTTTCTCAATAATCAGTGAGTATCACTGCAGGCTCAGTTGGTCTGGCTGATTGATTGTAAAGACAGCCAAAATGAACAGCTCGACCATCTCACAATCTGATTTCTCCGCCATGTATTGACCCAATCCAAGTTACATATGTTACAGTATTTGCAAAGCTGTCACTGTTATAAAACCCTTATTGGGTACTCACAATCGACAGGGGCTTTATGAGAACCCATTAAAATTGGAATCCAACTCACCCTGGCCTGTTTGAGCTGTGAAAATTCTTCTATATGGGAGCATGGAAGTGGTTTATTAGATATCTACATATTCACACAAATATAGCAGTAACAACAATGACAAAACAGATAGCTCTTTCAGAGAATTGCCTTGGATGTGATTAACTGAGCAGTAACTGGGAATGAAAGCAGATAGAGAATAACCTTTGGGTGTATGTCTTGTTTGTTTTTGTTGCTTTTAATCTGCCTTTATTTTACAAATCTCAGGATGTGTGGAGTGGAGACCAAACTCCTGGGCCCTTTCTTATCCAAGAAGAGGAGGTGCTGGCATCTGCTGGTAGAGGTGGGGACTGTTCCTTAGCAGGAGTTGTCTCATTAACTCAGGAGATGCGCTTGTCTGTCTGGAAACTGTCTGCATTTCAGACCCCCTGGCTGATTTACGGTTAAAAGCAAAATGGGTTGTTTGAAATCGTGGAGCCAGCGGTTTGCTTTCATTCATCTTTAAAGCCTTCGGTTGAATTCAGGATAGATCAGAGAGATCTCTCATTGCACTAAATAAACTTCTAACGATACTGATTAAGCTCCTCGGATGGGACACTATGGGAATGCAGGAAACTCGAGGCCCATTAAATCACTGAGCGCACTTAGTTGAAATTATGATACTCTGGTCATCCGTGGCTAAATGAAGAGCAGAGGTTTAATGAGTTTACCAGGTTAAAAATGAGCGTGTGTCAAGCAGGAATCAGACTCATTAATTAGGACTCTACTTAAACTACTGAGTAGTTTTACTTAGCACAGTACTCAAGAAGGGGGAGGCAGGAGAGGCTTGGTGATGGGGATGGCCACCTTTGCTTGTGACCAATTATGAACCACTAAATGAGGGTTAAGAGGGTGCAAGGGGTAGAGAGAAGAGCATTTTAACCAGTTTTATCCACTGACCACAATAAACCTGAAAATTCCAAATCCTTGCAGTTTTACTTTTGAAACTGATTGTCACTCAGAGTGACAATTTTCTCCACTCTACGTGGAGAGGACGGGAGGTTCTCAGACCTCGAACAATCCCTGAACTCCCAGGCTGCTTCTAAAGCTTCAACCAGTGTGAAATGGGAACTTGTCAGGCTCCTTTGGAAAAAGACTGACTTTCTTACTGTCCAAGTCCTCAAGGGACATATGGACAAAACCAGTCTGTTCCTACAGTAATGGGAAGACACCTCCATTTCAATTAGCAGCAATTAGTTGAGCACTGGGAACTCAAGGTGAGGGCTTTGGAGAAATATTGGCTGCCTCTTTCTGTGAGATCTTTGAGCCTCCATCTTATCCTCTTTGAGCCTCCATCTTATCCTCTTTGAGCCTCCATTTCTTCATCTGCACAATAAGGGTAATAACAACACATAACTCAAAAGGGTCTTGTGGGGATCCCTAACAATCATCCGTGCAGCTTGCTTAGTTAGTGTCTGGCATTCTAAACCTTCTACAAACTAAGGTGACTCTTGTGGTCCACAGTCGACAACAAGGCAAAAATTGCTCCTTTTCACTTCTTGTTTCAACTGTGTGAAGCAATGAACATGGAAAAGAAAAAAAGGAAACATAGATGTAAAATGCTTGGGGGAGTTTAGTCTGGTGAACAGCTGAAGGCACTGAGTGACTGTTCTTACATGAAGGGAGTCCATTTCTACAGACTTGCTGCTCTCTGGCTCGCTCTCTCTCTCTTTCTCCCTCCACACTTCTCATCCTCCCGTATCCCTCCACCCTTTTCGTTAGTACTGAAAGAGCCTGGTCCTGCCAGCATTTTCTTATAAAGCAAAGGCATTTTGTCCTTGATTCAAAGAAATTGCAAATGAAATTGTCATAGCCGAGTCTGCAATTTAATGTCTTTTATGCTTGTCTGTGACAACTCAGTGCTGTGTTCAACATGCTAATCTTCTGATTTGGGTGTCCTGATTTTTTAATTCAAAGAAAAGCAGCTGAGTTAGATGTATATGATTTGACTGATCAGGGCTCTCTGCATGCACGAAAAGAACGTGTGTGAAGAAAGACCAGTTCATCCATACTGAGGGGATATGCTAGGGTGGATCAAACAGGAATTGGACAACCTTTTTCTCCAAAAGGAAATCTGACCAAATGACTCTTTAAGTCCAGCAACTCGGAATGGTCTTTTTTTCTTCCTTCTGTAACTATCAAATATATATAATACATATCATATATATATCAAATATACAATCACATATATATCAAATATGTATATAGTTATATCACACACACACACCTATGAGCAGATGAGGACCAACTATAAGTGAAAAAAGGTTTCTAGCTTCCAACTCACCTCCTTCCTCTTGACACCTACAGGTGTATTATACTGCAGTGAACATTATGCCTCACGGTCTAATAGAAACAAAGGGACACTGAAACAAAAGGGATACTTCAGAAAGGCACTGGCCCATATAGGATGTTGCAGAAGCCTAATACTGGTAGAAAATTGCATTTTTATCTTGAAATACAGTATTGTTAATGAGTAGAGAATCATGTTATGAACTAAACGTTCTTTCAGATATTTATTAAGCCTTATTTTTAAGTTGTGCCTGTTCTGATAGCTCCAATTCATTCCTTCTCCTTTTTCTCCCTTCCTTTAAATTGTCTAATGTTTAAGTTCCTAAGAAAATGCGGTGTGAAAATTAAGCTCCCTGAAAGGGATTTTTTAAAAGATCATTTTTGTATTCCCAATTTCTAGCTCAGTGTCTTACACCAAGTAGAACCTCATAGTTTTGATGAATGAAGGTTTAAGTTGCAGAAGCTTTCAAATATCAGTGAGTAAAATAGGCTAAATAACTTAAAAAGAATTTTTTTAGTAACAGGGAGCAGTATCTTTCTTACTTGAGAAACTGAGAAAACTGAAACATTGGAAATAATACCATTCTGTATCTTAGGTCAAACAAAAAAAAGTATATAATATAAATATACACAAATATATACATCCAAGCGAATTATCTGCAAAATGTCCTTCCACTTAACAATTTCAGAGCAGAGGCACAAGTGAACTCTCGAGGCTTCTTTCAGTAAGATGCTTGCTAGCAGCTAATAGTGTGTTTTGAGCAGTTGCAGGGCTCAAAAGCACAAAAGCACTGTATAAACTCTAAAACAATAAAGAAATAGCTTGAATTGTAGTTAAAAAAAAAAAAAGAACTAATGAAAAGGGACATAAGAGATATAATGGAAATAAATAGTTCTTCTTCTTCCAACTTCCCTCCAGGGAGCAGGTTATGAAAGATAGCTGGAATAGTAACTGTGGAATAAAATTCTTCCAGGGTAGAAAGTAATTAGGGGTGAGTACATGAAAGCCTAGGTTTAATTGTTCTTTTTAATACAGTGAAAGAGGGCATTCATCATACAACTCTGAGTGTCGCATTAATGGAGCCTACCCCCAACAGAATATTATAAATTAATATTTTTATATGTCCTGTAATTATTTTGTGAGTAGCACATTTGTAGTGTATTGTACTGGGGGAATGTTAGAAGCATTAATCAGGTAAATGTCATCATTGCTTAAATACAGTTGTGTATTCTCAATTTTAAGCAATTGTTTTTTATATTTTAATATTCCAAGACCCTCATGAAGATGACCAATAATTTCTTAAGCTTCTGAAAGGACCTATTTCTAGTTCTAATTCACTCTCTGATATTGATTTCTAAGATTTCTCTAGAAAGCTTATTTGGGGCCATTTTTGGATCCAACCAGTGGACAAGATAGTGAATTTTATTTACAACTTCACATTTCTGTTGGCTCATCAGTGCCTGGAGGTACAGTGTAAACATCCAGGACACCGCTGCCCGATTATGGCTTCACTTTCTCTTGTCTAAATTCTTCTCTGGAGCAAGTAGGGATTTTGTGACACAGATGTGTCTTCCTGGGCACAGTGCCATATGGACATAAATGGTGGCCTTAGGGCACTTTAGGCAATCTGGTTATAAATATCTTCTTATTCCTAAATACTCGACTGATAAGGTGATTGTGTCAGCTAGGTGAAATTAAAAACGAAATATGCTGTTGAACCATGTTAAGCTGTCCTTTTCTTTCCCCTAAGAAATTCCCATATGCTTTTGCAGTTGATACAAACATTCCCACAGCCTGGACTGTGACTCAAGATGCAGTTTCCTTTCAAATTCATCCTAGTAGCTTGGAAATCGCCTGGCTGTAATCCTGAATCAGCTACTGACTCTTCACGTGACCCTGGGCAAATCATGTTAACCTCTCTGAACCTCACTTTGCTCATCTATAAAATGGCAGTGGTAATAGTATCTGTATCTTTGAGACTTGCTGGAAGGTTCATGAGTTAATATTTGTGATGTATTCAGAAGAACTTGGCCACACATAAAGGCAATATCAAGCTTACTACTATTTTCCCCCCAACTCTGCTACTGAAAGTTATCAAACAAGATATTTACTCCTAGTGAATTTTAGTTTCGCAGATAGCTGATAGAATGAGATAAAACATGTGTAAGGCTTGGAAAACTATTCAGGGCTATGTGAGGGCTTGCAAAATGCCAAAGTAAAGAATTAGACTAGTAAATAAAACAAAGTAAGATTTTTTTTAAGCTTCTAAAGTAATTATTCTCTGTTTTTAAATCCTACATTTTCATATTTATCTTTCAAGAGAAATCCTTATTGTATACATGAACATGCATATGTGCGCTTATACATACACACAGCCTCCAACAAAGGGTCCCTCATGGAATGAAACTTCTAGTAATGACTCCTTGTCAGTACTTTCTTGTGTTGATCATGTGTTTTATGGAACAGAGACAGAATTTTGCAGCAGGTATATTCATCCAGTATCTTGTTATATACAATAACCTTTGTGACTTTTATTAAAACAAATTTATCATATGCTTATAGTAAGTGTGGAATTATAAATGCCATGTGATGGGCAATTTAGTCCAGATGTGTTTAGAATAGGTGAAGCCATCCCTCCTTTCCACAACACAACTCTTTGTTTTATACACACATACACAGACATACACTCCCAATCCTCTACAAAATCTGGTAAATAAACCTGGTGGCTTTCTAAAGCAGGTGTTGTTGGTGGGTTTTTTTTGGTTGGTGGGGGGGACTGGGTAGCTTGAATATATGATGTTTCCATCCTAAAGTAGGCCTTGAGAAGGATGGTGAAACAAGTTAAGACCAGACAAAACGGAGGCTTTACGGGGCTGCGCCATCAAGCTTGGAGTCAGCTCATCAACACGAAAGATGCTGATGAATCAGAAAATCAGAGAAGAAGGCTTCAAGTTTCAGTCTCCAGGGACAGGTTGGCCTCAGAGATTTATTTTCAGATCTCTTTTTATTTGTCTCCACTGCATGGTAAAACTTGGGTGGGCAAAATTCTCCCCATTCCAGGGACCCTGTATAGACTGCTGTAGGATTTTATGGGACTGATACTCTGTTCTTTTTTAGAGGGCCATTTATGCCCAGTGTCTTTCCTCCTCTTAGCCAGTGTACATCAGACTCTAAATCTTCCTCCCCCACCTTTGAAAATTTATGGCAGCTTTCAGCCAGGCTTGGCTTAAAGCCATTGACCTCTGTGGCCTGCGTTATTGACCAGAACACAGCATCTTCTGCCCACATAATATATGTCTCTTTATCTCCCTGAAAGGAAAGGAAATGACTCTTGGAATAGCCAGGAAAACAATAAAAGTGAGAGAGGCTTTCCCGTTTTTTTGTCCGTGGCTTTTGGCTTTTCAAAAAGCCACACTGGGATTCATATATGTGCCAGGCAGTACTTTGATCAGAGCATTGACAGGGCACCCTTGGGAGCAGGTATTGTAGGAAAGAAGCCCTGTCCCAAGTAAAATCACCATTTTTTAAGTTCTCACACCTTGAGCATGAGTGGAATGAACAGCCTTAAGGCAGCAATGCCTCAGAACTGAATACATAGACACACTGACACAGGAAACCCATGGAGACACTCATGAAAAACACAGCAGGATTCACAGCTCCCGCCATGCCCTGGGAGGTGGAGGGTCACTGAGGCACACAAGGTGGGAGCTGGGAGCGCCATGAGCGCTCATCTAGCCCAAGCTCCTAAATTCCCAAGTGAGGAAATCAAGGACCAGCAAGAAGATACAACTTATCCAAGGTCACAGAGCAAAGAGGTGTTAGCAATGGACTCCACTAGTGTATGAAGCACTGTATGACCTTGTCCTTAAAAGTACCCTCCCTCCACGCTGAGTGTTAATTCTCCACAAAATAAAGATGCAGAATGCCGTGTAGTAGCAAGGCTTGTACATAACAGTCAGCAAAAGCCTCTTGCCTTCCCCTTTGAGGTATTATTTCCCAAATCCAAATCCCGTACTCAGGAATCCTCAGCTGCCCACAACAGGATACCAGATGCTTCTCACTGTCACCTTCAGACAGGAGTTGAGAGCAGCCAGAGAAAAACCCTAAAGGAAAATGATGCAGAAAGGGGCACTTACAGCTTTGCAGCCTTGGACAAGTTTCTTACCCTCTAACCCTTCACTTCTGTGGGTACAATAGGAATGGGAGCGCCACTCCTCCCAGGGTTGTTGTGAGAAGTCATAGCTGGCAGAAGTACTCAGTCTATTTAAGTGCTATTGTTACAGCCTGGGGTTGAGAAAAACTGTGTCGGAGGCATATGCTGCTGCAAAACACTCAACACGAGCTGGAGCATTTTATCGGAGTGAGCCAGGACTTTCTGGAGAAGGGCTTTGGCAGAAGTCATGACTTCTAGCATAGCTGTAATTCACTAAGAGCTGGCTGCCTATGTTCTACCTCCAGCATTAGTCCTCAGGTTTAAAGGGCAGAAAACCTAGGTGGTGCCATAGCCTTGCAAAATACCAGGAATATGTTGATATAGTCAGTTCTGTTACATAAACTAGAATCCAGAAACAAGATTACTAGCAGAAGACATTTACTATCTATTTATCTCTATGATCTACCATTAGCAGTCAGGATTAGACAGGATTAGACACAGAAGGCTCCTTATGAGTTTTTCCATCACCATTTGATTGCAGCTTGCTCTTAAGCTTTGTAAGCAGTTTCAAGGAGAAAAAACTTTAGCATCGTCTACAGCTTAAGTGAAATCTGGGGAGGGAAAACTTTGAGATGAGAAAATTCTACCTGGTACCTTTTTTTTTTTTTTTTTTTTTTTTTACTTCTCCTGGAAATTTAGAGAAAACATGCATTATTAAATTTTAGCTGTAAAACATCTCAGCCCAGCTCATATAAACACCAAGGATCCATGGAGCCATTTAAGAACCAGTGCACTAGAGGGTTAAACCAGGAGAAGTCATATTTCCTGGTCATCTAAGTGTCAAAATAAGGAAAAGAAAACTGGAAACTTGTAGGCAGGTGAGGTTTTAGTGTCTTGCCTAACCAGTAATACTGAAAAATACGAAACTATTTCAGGGTCTGTAGTTAACTCCTTAGACATTTTAATGAGCCATACTCCTATTTATGACCATAAAATTTCCCTCAAAAATGAAAGAAAGTGTCAAACTACTGGGATGTTAATAGCACCCTTAAAACTATGTCCATGTAAGTCAAATGGGACCTTAAAATATTTCTGTCCTCTTTAAATATCTCAGGTTTCTCAGATTTTTCTTTTGGGAAATAGCATAATTAAGGGGCCTAATAATTCAACCCTAAAAATTGAGTTTCTACATCATGTTTTTAAAAATCAATGTCCAACAGTCGGGAATTGGATGAATAACCCAAATATGTACCAAAATGATGGGTTATGCAGACTTTAAAGCTTTTCAAGAATGTCTAATGACATGGAAAGATAGACACTGTATTAAGAGAACTCAGAGTTTACTTACAACATTTTTAATCTATATATACACATAGAAAAAACTCAAATGGCTAATAGTGTTAATGCAATTAACAGTTGTTTTAAGTTTTTTCATATATTTGCACTTTTAATACGCATATTGCTTTTATAATAACCAAACCACAATTGTTACTGTAAAGTTAGTTTCTGTGCAGTGTTATTTAATTGCTGAAGTACTAGAAATATAACTATTTCACCCAGAAGGCTGTCCCACCTGAAGACACCATTAAAACACAGCTTCCATGCCCAGAGAGAGGCACAGGACATGTGTATACATATACTGTGTTTCTAACAGTACTTCGTTTGCATAGACAAATGTCATATACAAAACATCTCAACTTGATTGGCTGTCAGGGTACATGGTGAATTTCAACAGACAACAATGATTAGTTGTAATCCAAGTGCTTATTAGAAAGTATAGTTTCAAGCTCAATGTCACCTAATAATTTTAAGTAGCTCAGTGGTGAGAAATTCGATTTTAATTTTTAAAAATTAAAGGGACTTCCTTGGCAGTCCAGTGGTTAAGACTCCACGCTTCCAGCACAGGGATGCAGGGGACGCAGTTTCGATCCCTGGTCAGGGAACTAAGATCCCACATGCTGTGAGGTGCAGCAAAAAAATAATAAATTTAAAAAATAAAATAAAACTTTGAAAAATTAAAAATAACACATCTGTTATTTCAAAACTACATCTCCAAATATTCTAAAGTCTATCCCTAGATCAAGCAGGGAGCTGAGTTCCCAAGGAATTATTTATCTGACTTACACCTGGGTGTGACACCCAACTATTTCTGTTAAGAATCATACTAAGGGGCTTCCCTGGTGGCGCACTGGTTGAGAGTCCGCCTGCCGATGCAGGGGACACGGGTTCGTGCCCCGGTCTGGGAAGATCGCACATGCCGTGGAGCGGCTAGGCCCGTGAGCCACGGCCGCTGAGCCTGCGCGTCCAGAGCCTGTGCTCCGCAACGGGAGAGGCCACAGCAGTGAGAGGCCCGCGAATCGCAAAAAAAAAAAAAAAAAAAAAAAAAAACACACTAAGGGGGGAAAATGTGATACATGTCAGTGATGTTGTTGAGAGTGTTAACAATATTACCATGTTTTCTTTAGAAAGACCTCGGGAAGAAATTTCATTTTGACCTTTTAGTAGCAAAGAGCAGGCAAGAATTAGTTTGTTTTTATCTTGTGGGTATTATGAATCCACTGACCCAGGTCCCTTTTCCAACTGCTGCCACACAGCTCGGAGCCAAATGTGCGGCCCAGCTGCAGCAAATGTGCAAATCAATGTGGTGCGTGTTTTTAAACCTAATTCTTGACTCAATTTTATGTTCCCACCATGTTTTCCTCTTTTTGTTTCTTGCTTTTTAGAGAAAAAAAAAATTCTGCTTAAGTCATACACATGTGTGGGAACAGAAGGACAGAACTTAGGGTGAAAAGCAGCAGCCTCTTGCCCCTCTGCTCTGCCTCCACCCCCATTCCACTCCCTAGATTCAACCTCTTTTAACTGTTTGTTTTTAGTTCCTTTAACAGTTACCTCCATAAATCTAGATAAGAGGCTTAACCTCTTTTTCTCCATTTATCAACTTGAGATAATATCTCTAGACACCTTAATATGAAAAGGGAGGATTTAGCTCATTTACTCTAAACCTCCTCCTCTTCCAAATGTTTTATATTGTTATTTTCAGTTCTTCTACCATTTTTACCTTTGCAATTTTAAATACATAAACCTTCCAATCAGAAGCCCCCACTTCCAATTTTTTTTACTCATTTGTAGTACTATAAGCTGCCTAATTTTTAAAAGCAAAGACAACTAACAACGCAGATGCCAAAACAATAAGGCCAAAAAGTCTTCATGATGAATCCAAAGCTAAATAGTTAAGGAGCCCTAGAAAATGCGAAGGATGGTAACACAGGCTAGGTGGTTCTCAGACACCAGCGAAAGCTCAGCTTTATAACGGTGTCAGCCTCATTTATGGTTAAACTTAACATTAGGGCTTAAACTGAAGTTTGAACGATGAGTTGCAGGCATCTACCCTGATACTCAGGTGAATTCCTTTCAAAATTTGTTGTGGTTACTTGAAGTCTTAGGTTTCAAAGTTTGTCTTTCCCTTAAAATTTTAAGGCACTTGTTAAATACTCCTTTTTTCCAGCAGAGAAGTTTTTTTCTCCTCCTAGTCTCCTACTGCCTCCCATCCAAAAGTTGCTTCAAGGGCTCAGCGTGAGGGGTTGTGTTGACTTCCCGTGGGGTGGGGTGTACAGGTCTAACTCCATAACATCCTCGCTATGGTTTAACTCGGTGACACCCTTCCCGTGGGCTCCTCACCCTGACACACAGAAAAAAGGGGGACCTCCCAGAAGAGCAGTTAGGGCGGCTCTGGCAAAGACAACAAGAGCAGTGAGTTGGACTTAGCCTCCCACCGTTCAGCACCGGCCTCGCCCTGAAAAGACTAAGGCAGGTCCTGACTGCAAGTATGGCGGCTGCTGACCAGACAATAATTAACCCTTTACCCTTGTCTCTTCCATGAACAGGTGTGGTGGGCAGTTGAGAGGACACAGGGAAGCAGCAAGGTGATGTGGGAGAAGAATCAGGGAAACAGTTGCGGCTGTTAGAACTATCCAGGGGTTATAGTTGGGATCTAATGTAGATGGGTGGGAGGCATGGCTAAAGAAGTATGACAGGATGGCAGGAATTCTTACGTGAGGGTATGCATGCACTTGAAAAATTATGTTTAACATTATAACACTGTATATTTGAGAAACATCTTAAAAAGGAGTACATGAATACCTTGCTCAGAAATTTCTTGAGTGAAAAATCAGGAGTTACAAAAGGTTGAGAAGCACTGCTTTAGAGAGAACCTGTGTACTTAATTAAAAACACCTAAAACGCTTTGATTCAAATCTGCCATAGTTGATTACATTTGCCTGCTGTTAATTCTCTTGTATAATAGAAAAATTTATAACACATCATTTTAAATACCACACATTGCTTTAAAAAAAAAGAGTTAAACACCACCCCCCCTAGGTCTGAGCTTTGGGGGCAAGTGAATAAATGAAGTGGCGATTAAAGGGGAATCATTTTAAACACCACAACATTGCTTTAAAAAAAAAAGTTAAACACCGCCCCCCCCAAGTCTGAGCTCTGGGGGCAAGTGAATAAATGAAGTGGCGATTAAAGGGGAATCCGGTGGCAGCTTTGTTTTCTAATTTCTTTTAACAGAATGGGCCATTAGTTTGTATTTCTACCCAGTCCCTCTCAACCCTGCTGCTCTTAAGTGCTATTTATTTTATCTTTTTTGCTTTTAGTTCCTTCGGACCCTCTTGAGTGAGCCTCAGCCCATCCACGACTGAAATCTTCTGCAGCAAGGGCTTGGTGCCCACCAGAGGCCTTTAAGCTTTAGTTTGCTCAATAATCATCCAGCAAGGTTGTTAAACATGGGCGTTTTTCACCCCACTCTGTCCCCATCCCCACCACCAAGGCTAAAGGAGAAACTAATAGCCTTTACCACCAGAAAAACAAAATTCCAGGGCCACCAGGATGACCAAATCCCACATCTCTGAGATCCCTGGCAGCCCTCCCTCCTCCATCCCAAAGTCCACATTTAAAATCTTCTCTTCCACCACCTCCTCCCTCTTCTCCCCAGAGGAAAAAAACAAAAGACAGAAAAGGACGCGCCACTAAGTCCTTCCCAGAGGACACTCCCAGGAGAGGGCCCTTGGTTAATTAAACCACCACTCTTAGAGGTTCTCATCAAGCAAAAGAGAAAGTTCTCTGTCTTTAAAACTCTCCGGGAAGTCCAGGGTAACATTTCCTCTCGGAAAGCTCTCCGCCACGATTTTCCCAGGGCTGCACTTGAGTGAAACCCCCAAAGGAAATTACCACTTAAATTAGGCAGGATGTGCCGGCTGCTTGTTCAGCCTCTGCCGCGCACGCCGCCGGGCAGGCAGCGCAAGCGGTAACGAGCCTGGCGAGGGGCGCCCGGGCTGCGCGGGGCGGGGCCGGCGCCCGCGTGCCGGGTCTCAGGGGCCAGGTGCGCGCACACCCCAGTGAGCAGGGTGAGCACGCGGGGGAAGACAGGCTTCCGGAGGCCACTGGGGACACTGACGCTGGGAAGCAAAGCCATCTGCTTCTTTCCCGGCAGGTCCTTCACTGCCCTACCCCTCTGTCAGGTTGGGGGTCGGGGGGAGACAGAAAATGATGGGCCTGCTTTGGGGCCCAGTCAACCCATCTTGGAACCTCCCAAGCTAAGTGCGGAGGCCTCCATAGAGCCAGAGTGTAGGCTCCGTGAAAGCAAGAACAAGATCTAGTTTGCTTTGCTTTTTTCCCCTTTTTTTAAAGATATAATTCAAATACCATAAAATTCACCCTTTTAAAGTACAGCATTCAATGACTTTTAGTGTGTTCAGGAGGATAAGTAACCATCTAATTCCAGAGTATTTTCATCACCCCAGAAGGAAACCTTTAACAGTCACCCCCCAATCTCTCCTCCCCAAACAACTAGTCTACTTTCTCTCTCCATGGAATTACCTATTCTGGGGGTTTCATATAAGTGGAATCATGCTCTATGTGGCTTTTTGCATCCGGCTTCTTTCACTCAGTATACTATTTTCAAGATTCATCCACGTTGTAGCATGTGTTAGTACTTCATTCCTTTTTATTGTGGAATAATATCACTGTGGATTTACCACATTTTGTTTATTCATTAGTTGAACATTTGGGTTGTTTCTACTTCTTGACTATTAAGAACGTACCTGAATCTTCATGTACAAGTGTTTAAAAAGGAACATGTGTTTTCATTTCTTTTGATTATACTTAGGAGTGGACTTGCTGGGTCCTATAGTAGCTCTATGCTGAACTTTTTGAAAGGATCTGTTTTTATCCACTGCTGCAGTTCCCAGTTGATAGCCTAGCCCCTGGCACATTTCTTTGACAAGTGGATGAATAGAGTTAAATAAAGAAATTAGGACTCAAGTGCGATTATGTGTTTTTGAACATGAAAGCATTTTATACCCTATTAAGAGCAACACAAATGGGATTTACTGTTATTCTTAAGTAATGAAGAATAAATAAATTCCTAATCTGGGACCTATGGAAGAGCTACAAGAGGGTGGGGAATCCTCAGAAATTGTCTATAGAATTGTTTGAGTACATACAGATGTAGTGTTGCCTTCAGATCAAACAAGAGGAGTGTCTAGGTGTGCCCTGCTCTGGCTTTGCCCCTCTCAACAGGACATGGTGCTGGGAAACCAAGGGAACATGCCCACTATAAGCCGGCCCCCTCCTTTTGTGATGCAAGGTTCTGCTCTCAAACCCTGGACTTCCCAGCCTACAGAGCCCAAGCTTCTTCCCCAGGTCCATCCTCCTGAGCATAACCCATGCCACTCTGGACAAAGGACGGCTGTAGACAGAGGTGGAACCTGCAGGGTAGGATTTTATAGCACAGGTGCTCAAGTGGCCCACCCACAGGGAGGGATGGCACCAGTGATGGAAAGAAGGGGGGAGGGTAAGCTGCAGGCTGAAGTTTAGCAGCTGAGGGATGAGGCCCAGCTCCACTCCCAGCCACCACTTTCCAGTGAGAAATAACAAGTAGTCCAAGAATTCTAAATATGAACCTGGCCTTCCAATCTTGGATTCCTTTGAAGAGCTCCAAAAGGGTGATAGCATCCATGACATTATGGGCAGAGTAGGACTGAGTGGGATGAGGAAAAACCTGTGGCATATGGTACGTGGGCCTGCATTTCCCTTTGTGCTCTGTCCCAGGTCTTTCTTGTGAGTGTTGCAGAGGACCAGTGCACCTGGATATTTTTTCAAGATGGTATATAGCTGTCAGATTCTCAAAAGGCCTCAGGAAGTCTGAACCACGATGAAAAGAACTGAAAACTAAAGGGAACACCAGAAAAGAAGTCAGAAGTTGAGTTTCAGCCCTTCTTTCTCCATATACAAGCTAGATTGAGAACTCCTGAGCCAGATGGGCTTTGAAAAGACTCTGGGGGCAAAGTGTATGATATGTGAGTTTTTGAAAATCAAGTGTCTTTAGCCTTTTTCAAACCAATTTGGCAGAATGTATCAAAACTTCCAAAATGAGGAATGCTACTGGCTTGCTCAGAGGCAGTAGGCATCCTGGTCTCCCTACTGCAGAAGCCCAGCAATGGAAAGAACCCCAAATCAGGGCAGCAAAAAGTTCTCTTTGGTGTCAGGCTAAGGGGCTTCGAGTTAACCTTGTTGATGGGGAGACCTGTTGAGTTTTGAGAAGAGAAATGGTTCAATGAAAGCATTACTTGGGGGAAGGATCAAAATAGAATCAATGAGGTAAGATGATGTAGAAAGAGGCTGAGGCTGTTGGGGTACCAAAGAAACCCTATTACAGAACAGCATTTCCTCAACTCTGTTCCTTGTTATTCTAATGATCTGACATGTTAAGAGGCGTTTCCTATTGTTGGCCAATAATCTAAGGACATGCTGAGTTAGAAAGTGAGGTTTTCATCACGTGATTCCCAGGACCTCTAATAGAGTTCTACTCAGCACAGTATTTTCCCATTATTAATTGCCCATGACACTCCCCATCAATGCCTCTCACTCCCTCATAGTTCACTACTGATGATGAAGAGCATGGGCTGGGATGTGCAGTGGATACAAACACTGCTGCTGCCACTAAGGATGACTTTGTAAATCACATGTGTTAGGTTAGAATACCTTCGTCTCTTTAGGACTTGGAACTGCCACCCACGGACAGCTGTTATAAAGTTCTTGAACTAGAGCAAAAATCGACATTATCTTTTCTATACCTTTAAATTTAAAAAATTTTTCACTCTAAGTCTTGGGGATACAAAGGTAAAAGACATCAACTGCTACTACCTAGTTGGGGAGACAGATAACTGGTCAGACGTTGACCACCCTTGAGAGGCAGACCCAGAAGCTTCACCAAGATCACCCAGAAAGGGCATTTACCCTTACTTTGGGGACTTAGGGATTACCCTCAAGGTTAGGGGATACCTAAGTCACATCTTGAAGGATTAGCCAGAGACTCCCCAGAATGAAAAAGAGAAAAAGTCTGTGCAGAGCCTTAAGGTATGAGAACTGGGGAAGGGTGAGCAGTTCTTTGTTGTCAGAGAATGGACTAGAGGTCAGGAAGTTGGAAAGATGGCACTGGTCAAGTGCCAAGTCTGGAAGCATTACAACATGAAGCACCGTGTGTGCTAGGTTAAGGAATTTAAGAAACCTATGGTAGAGCTTTTAACTAAGAACTAACATACTAGACTTATATTTTAGAAAGGTCATTCTAAGTCTTTAAGTCTCTATTTCCTCCCTATAAAGTGAGAATCACACTGCTTCCGAGGGCTAGCTGCCCAATATGCACAGATGCCTAACACTATGGCACAACCTTTTTGAGAAAAGAATGAGCTTTATCGAGAGGTCGACGGGCAAAGAGACAGGAGGCAAGACCCTCAACCTGTCTCCCCACCCAGCGTTCCCGGCAGAATTTAATGGGTTGGGGCAGAAGCTGATTGGCTAGTCTTAAATCAGTAATCAAGCTACTCATGCTGCTGGAAGACAGATTTTCCTTATTGAAGGACTTAATGCTTTGTAAACAGCTCAAGTGACATTTCTATCCTTTGAGTTCTGCAGGCTGAAGATTCTTGGTTGGGGGTCGGGGGCACCGCTGTCTTGCACATGCGCAGTGCTGTCTTAAAATAACTCCAGATTTGACTAATCAACAAGTTATTTAACAAGCCAAACCACTTTAAGCTGGTCAATGTTTTACATGCTGTTTCAAGACCTACCTTACAGAAGTGTTCTGAAGATTAAATGAAATTACTCCAATGCATTGAGCACTCAGCACACTTAGTTTTGATGAGTAAAATTATTATAAACCCTAGTTCTCATTGCAGTCTTCTGATTGGAACATAAGTACAAAACACATTGGGGTAGGGAGGGTCAGATGAAGAGTGTATTCAGTGACTCTCTCAAGGTCACTCAGCTATCAAGGGTGTAAGCCAGAACTGTCTGCCTTTAAAGCTCATGCTTTTTGCTTCCTACCCTGACCAGAAACTTCTCCTTCCATCTTTTTAAACTTTAGTTCTGCGTTAAGAACATCATTTCAGAATCCCCTAGAAACCACGCTGGCTTTTCAGAGAGACACTAACAATTACCTTTTAAGAGAAAAGCTTCTAGATCTCCATGCCTTAGCCCAAACTCTCAGTGTGCCACGGCTTTTCAACTTAGAAGGTATCAATGGTTTGGAAAGAGCTAGAACCTGCTTCCCTGGGGGAGAAAAGCCTGGCCACGCCTCTGCCAGTCTCGCATCACAGCCTCACTTTTTCAGTGTAACCAGCTCCTGGAGTCCCCAAGACAGCTTCTGAGGGCGCTGGCACGGGCCAGCTCCAGGGAGAGCAGGGATTCTCTGCTCCCAGCCGGGGCAGCAGCCCCTTCCTCGTGGAGCTCAGAAGTGGCCCGTTCTTTGTGAGCTCCAGCAGCACTGAGCAAGGCGGAGGGTTTGGCTTGGTTTGATTCCTTACTGAGCTCAGCACCATTGGACTTTTCAGAAGATATTCTTGAGTTTCAGTTCACACCCCATTGGATTTCACTTCAACCTGAAAACTCACAGGGAAGGTCAGCTGAAACAACTGAGTTTGGGCGGCTCTCCCCTCAGAGCCATAAATCACACTGCTGCCACGGAGGAAAAGGAAGAGGGGAGCTGAGAAACTTGGCCTATCCTGATCTCATTTGCCCCAAGTGTATGTGAGGGTTGTGAGGGGGAAGTTGGAAAGGGCAGGAATTTTCATTCCACACCTGCTTGGGTTTTCATTATGAAATGTTTCCATCACGACGCTGAGGTGTGTTTCCGTAAAACTAGATTCTGCCTGATGTGAATAGGCTGCCAATACGGGCCTAAATGAATAATAATAAATGATAACCACTTAGATGCACTTTATATGGGCCAAAATACTGCACTAAGCCCTTGACTTTCATTATTTCATGTTATCCTCAAAACAAAACCCCATGAGGTAGGTGCCATTGTTATCACCACTTTATAGAGGAGGAAACTAGACTTAGCTAGAAACTTGGCAGAGTTGGGATGTAAATCCAGGCAAGAGACCATCACCACTCACACTACACAGGGAATTTTCTGGCCAGAGGCCCAGGGAACCCTCTGTTTAGCAGATTGGAAGCTAAAGTGTACTGGGTGGCCATGGGGCAGCATTCCCTCACCAGGGTGGAGCTGGAGGTGCTGATGAAGGCCACCTGCTAAGGTCCTTTCTGACTTGATGCCTCCCTGGTGCTCTGGCAGGTCCAACTGGAAGAGAGGACTCTGTCCCTCTTCTGCAGCATGGAAGCACACCCCATTGGGGATTCGTCCTGGAGTCTCCCCCACTCTTGCTCTCTGTGAGCATAAATCTCATTAACATTAATGGGAGTCGCCTCTGTCTCAAGGGGGACATAGGCTTCTAATTGCTGCAAAAAGAGGCCTGGGAGACCTCACCCCCACTACCACCCCCCTCCCAGTCCTAGGAATCCTTTCCCACCGCCCTCCACTGGGGCAGCAAAGGCCTGGCAGCTGCTCTCCCCAGCTTTCGAAGGCCTGCAATTCGGCATTTGATTTGGTTCCTCAGATTATTAAGTCATTTACCAAATAAAACTCACGTGCTCTTTAGAATGTCCTTTTAAAAAAATCTATCACAGCAGCTTGTTTCCTCCAGCCCCCTCTGAATTCCTTTCTGGGTCCCTATGGTGAAAGGCCAATTCCAGTGCAGTATGGAGACACGGCAGGTCTGGGGTCGGTTTGGTCTGCATTCCCTCAACAGAATCTTTTTTTTTTTTTCAACCCCTATCACAAGATTATAATATTCTGATTCACACGGTCTGAAGCTGCTTTCTTTTTTTTTTTGTAATACCTGCATGAAGAGCGCTACTCCCGCTCTCCCCTCCCCCTCCCCCAAGTTATGCAGAGCACAGGCCCATTCTGAGACAGGGACACCTGGCCGGGGATTGGGTGACAACTGAAAGGAACTGTGTGAAGTATCTGGAGCAAATGTTGCGTTGGGCGCGGGACAGCCAGGGTCATCGCAAGAGCCCTGTGTGCGCCCAGCCCCGCGGCCCGAAACGGGGCCAGGCCGGCTCTCCTAGAACAGAGGTGCTGAAAAGCCAGCCACGACGTAACTACAGCTGAGAGAAAGCGAGAGAGAAAATGGTGAAGTCGTTTAAACAAAGGGGCAGGAAGAAAAAGCAGAGAAACAAAAGTGTTTCTCCCCCTACAGGGTGACAGGAGCCGCCGCCGGAGCCCCAACTCAGTCCCCTCTTGCCATCTAGTGGCCATGATGTGTGACTGCAGCGCAGGCTGCTGCGGGCGAACTTGATGCGGGGTGCTGCCGGGAGATGGCTATCTCCTGGTACCCAGAGAAGACGTACCCAGCAGCGCAAAGGCTAACTTAAGCCAAATTCAAGCCGAGAGAGCAGACCCTTCTTCGTGGAAGGGCTTGTTTGTTTAGATTCGAAGTACTGTGCAGTTAAAGAACAGATGTGTGTCTCGCTCAATCTGCAGGTTAAGGGAGGCTGGGATTGGAAATTCCCCAGCCTTGAGCAATTTCTTTAAAAGGATTCACATGTGCAGCACACATTTAAATCTCCCTCAGGAAAAGCCGGTTCTCTAGTAATAAAGACTATTCTTCCATTTTCCAACACTATCCAGAAGCCAAATATTCCTAAGTTTTGAAGCGGATGGAGCAAGGATGATGTTACATGGCTTCGTCTGCCGGAATCCACTCCCTAATGGGGGAACCCCAAGTTTTATCCTCATCTAATAACTAGCTTTCCTTTGAAAAATACATAATGCAGGATCTGGCCATTTTTTTCTCCTCAAGATTTTACCCGCTTCCAAACACAAAATATTTCAGGTTTCCGATGATAAAAATCTTGGTACTAGCGTTCACTGATGAAGTAATATTATAAAATGTAGAGCGTCTCAGCAGTGAGAACTAAGATATGAATTAAATACATATGTACATAGTTAAACTTTTATATGTATACCCATATGTGTACCCTGAATGATTGTTTGCTACAGACTTTGATATCTGTCCATGCCAAAAATTCTTAGGTGTGTTACATTCTAAGACAGTACAACAAAAAGTATATACAGCCTCTCAAAATTCCGTTTCTCTGTGCCTATATATACACAGGATGAACAATTGTAGATCTAAGCAGCCGTCTGCTTTCACTAGGCTCTTCTGTGTTCTTTCCTGATCACTATAAATGTATACACTTTTGCCACTGACAGATAAAGGTGCAGCCTAGATCTCTCTCTCCATACAGAGAAGGTCCATGGTGTTTGTTCCACAGCACATCCCAGTGCAGATCTGGGAGGTCCCTGACCATTCTGGGGGTGATAATGTATGCTCCTTTTATGAGGCAAGCTATGCTTTACTTAGGTACTGAAGACCGAGGGTCTAAGGGTCCTACAGAAACTTCCAGTTAGATGCATTGGCTTGCTCTGGGGCCAAAGGCCCTGTGGTAATGGACTCCACTTGAAGCCTGACCTCCAGAGCACTTAGCATGGCACAGTCAGACAAGCTGGCTTGGTTCTGTCTGTACTGAATTCAAAGGGGTGATTCTTCGCTTTAAGAGCCAAATGAGCTCAAGGATGGCAATTACAGGGAAGACAATAGACCCTCATGCAGATAGGAGAGAAGGAAAATGTTAAGGAGTCTGGCAGTCGCTTTGGTTAAGAAGTTATTTCACTTTGTTTTGTGTTTTACCCTCAGAGATTTAGTCTTCTTTTCTCCTCATGTATTCACCCAGGGCCTAACCTTAGGAAATTAACTTCTGCAGGCAATGAAAAGTATTTATCTTGAGGCAAATGGCATGTGATCTCTGTGGGCTCTTAGGTAGGAATCAGTTGGGAAAAGAACAATTTTCTGAAGCAGCAATGCCTGTGATAGACGATTAGATGCACAATAGCATTTAGGGTGGGCTCTTATAAATCCATCTTCTAAAATTTCAGCCCCAAACTGGATGCTAATAGAATCTGCTACAGCATGACCCTTGAACTCAGCAAAGACAGGTGAGTCACTCCCTCTCCCACACTCCTCCCAGGTGCCCCGGATCACTGATAAAATCCAAGTTAACAAGGAAGGCGCCCTTAGCAGCTTCTGCTGGGAAGATGTCTGAAAGCACTGAGCTTCCTACCACCAGTGTAGACAGCTAACTAAAGCAGTGATGGAGACTTGATCAAGACAATATTCTAGAAGCCATAGGAGGCATAAGCCATGGAGACAGGAGGAGCAGGGAGCAAGGCAACTGGTAATGTCAAGAGAACTGAGTGACAGAGTCCCCGGAAAGCAGCCATAATGGTAGAGCTCTTGGGAAGGGAGCAACTGACTTGTGAGGGTGTCAGATGACACAAAAACACAGCCACTCTATATGACCTTTCACATCTCAGTTCAGCTGGCTGAGAGGATGCACTGGCCACTCTCTGCCATTTGTTTCCTCACTCCTCGGCAAATAGCTCAACAATAACCCCCACCACCTGAGCGTACTGGGTATGTCACCCATTCCGTAAAGAAACAGGGATGATTGTGGCACAACAAAATGAGCAAAATGTCACTTCTTTTTGTTTATCACCCTTGCCACCCACTTCCCTTTAGAAATGATCCCAACTCTCTATTAATTTGTCTCTGGGGCGGGGGGGATGTTTAGCAGATTGAATTCTCCAAAGGTGCCCACAACAATATTTCTCATCCCACTTGTCCTTCTACAATATGATGTTGTCATTCTGCCATGGATGTGTTTGGGCTTGTGACTGCTTCAACCAAGAGGATAGGAGAATTGATCTTTGTGTGGCTTCCAAGGTTGAGTAATAAATGACAAAGGAAACACCTCTTGATGTGTGGCCAGGTGATTGGGAGGGTAAAGAGCCAGGTCAAGGACAGTTCCAAGAGGGATGCCCATTTTTCCTCATCGTGGCTAGGGTACCATATCTCCTCCAGTCTAAGATGTTACATATGCAAGAAGGATCATCAATTCAATGAAGGCTTTAGGAAACAAAAGAACCACCACTACCACGTTAAATGTGCCATCTATTATATGACGCATAAGAAACATTAAAATAGGAGACAAATGCACAAAATGCAAAGAAATATGGTAAGTCCTTCAGAATGTCTGGACGCTTTTCAGTACGGTCTGAAAGTACAGGGCGGGAAGGTTTCTGGATATTATAAACCCCTGATTTCACTTGTATGTGCAAGCAAGACAGGTTTATCTCCTAGGCACAGTGCCTATGGCCCACAATACATCTAGGGCTCTACAAAAATATTTTGATTTCTTTTTAAGTCAAAAGAAAAAAAATTAACTTTTAGGCTGAATAAAATGTTTTAATATAAAATAGGAATATATTCATTTTTATACCAGCACACTCATAAAATATAATTTTTAATATGTAACCTATTCAATTTAAATACTTATAATAAATATTTAAAATTTAATATTTAACATGTTTTATCTAGGAAAGTCATTGAGCAGCTGCGTTGTCTTGATCACCTGCTAAAGAGGGTCTGACATGTACAAGCTTCGCTTTTCACCCTCTCAATACCCAGATCCCAGAAGGTATTTTTTTCCCGCTCAGTACTTCCCTGTTTGGAGTCTAGATGGCCCCACTGCTCTAAAGTTAGCTGCATGAAGTTCTATGATTTACAAGGACTGTCCGATGCCTCCTGTGGAGCAGGCAGAAGTTACTTTTTGGTGGCGATAGGATTCTGTGTGCCCCGCTGGAGGCAGGCCTGGGATTTTTCATGGCTGTCATTCCTTTAAACCCTCAGTCCCCAAAGATAATCCATGGAGAGTAAAACCTGGCCATTTTACGCTATACTTGAATTACTGAGCATGCCAAGCCTGCATGAAAATTTTAAATGTCTAGGAAAATAAACAGGGTACATAAAAAGATTTTATTGAAGTTCTCCAAATTGGAAAAAAACAGTAAATGGCTGCATTTTTTTTTTTTAAAGCATCAGAGGAAGTCCCTGCAATTCGTTAAGAGATCTCTTGGCTCCCCTGAAAATAATGGACTCAAATAGTTAGGGACAAACTGGCAGGAAAAAATACAACTCCCTGAAGCTATTTCATACTTAGGGAGATAGCTTATAAAATTTTTGAGTGAAACACTAAATTTTCCACTTTCAGAATTCTTGGCCTAGTCTTTTAGACTAGATGATTTTGCTCATGAAACCACGGAAACGGTCTGAATCATTCAACTCTATTTTCTCTAGCTGCTTGGGATGGACATACATGCAAATGTGTGTGAAGGGAAGCAGAAGAAGCAAGGTGTGTTCTAAGAGCTTAAACCCCTACTCAGAGCATTCTTGGGACAGGAGGATCATTTCTTATATATCTGCTTTTAATTTGTGTCTTAACGTCCATAGAGGCTTCTTAACCCTTGTCTTCCATCTTGGCCACTATGATTTACTCCAATAATATAAACTTCAAATTCCATATAAATAATAGACATGTTTTCTGTAATGTGAGTTACCAGCAAGACTTGGGACCTCTTGCCTGAGAAGTAACACAGATGGAGGCTGAAGGGACAAGGCAGGAGTAGGAAGCAGCCTTGTACCACAGAGTTCCCTGTGGAGATGTGTGCCCAAGCGCTGTGTTATCTTTGGGAAAAAATGAGAATCAACTAAACTTTCTCAAAATGTGCTCAGGTGAGAGGTTTAAATGCTCACAAACTGATGATTACATACTCATGTGCGTGATGGAAAATGAACTTTATTTTCCAGTCGAGGTGAGATTACTCAGTATTGCACATGGCATGGTAAGTTCTAAGGCCTTAGTAAAGATATTAAAACTATGAAAAGGTGTTTAAGTCAGTAACTGAAAGTGAGGGGAACACAGGTAAATGGTCTTTGTTTACCACAGGTGCACTGCTGGGAGTGGGTTGACAATTTACTTTGAAGCCCCCAAATAGTAAATATGAATAAACAGCACATATGTTGTGTCAACCCTATTATAAGTTTGTTACCTGCACTGATTGCCCACTTAATTCTCACAACAAGCCTACCAGGTTAGCTTCTATTATTATGCCCTTTTTACAGATGAGGAAACAGAGGCACAGAGAGGTTCAATAACTTGCCCAAATCCCATGTGAGCCATTTTCACTGCTCTCTTTAAGCACATTTCTGTCCTTCCATTCTATTTTCAATTAGAGACTACATCAATAAAAGGCAAATTACAATGTCTAAGTTTTAGATTAAGCAATGTACTACCATCACCTTCCAAAGCACAATAAAGTAAAACACTCTAAAAGTAATTATATAAAGAGGGCCGGGAATCCCGCTCAGTGATTGCTCTCTAAGTGCCTCTCATTGGGCCTGTTTGCCAAATGAGCTGAACTCCATTGGAAGCAAACAGAAGCCAATACTACTCTTTTGAATAACTACCCCCACTCACTCTGCTCTGTGAAATCGTTCCCCTTGATACATGCTTGGATAGGTTCCACAGCTTTCTAGGCACTTTCTGGTGAGAAAAAGTTCTCCGACAAGTGTTAAATAATTAAATACCAATCAGTGTAATATCAAAACTGCAACCTTCATTTAATTTAATCTCCCCACCTCCCCTCCCCACCACAGCCCCCAACACTGGCCTATCTCAGGCAAAGAGAGGCATGGATGACTTTTCATCCTGTTCAAGGTTTAGGTCCTAGGTAAGGGAAGACTTCAATGATCTTACTTGCTTGGGACATTGTACTCTGACAGCAGGACCTCCTGTGTGGTGCTTGTACCATAGTTGGCCTCTTTTTCACTGGGCTTTGGTGGTTTCCTTGGCCGCCTCTCTGCTGGGAGGGGTAGCTTCCCTGAGACAGACAATTCCGTCTGGCTGGCAGGCTGACTGCTCCCAGTCTTTGGGCTTCTGGTGAACCACCTGTGGCTGGGTCTCTTTGCCCTTTGTTTCATATGGTGCCCTTGGTGAATGCCTTTAAGATGGCTCACAATGGGGCCCGTTTACGGCATCCACAACTAAACTCTGGGGAAACACACCCATTGGCAGGAGGCAGGCAGGCAGCATCAACCTGCATCTCACCCTTGGATTCCCCACAGTCCAAACAGTGACATGGGTGAGCAGGAGGTGAAAAACCCAAGGTGTGGGAACGGAGAGGGGCAAGTGTCACAGAGGAGCAAGAGAAAGGAAATCACACCGAATGAATCTAAAACCTACAAACTATTCCAGAGCACAAAAAAGGACAGAATGCTTCCCTTTGTTTTATAAAGCCAGAATAAACAATATCTAAACATAACACAAAAAACACCAAACAACAAGAAACACTCCAGGTCAATCTTACTTATGAATATAGACACAAAAAATCCTAAACACTAACAAACACAATTCAGCAGTATATTAAATAAATGATACACCAGAATCAAATAAAATATTTCCCAGGAATGTAAAGATGGCTAAGTATTAGGAAATCAGTCTATGTATGTGTTTATATATATAGTTGTTGGAACAGATGTACAGTTATTTCAAAGGATAATGACAAGATAGTAATAAAGTTCAATCCTGATTCCTTATTTTAAAATATATATATATTTTAGCAAACCAGGAATGTAAGGATCTTTCCTTAACATGAGGAAGAATATTTAACTTAAACCAATAGCCAGTCATTTTCTTAACAGCAAAGCAAGAACTAGCGGCATTCCTATTAGCAACAGGAATAAGATGAAGATTCCTTCTGTTCCCATTATTATGTACAGGCATACCTTGTTTTATTGCACTTTATTGTGCTTCACGGATACTATGTTTCTTACAAAATTAAGGTTTATGGTAACCCTGCACCAAGCAAGTCTAACAGCACCATCTTCCAATAGCATTTGCTCACTTTGCATCTCTGTGTCACATTTTGCTAATTCTCTCAATATTCACTTTTTCATTGTTATTTTGTTTGTTATGGTGATCTGTGATCAGTGATCTTTGATACTACTGCTACAACTTAGTAAAGGCTCAGATGATGGTTAGCATTTTTTAGCAATAAAATATTTTTTAAGGTATGTGCTTTTTTAATACATAATGCTATTGCACACTTAACAGACTACACTATAGTTATTTTATACAAAATACCTAAAATGTTTGTGTGACTCGCTTTATTGCCATATTTGCTTTATTGTGGTGGTCTGGAACCAAACCTGCAATATCTCCAAGGTATGCCTGTAATAATGTCTTTAAACAGTGCATTAATATTTGAAAAAGAAAAGAGATATAGTTATTTTAAGTGAAGAGATTACATAACTACATGCAAATAAGTATCACATCCTATAACCTTAAAACTCCAAAGCATCTACTGAAAAACTGTCAAGATTTGATACAAATTTGATACTTGAGACAGGAACATAAAATATTGATTATCAGTGAGAATATATTTTAAATAGAAAAACAGCAAAAAAAGTCCTACTCACTATTTTAACAACAAGGCACACAAAAACCCTAGGGATAAGCTTATGTGCATGAGCTATATGAAAAGAATCACAAAACCTGCTCATGGGACATAAAAGTAGAGAGATATATGATGTTACTGGATGGGAAAATGAATGTTGTAAAAATGTCAAATTAATTTATATGTCTAAATGCAATCCAAATCCAAGTGTCAATGAGATTTTAATAATATTTGACAGTGTAATGATAAAAGTCACCTAGAGGCAAAAATGCACATGAAATGCCAAAAAGACCACAAAAAGAAAGAATAATCAATGAACATCAGCTCTACCAGAAATAAATTTTAAGGCCATAATAAATAAAATAACATAGCTGAAATTTTAGGAAAAAATTAAATTAGATCTTTCCTAAGGGTAACACTAAAGTAAACTCCAGGTGGCTAAGTGAGCTCAAAACCCGAAAGTAGACAAAGAAACCAGTACCTTTGTCGTTCCTTTGCGAATAAGGACATTCCAAAACATTCCAAAAAGCTGTTGAAGGAAATACAAAAAGGAAAACTTAGAAGATTTAACGTAAAGGAAAATGTGAAATTTCTGTAAGTCAAAGAATATAATTATCAGAACCAAATGAAGACCTCTCCCCTCCCCCTCAACAAAACTGAGAAGAAAATTTGCTACAAATAAGACAGACAAGGTATTTGTATCTATCCATAATGAACTCAGAATTCATACACTTCATTAGAAAACATACTAAAATCTTCACAGAATAATGGATATAAGATATAAACAGTCCGAGGAACTCCGATAAAACAGAGTGAATATTCAACTTCAGTATTAATTTTTAAAAGGCTGAAAAAACAAAATACTGTCATCCCACCAAACGAGCTAATGCTAAAAACTGATACTATTCAGTGTTGGCTGACTGCGGGGTATGGCATTTTCATACCTCAATAGGATTTGCAAATTATTGCAATCTTCACAGAGAAATGTAACCATAAAAATCAAGAGCCTTGGGGCCTCCCTGGTGGTGCAGTGGTTGAGTCCGCCTGCCGCTGCAGGGGACACAGGTTCGTGCCCCGGTCCGGGAAGATCCCACATGCCGCGGAGCGGCTGGGCCCGTGAGCCATGGCCGCTGAGCCTGCGCGTCCGGAGCCTGTGCTCCGCAACGGGAGAGACCACGGCACTGAGAGGCCCGCGTACCGCAAAAAAAAAGAAAAACCAAGAGCCTTAAAATAGAATTTGATCCAGTAATTCCACTTCTAGGTATCTATCCTAAAAAAATATATTAAGAATGTATACAAAGATTTTTACAGGTAAGTTTATTACATCATTATTTTCCGCGGCGTTCTGCCTCCACCGGGTTCCACCTCCGCCGGGTTCCCCCTCCAACGGGTTCCCCCTCCAACGGGTTTCCCCCTCCAACGGGTTCCGCCTCCGCCGGGTTCCGCCTCCGCAGGGTTCCGCCCCACCGCACGTTCTGCTCCACCCACCCCCCCCCACCCCCGGCGCGGGTTCCACCTCCAAGGGTTCAACCAATCCCTGATCAAAAATGTTTTTTTTTTAATCCAGAAAGTTTGAAAACACAAAACTTAATTTTCCTCATATGGAGCAGTGCGGGGAAAACATGAAAGTGACGTGCTATGTAGGCACACCCCGGTGTAGCCTCCTTCCGGTTCACAGGTCGTCGTCAGTCTCTCCTGAACGGGCGTGAGCATTGAGCGCCTCACTTCTCATTCGTTGGCTATTTGTATTGTGTGCAACCTTTGTTTCTATGAAACAGTCTCCTAAAAGCAATTAAGTGGTCAAAGCAATCCCTCAAAGGCAAAGAGGGAGGGTGAAGCGTCATCTCTCAACGAGAAAATGGAAATCTTAGATGTTTTGAAAAGCGGCATTTCGCCTGTGGGAGTCGGCCTTGAGGTCAGAAGGAACGAATCAAGCATTCGCACAATAAAGCAGAAAGAAGCTGGAATTCGTGGAAGTGTTAGTGCTGCCGCTACAAGGGGAAAAATTGTCTCCCTGGTTCCTGATAAAGAGCTTGCAAAGACTGAGAAAGCGTTAAATGTGTGGTGAGAGGACAGGTCACAGAAACATATCCCTGTTGATGGCAAAATGATGTGTGAAAAAGCACTTAGCCTCTGTGAGCCCTGCTGTGAGGGGCTGAGGAGAGCGAGCCTAAGGAGCAGAAGGCTAGTAAGGGATGGCTGGCTAGCCACGCAAAGCGCTGCAGCCTCAAGAACTTAAAGATCACAGGAGAATCGCCATTCACTGATACCAAGGCAGCATCAGCGTTCCCAGAAGAGCTC
The DNA here is from genome assembly GCF_059928025.1 of Delphinapterus leucas. Lineage (NCBI taxonomy): Eukaryota > Metazoa > Chordata > Mammalia > Artiodactyla > Monodontidae > Delphinapterus > Delphinapterus leucas. The sequence goes on from NC_143134.1 coordinate 56,347,994, forward strand.
AAGAAACTCATAGAAGAGAAAGGCTACTTTCTGGAGCAAGTCTTCAATTGTGATGAAACAGGCTTGTTCTGGAAGTAGATGCCCAATCATACCTACATCCACAGGAGCGCCAAGCAGGCCCCGGGGTTCAAGGCCTGGAAAGATTGCCTAACTCTGGGTCTGGATGGCAACGCAGCAGGCCACATGATCAGACCAGGCCTCGTTTGCAGGGCACACAATCTGCAGGCCCTTAAGCCCAAAAACAAAAATTGCCTGCCAGTGTTCTGGTACCACAAGAAGGCTTGGGTAACTCCATCTTGTTCTTGGAATGGTTCCACCAGTGCTTCATTTCTGACATGAAGAATTACCTCGAAAAGAAAGTGCTGCAATTCAAAGCCCTGCTCATAATTGACAATGCGCCCAGTCATCCCCAACCCCCCTGCTTCACTGATGAGAATGTGGAAGTGATGTTCCTGCCTCCTAACACTATGTCACTGCTGCAGCCTCCTCCAAAGCATCAGTGTCTGCAATAGGAAGCCAGTTTTCCTGGCATAGATGATCCTTCTGACATCCTGTAAGAAGGTGTGAGTTGGCCTGTTGTCTCATGGCTTACCTGCAGTACCACACATCTCCTCGACTCACAGCATCAGCACTATAGGCCCCATGCAACAGTCATCACCATTGTCCTTGTCATCATCACCATCATCATCACGGCAGGGTTATCAAGAGAGGAGAACCAGGGTTTCGGTGAGTTAACACTGTGTGTGTGTGTGTGTGTGTGTGTGTGTGTGTGGGTGGGTGTGTGTGTATGAGAGAGAGAGAGAATGAATTTATATTTCTCTATTTATAATTATATTTTCTATATGTACTTGTATTTTAAATATTCTGTGTTTTATTGTGTGTATTTCCCATTCAGGTCATTAAACAAAAGCAATTTATGCATTGAAAGAAAGAAAATGTTATGTTGTTGCTGATATGTACTATGTAGTTAGGCCTACCATGGTTGCATCTGTACTAAACATGTAGACTTCTTTCCTTGACATTATTCCCTGAACAATACAGTATAACAACTATTTGCATAGCATTTACATTGTTTTAGGTATTACAAGTTATCTAGAGGTGAGTATACAACAGGATGTGCATAGGTTATATGCAAATACCATTGTACATAAGGGACCTGAGTATCCACAGATTTTGGTGTCTGTTGAGGGGTCTTGGAACTAACCTCCCGAGGATACTGAGTGATGACTGTGTGTAATATTGTTCATGTAGCTTTTTTCCATGGCAGTTCCTCAAAAGCTAAAGTTTTACCAGTGATTCCACTCCTAGAAGTATACCCAAAAGAATTGAAAATATATATTCACACAAAAACTTGCACATGAATGCTCATAGCAGTATCATTCATAATAGCCAAAAAGTGGAAATAACCAAATGTGTATCAACTGATGAATGGGTAAACAAAATGTAGTATATCCATACAATGGAATATTACTTAGCCATAAAAAGGAGTGAAGTCCTTATACCTGCTACAACATCGATGAACCTTGAAAACATGCTAATTGAAAGAAGCCAGACACAAAAGGCCATATGTTGTGTGATCCTATTCATTTGAAATGTCCAAAATAGGCAAATCCATAGAAACAATAGATTAGCAGTGGCCAGGGGACAGAAGGAGGGCAGAATTGGAAGACACATGTTTCTTTCGGGATTGATGAAAATATTCTGGAATTAGGTAGTGGTGATGGTTGTGCAACATTGTGAATATACTGAAAATCACTGGACTGCACACTTTAAAATGATTAAAATGGTCAATTTTATGTTATGTGGATTTTATCTCAATCAGTTTTTTTAATTATTAAAATAAGTGTTTTAAAATGAAATTAAAATCATATGTTGCAGAACTATTGAAATACCTGGAGTCAGGTCTTTTATGTGACAGGATTTTACAAAGACCTGTGTCTAGAGTCTGGGTCCTAACTGACTGATCACATGACATTAGACAGGACATTTGTTGCTTTAAGGCCATTTTCTCATCTATGAAATGGGGTGCATTCCTCCCTTATCTGCCTCTCTGGGTTGTTTTATGGTTCATGTGGTATAACCTTAACATACTTATCCCAAATGGGATAACCACAAGACATAAGGGAGAATTATTTTTGCCTCTTTTCACCCTTGTCTGGATTCCAAACTCTCTGAAGGTGAACAGAATGCCTTAAGAGAACATGTCTTTGGGCATCCCTGGCGGCACAGTTGTTGAGAGTCCGCCTGCCGATGCAGGGGACACGGGTTCGTGCCCTGGTCCGGGAGGATCCCACATGCCGTGGAGCGGCTGGGCCTGTCAGCCATGGCCGCTGAGTCTGTGCGCCCGGAGCCTGTGCTCCGCAGTGGGAGAGGCCACAACAGTGAGAGGCTCGCGTACTGCAAAAAAAAAAAAAAAAAAAGAACATGTCTTCTGCCTAGGTCAGAAAAGATGATTTTTGAGCTTGTTTTAAAGGTTGAGTTTACCAGGCAGAGATGTGGGAAAAGCCTTTTTAGACAGAGAGAAATGTGTATTAGAAAAACACAAACTCGGAAGATGCTAGATGTTTCATGTAGTTGGAAATCACTGGAATACAACTTGCTGGAGAGAATGATAGAGAGGAATCTGGGACCCGGTCTTGTAGGCCCTTTGTAAAAGGAGTCTGTACTTTGTCTTTGGGGCAGTGGGGAGCCAATGGACATGCTTAGGAGGTGGGTGTCAAGATCAACAGGTAGAGCTGATAAGAGGTGGTGGAAACATTGCAGGTGAGAGGTGTCAAGGATCTAATTTGAGGCAGGATAAAAGTAAGGATAAAAAGGAATGTCTGAAGGGAAGGATATTTTGTAGAGGTACAATCCAAAATATTTGGCTGGGGACTGGATATGTAGTGAAGCAGAGCAAGAATGAATGGCAACTGTAAGGATTTTGCTTTTGAAAACTGGGTGTGCCACTCACCATACCCACTGATCAAAATTGGGTTTCTAGAGAAGGAGCTGGCGTAGTGAGGAAGACAACTTTGATTTGAGATATGTTAAGAATTAACTTATATACTAATCATGGATCTTTGGATTGTAAGAAACAAGCCCACTTAAACATGTGCAAGTAAAAAGGAGTTTACTGTGAGAAGGCATTCAAAAATAAGATTTGTGAGGTCAGAGAACATATTTTTCTTATTCAATAAAGTATCTCTTGTACCTAGCAAAGTTCCTGACATAAAGTAGCTTGTCAAATGATATTTGAAAAGTGAATGATTGAATTTCATGAATTACAATGAGGGCAATAGAGCAGAGTCTCATTAGCCCTGGAAGATCCTCAGGCAGCCACCCACTCTCTCTCTGAAATCATATTGTACTTTGCTTTGCTTCTCTTTCCCTGCCTGCCCCAGATTCTCTCTGTACTGGCTTACTCTGCTCATTTATCTTCAGGACAAGGTCCCAAGCCCTATATCACCTTACTGTTGCAGGGCCCACTGGCAGAGGATTCCCAGGTAAGGCAATCTGATTGGACTGGCTTGCATCAGGTAGCCAGTCTGATCAAATCAGCTGTGGCCTGAGAGATGAGGCCAGATAATGATTTACATGACTACTCTTTATGGACTGTGGGAAGACACATTCTCTAAGAGGGGAGTGTTGGCAGACAAAAAGTGACTGCATTTCTGATATAAGGCTGCACCCAAACATCTACGTGTAGCTGGGACTATGGGACCTACATTTGGACAGGGTGGCTGTAGATCTTGGAGTCATCAGTTTAGAGGAGACAGCTTGAAGAGAATATGTAGAATGATGTATGAAGTGATGGAAACAGAGGGAAAGAGCCAGTGAATGAGAGAAGTAATTGTCAGAGAGACATGAAGAAAACCAGGAGAGAATATTAAGAAACAGAAAAGTTCCATCTTAATTTTTTAAGGATTTGTTGATTGTTTCACAAGCCTGTGAGTTGAGGGGAAAATTAGACACAGTGTTTTGAGTGTCAGCCAGGCATTTGACATCTTTAATGACATGATTTGGGGACAAGGTAGAGAAATATAAACTGGATGAAGTTCAGGTAGGAGGATGATCAACGAGGCAAATGAAGAATCCCAAAGGGATTTGGGTTAGGGGATGATGTCCACATATGAAAGTCTAATATGAGCTAAAAGGCCCTGGTATAGTCTTGTCTTTGTGAACACTTTATAAACCATGTGGATGTAAACAAGGATGGTTTACTTATCCAATTTGTGAATAGCATGGAGCTGAAAGCAATAGCAAGAAACTTTTATGACAGAGTGAGGGTCCCACGTGAATTCAGTGGATTATATTTCATTAGATAAATGAAGTGAGGCCATATGTTGTAGTGTGGAGAGCAGAGAACCGATACTTAAATCCTGACTGTGACAGGATAACTTGGCAACTCACTGAAACCAATAATTTCCAACCCACACCTGAGTCAAATCCCTGCTGGTGGGATGGGAACAGGGAATTCACATTTGTAACCTTTTTTCCAGGACAATTAAATGCATGCCAGCACTGTCCATAGGTAACATCTGAGAACACTAACTTAAGCCTTTAATAGGCTCAGTTTCTGGATCTATAAAATGAAAGTTCACCAGCATGATCCCTAAGGTCCTTTCCGGCTCTAGCATTTGTATGTGTGTGTGTGTAAGGGGAATGTGTGTCTCCACAGAGGGTTTACCTATCATCTAACTGCTGGTCTCAGTCCTCACACTGGGGGCTTGAATACCTTCATGACACGCCATAGTCAAGAATCCTCATTCTGTGATCATAGTGAAGCTACAGTGACTTTAAAAGAATGCTTAACATGTAAATACACATTTATACACATTGGGTGATAAATAAAACCTTAGGTCTCAGATACTGAAAGCCTCAATGACATGTTACACAGATAGTTTCTTTCTCAAGTTTATCTGTATCTGTATGCTCAGCCCCCAAGTTCACCCTTAAACATCTGATTTTCTTCTCCATAAAAAGAGAAGCCAATGTGCAGGGATAAGAGCTAGGCAGGAATTAAAAGCAAGTGATCATGACTGTGCATCATGGGTGTTTCCACAGATCAAGGTGATTTCCTGCCACAGAAAAGGCTTAATGGAGCAGTAGTGAAAGGCTAAGGTAGAGCCATTGGCATCTCATCTCTCAGAGGAGATGCTGGCTTTCCAATGATACTGCAGAATCAAACCGCCATTAGGACTGGGTTCTGTGTCTATAGTCCTGGGATTCTCATCCAGTCACAGAAAAGCCCAAATCAAGGTCTATTTGGGCCTCATTCCACAAATAGTTATTGAGTGCCTACCAAGCATCAAACACTTTTCTGAAGTAGCTCACAGCTTGGTGAGGAAGACAGAATGGAGAGTTAGAATATAAGAGCATAGTGATGGGTAGACACACACAGCCACTGTGGAAGCTAGAGGAAGGACACCCATCCTTCCCTCCAGGAAAGGGGACTATCTGGTAAGGCTTCTTAGAGGAGGTAATAAAAAGCTGAGGCTTGAAGAATAAAGCTAGGAAAGTCTGCAGGTAAATGTAGCTAAGTGTCACTGTGCAAGAAGAGCCCAGGAAAGAGTGTTCCCAGTTGTTGTGAGCTTAAGCACATACACCTACCGAGCATGCCATATGTGGAGACCTACAAGGACAGAGTGCAAGTCAGGGAGTTATGAGAGGTAAGGTCGGAGACGAAGGCTGTGACAAAAATCTGAGGCCCCACTGAGGAACTCAGATTTTATCCTGTAGGAAATGGAGAGTCACTGAGGGGTTAAAAGCATTAGAGTGACCTCTATAGCTCCCATCTGGAGGACAGATTTAATGGAACTGAAACTAGAGGCAGGGAGACCCAGCATAATGACCACTGATGAGCAAGGGATGATCAAGGCCAGTCTAGAAACATGGTCGGAATGGAGAGGAGGGGAATCATCTTTTGAATATTTAGGTAACATCACCTGGACTTAGTGATGTGTGGGGTGAGGAGCTGGAGGAAACTGAAATAAGCTCATAGGTTTCTGGTTTGGGTGATAGATAGCTTGGCACTAATTTAAGGAGAGATTATACAAGAAAGTTCAGCAGAGTAGATTACTCTGAGATTTGGATGAAAAGGAAATGAGATTGGATGGTAATTAGAGGGGGTGGAGAAAAAAGACTAAATTTCAGGAGGATAGGGACTATGTCTGCATTATTCACCCACAGTATTCTCGGCACCTAGGTCAATGCTTACTCTTGGTAAGTCCTCAACAAATATCATTCTGAATGAATGTGGAAGGGCCAGTGGAAGGATCACTAAGATGAGAAGGATTTGAGCACATTTGCAAGAAGAGAGGAAGAAGCAACTGGGGACAGAAATGAAGCTCTAACAGAGGGAAGGTATGCTTGATATAATAAGGGGGATCAGAATATGCCACCCCAAAGTATGTCACCGTGGATTATTTTGAGCTGAAGGCAACTGAGAATCAACAGATGCAGGAAAAGTTCTCTGCCCTCCTCTCATCTGCCTAGTAGGGCATAAATTTCCCTTTGTGAAGGTACCCCCACCACCACCTGGAAGAGCAATTCTTATCACCAGAGATAGAGTCAACATCAAGACGAGTCTGAATAAACAGACATTACTAAAATAACCCTTATCTTCCCATATGTTTCCTAGTTGCTTCATGTTTTATCATCCCTTAAAGCACAAACACTCTTTCCTTCATTAAAATGGTATGTAAGCCCCTAAGTCTAATAGCTTCCTTTAGTTTTACTTCTTTTCTGTCAACACTTGTACATGTAAATATTAATAAAAATTTTGTGGGACTTCCCTGGTGGTCCAGTGGTAAAGAATCCGCCTTCCAATGCAGGGGACGCGGGTTCGATCCCTGGTCGGGGAACTAAGATCCCACATGCCACAGGGCAGCTAAGCCCACGCATGCCACAACTACTGAGCTCGCACACCTAAACGAGAGAGCCTGCATGCCGCAAACTACAGAGCCCATGCGCTCTGGAGCCCACCCGCCACAACTACAGAGCCCACACGCCCTGGAGCCCGCACGCCACACTAGAGAGAGAAAACCCACAGTGCTCAACTAGAGAGAAGCCCGCGCACCACCACGAAAGATCCCACATGTCTCAACAAAGATCCCGTGTGCCACAACTAAGACCCAATGCAGCCAAAAATAATAAATGAATAAATATTGTTTTAAAGTGCTAAAAAAAAGAGGTAATGAAAAAATAATTTTTAAAAATTTTGTGCTTTTTCTCCTATTAATCTGTCTTCGTTCATTTATTTTGCAAGCCCCCGGACACTGAACCTGAGAGGGTAGAGGCAAGTTTTTCTCCTGGACAATAGCGAGGTCCCAAAAGAAGTGGAAGGGGATTGGGCACAGGTATTTTACAAAAAGTGTAACATCACATCCTCCGAGACAAAAGTTGTTGAGGATGAATATAAATATAGGTGCTTATAGGGAAAATACTGGGGAATTGAAGGACCTTATGCCTGATGTCCTCTCATTTCCTTAATGAAGTAAGAGACAGTCTGAATGAAACACCTCCCCTCTGACCCTGCATTACTGTCCTTGAACCAACTGGACCAGAAGGGCTGGGCTTTTCGTTGCCTCTCTGTCACATCCTGAATTATGCCTCCTTAAGCATAATCAAGTCCCACAAGGCCTGGCACTTTATCTGTTGAATGGGAGTTAAAGATGTTTAAAAACTTTTACCAAAAAAAGCCTAATTTAAGATTTGCTGTATATTTTGAGACTCAACAATCATTTTTCCTTTACTTCTACTCTTTTCCCTCAAGATGAATTCTTTATCATCACGATCTTTAGTCCCACAAGTAGATAGCCCTGCCAGGCTTCCCTACCAGCTGCACAGACATGCCCAGACTTAACTAAATCCTAGGACAAAAAACAAATCTGGCTTTAAGCTGTATTCCCTGCTATGCAAATTTATAAAAATATTTCATGTCATAGACCCATGGATTCACTCATTAAGAGGTGAGTCCAAAAAGTTAAATATACAAAAGACTCTAAAAAGAGGTGAGTAATATGAAACAGTAAATGAGAAACCATGCAATTCAGTATTCATCTTGTCTGAGTGAAAATCCTGACTAATAAAAAACAGACAAACATGGAAATAGTCTTTATTCACTCTGCCACTCAGATACATTGATAGTATTATGGCAGTCCTTATAATTTAACCCTGCTACTTTTAAATGCGCAAAGAAAATGTAGTTTCATCATTTTCTACCACTGATTTAATCTTGGTGGGGGGGCCAGTTTGGGTCCAACCCAGTAAACTTGGTCCAATTCAAAAATTCAGACAGTCTCTGTAGATAACGGAGTCTCTTTTGGGTAATGCTCAGTCTTTCACAACTTCTCCCCATCCTTTTACTTCTCTCTAAAAGAGCACATGGCTATAGAGGGTGATTGTGGCATGCAACTCATGGTGGGCTATAGGGGAGAGGTAGAGCCTTTGACCCACCCAATATCTTCTGGATCAGGGCTTCTGAAACTTAAATGTGACACCAATTATCTATGTATCTTGTTAGAGTACAGACTCTGGTTCAGCAGGTCTGGGATGATAACCCAAGATTCTGCATATCTAAGAAGACCCCAGGTGATACTGGTGCAGCTGGTGTTTGGATACACCATAAGTAGTGAGGCTCTTGACCTTTGCAGAGGTTCTTTGACCTCTACTACACTCCTGGGTTCCCCAGTTGGTGCCTTATAAATTGGACTGTCAAAAGATAGAATAACAAAAGAAAAGCATACACATTTATTTAACATAAGTTTTATGTGACAATGGAGCCCTCATAAGGAAATGAAGACCTGAAGAAATGGTTAAACCTGAGGTTTTTTTAAATACTAGGTTTGATGAAGAGTGGGAAGTCCTGGTAAAACATGAAAGGACCAAAGGGAATGAGCTAAATGTAGTGAACACGGGGAAACTTAGCAAGGCCTGTTCATTCAGTTTCCTCTTGCCCTCCCTTCAGCAATAAGGATGCTCCTTTCCTCCTGGTAGAGGGAGGGCCCCTCTCACATGAGGGTCTTGTGACCTGCTTTAGCAGAGAAGGTGGAGGTCAGAGAGTCCTTCCTGCTTCTCTGTTTCTCAAATTCCTTCAGCTTAAAATTTCACGGCATCATATTTTGCAGTAGTGTGTTCTAAATCCTGTCTCCCATAATTTTCTCATATCTAGCTGGATATTTCTGAAGTCTCATATCAGAGTGCAGCTTCAGGAAGGGGGAAACAGAATCATAAAATGCCTCCCCCTGGCTCTCTTTTTCTTTTCTTGCTGCAGCCCACCTGAGTGAGAAAAGCTGGATATTTCCTTTCCTTTCTGTCATATCCTGAGTTATGCCTCCTTACTAGGTTGAAGTCTTTAATTCCTATTGGGGGTCTGTAATCTCCAATGTGATGGTATTTGGGGGGCCTTTGGTAACTAATTAGGTTGAGATGTGGTCAGATGGGATAGTTCTCTTATACAGAGATGAAGGGACCAGAGCTCGCTCTTTCTTCACCATGTGAGGACACGGCAAGAAGACAAACCATCTGTGAACCAGAGGAAAGCCCTCAACAAGAACCCAACCGTGCTGGCATCCTCATCTCAAATTTCCAGCCTCCAGAACTGTGAGGAATAAATATCTACTGCCCAAGCCACCCAGTCTATGGTATTGCGCTGTAACAGCCCAGACCGACTAACATACTCCCTGCGCATAGTCAAGTCCCAGGAGATCTGACACTTGACCTGTTGAATGGAAGTTAAAGAAATTTTAAAAAGCCTGATTTGCAAGACTTGCTATAGACTTTGAGACCCAATGGATCTTTTTCCTAGGCAGGATCTGTTCTCTCTTTCCCTGGAGTAACAAGCCTCGCCGTGGAGGTAGAAGGCAACAAGGCAACATGATTTAGGGAGGAAATAAAACCATATTGGTTAATTATGTCAAATATATTCGATCTATAACCATACTCATACATCTCATAAACGTACCCATTTCTGTTCACGTAGCGCATTTCTGTGCCTCCTTCCCTTCTAACTTAATTGCAGTAGAGTGATGACCTTACCTCACACTCCTGTCCTCCTGTTTTAGAAATCTAGCCCTTTCTGGAGACCCAGCTTTTCAATATAATGTTCATTATATGTTATGATACAGTAAGAGTGTGACAATTCCAGAGACTTAGGCAAGTGGCCCAGTCAGTATCCTCTTCCAGAGTGAACCTTGGTTGAATAGAGAGAGCACCCATTCTGCCCAGGTCAGACCCTGTGAGGCAACACTTGACGGCTCTGTTGGTACTTTGGTGGTTGTTGATGCAGCTGCTGGTGATGATAAGGAGCTTTTTGTTGTTAAAGGGTTTATCCATTAAAAAAAATATCTAGTTATTAATTATCTAGCCCTCTGATTCCTGTAAGGTCAGGATTAATCTGTTTTAAGGGGAAAGGCTTTTCTCCTTGTCTGGAATGTCCTTTCCCCACTGCCTGTCTTGAAAATTCCTATTCAGTCTTTAAACCCAGCTGCAATGTTGCCCACTCTGTGTAGCATTCTCTGAGTCCTCCCCTCCACCTAGGAAGACTGAAGTTCTCTTTGTTCTACGCCATTGCTATATCTTGTAATCACCTCTATCATCACATCGTTCACAGTGTATCAGGAGGATTCCCCACCCTGTCTGTCTTCCTTACAGAATTCTCTGTGCTGTTCACACCAGTCCACCATAGACAATCCATAAACATTTGTTGACTCAGTGAATAAATAGCACCAGGGCCAAAGGTCCCCCAAGTAGTAAAAAGGAATGCTGGAATTCAACATTGGACTGTTACCCCAAGGCCCATGTTTGCCCTGCACCAAAACGCTTTGCACTTTGGGAATTTCACATTGAGGAGGCTTGCTGTCTACCCATGATACATAGGCATGAGCTTCCATGAGCCCTGCAAGTTTTTCCAGTCCTTTCTCTCCTCACCCTTCCTTTGATGAAGAGCAGATTTCCCAGAATTGCCTCTGGGACTGGGTTTTAGGGTGACTGTTAGCAAGAAAACAGAGTGGACTGTCACCAGAGTGAGCCCTAAAGAGTCAAGAGCAGGTTAGAACTCCTTTCCTTGAAGTCTTTCTATAAGAATCACTTGCATTTCTTGTATGTTTACTGTGTGCTTGACATGTAAGTCTTTGCATACTTTACTTATTTTTGCATACTTTATTTCATCATAATAACAACACTTTGACATAGCAAAGTCAGTTATGTTATATCATAACTAAAGATAGTAATCATAACAATTACTAGTATGCCTTATTTCACAAACAGGGAACTGAGACTCATAAGAGAGATTGCTAATTGCCCAAGGCCACACGGTTTTAGCAGTAGTAGAACTGGCACCTAAGCCTGCCCAGGCATGCCTAATGCCAAAATCTACTCTCTTCAGGTAATGGAGTCCACCAGGAATAGACCAGTAGGCAAGAGTGCAGGGAAATTAATTATGAATTAATATTTATTGGGGGGTAATAGATATCTGTTAAGCTTTGTGGCCACCCAGCATCTTTGAACATCTTTCCTATATTTGAGTAATTTTCCACATTTATTATTTTTAATTGAAGTATAGTTGATTTACAATATTGTGTTAATTTCTGGTGTATAGCAAAGTGATTCAGTTTTATATTCAGTATAGCAAAGTGATTCAGAATATATATACATATACATATATATTCTTTTTCATATTTGTTTAATAGAGAATACTGAATATAGTTCCCTGTGCTATAGTGTAGGACCTTTTTGTTTATCTATTTTATATATAGTAGTTTATATCTGCTAACCCCAAACTCCTAATTTATCCCTCCCCTACCCCCTTTCCCCTTTGGTAACCATAAGTTCTTCTATGTCTGTGAATCTGTTTCTGTTTTGTAAATAAGTTCACTTGTATCATATTTTAGATTCCACATATAAATGATATCATATGGTGTTTGTCTTTCTCTGTCTGACTTACTTCACTTAGTATGATCATCTCTAGGTCCATTTGTGTTGCTGCAAATGGCATTATTTTCCATCTTTTTTTATGGCTGAGTGGTAGTCCATTGTGTGTGTGTGTGTGTGTGTGTGTGTGTGTGTGTATATATATATATATACCACATCTTCTTTATCCATTCATCTGTCAATGTACACTTAGGTTGTTTCCATGTCTTGGGTATTGTAAATAGCGCTGCTATGAACATTGGGGTGCATGTATCTTTTAGAATTAGAGTTTTCTCTGGATTTATACATAGGAGTGGGATTGCTGGATCATATGGTAACTCTATTTTTAGTTTTGTAAGAAACCTCCCTACTGTTTCCCATAGTGGCTGCACCAATTTACTTTTCCACCAACAGTGTAGGAGGGTTCCTTTTTCTCCACACCCTCTCCAGCATTTATTATTTGTAGACTTAAAAAAATATTCTTATTGGAGTATAGTTGCTTTACAATATTGTGTTAGTTTATACTGTACAGCAAAGTGAATCAGCTATATGTATACATATATCCCCTCCTTTTCGGATTTCCTTCTCATTTAGGTCACCACAGAGCATTGACTACAGTTCCCTGTGCTATTCAGTAGGTTCTCATTAGTTATCTATTTTATACATAGTATCAGTAGTGTATATATGTCGATCCCAGTCTCCCAATTCATCCTACCACTCCCTTTCCCCCTTGGTATCCATATGTTTGTTCTCTACATCTGTGTCTCTATTTCTGCTTTATGAATAAGATCATCTATACCAATTTTTTCAGATTCCACATATATGCGTTAATATATGATATTTGTTTTTCTCTTTCTGACTTACTTCACTCTGTATGACACTCTCTGTCCATTCATGTCTCTACAAATGACCCAATTTCGTTCCTTTCTATGGCTGAGTAATATTCCATTGTATATATGTACCACATTGTCTTTATCCATTCATCTATCGTTGGACATTTAGGTTGCTTCCATGTCCTGGCTATTGTAAATAGTGCTGCAATGAACATTGGGGATGCATATGTCTTTTTGAATTATGGTTTTCTCTGGATATATGCCCAGTAGTGGGATTGCTGGGTCATATGGTAGTTCTAGTTTTAGTTTTTTAAGGAATCTCCATACTGTTTTCCATAGGGGCTGTATCAATTTACATTCCCACCAACGATGCATGAGGGTTCCCTTTTCTCCACACCCTCTCCAGCATTTATTGTTTGTAGATTTTTTGGTGATGGCCATTCTGACTTGTGTGAGATGATACCTCATTGTAGTTTTGATTTGCATTTCTCTGATAATTAGTGATGTTGAGCATCTCTTCATGTGCCTATTGGCCATCTATATGCCTTCTTTGGAAAAATATCTAATTAGGTCTTCTGCCCATTTTTTGATTGGGTTGTTCTTTTTTTGATATTGAGTTGTATGAGCTGTTTGTGTATTTTGGATATAAAGTCCTTGTTGGTCACATCGTTCACATATATTTTCTCCCAATCTGTAGGTTGTCTTTTTGTTTTATTTGTGGTTTCCTTTCCTGTGCAAAGCTTATAAGTTTGATTAGGTTCATTTGTTTATTTTTGCTTTTATTTCTATTGCCTTGGGAGACTGACTTAAGAAAAATGTGCGAATGTTTTGCCTATGTTCTCTTCTAGGAGTTTTATGGTGTCATGTCTTATATTTAAGTCTTTAAGCCATTTCAAGTTTATTTTTGTGTATGGTGTGAGGGTGTGTTGTAACTTCATTGATTTACATGCAGCTGTCCAGCATTTCCAACATGCTGAAGAGACTGTCTTTTTCCCATTGTATATACTTGCATCCTTTATCAAAGATTAATTGACCATAGGTATGTGGGTTTATTTCTGGGCTCTCTATTCCATTCCATTGATCCATATATCTATTTGTTGTACCAATACCATGCTGTTTTGATTACTGTAGCTTTTGTAGTATTGTCTGAAGTCTGGGAGGGTTATGCCTCCTGCTTTGTTCTTTTTCTTCAGAATTGCTTTGGCAATTCTGGATCCTTTATGGTTCCATATAAATTTTAGGATTATTTATTCTAGTTATGTGAAAAATGTCATGGGTAATTTGATAGGGATCACATTAAATCTGTAGATTGCTTTGGGTAGTATTGCCATTTTAAAAATATTAATCCTTCCAAGTGCATGGGATAGCTTTCCATTTCTTTGAATTATCTTCAGTTTCCTTTATCAGTGTTTTATATTTCTCAGCATATAAGTCTTTCACCCCTTTGGTCAGGTTTATTCCTAAGTATTTTATTTCTTTGATGTGATTTTAAAAGTGATTTTTTTTTTTTACTTTCCCTTTCTGATATATTCATTGTTAATGTAAAGAAACGCAACTGATTTCTGTATGTTAATCTTGTACCCTCCTAGTTTGCTGAATTTGTTTTTCAGTTCTAGTAGTTTTTGTGTGGAGTCTTTAGGGTTTTCTATATATAGTGTCATGCCATCGGCATATAATGACAATTTTACCTCTTCCCTTCCAATTTGGACACCTTTTATTTCTCTTTCTTGTCCAATTGCTGTGGCTAGGACTTTCAATACTATGTTGACTAGAAGTGATGAGAATGGGCATCCTTGTCTTGTTCCTGATTTTAGAAGAAGGCTTTTCACTGTTGAGTGTTATGTTGGCTGTGGGTTTGCCATAAATAGCTTTTGTTATATTGAGATATGTTCCTTCTGTACCCGCTTTGGTAAGAGTTTTCATCATGAATGTATGCTGAATTTTATCAAATGCTTTTTCTGCATCTGTTGAGATGATCATGTGGTTTTTGTCTTTTCTTTTGTTGGTGTGGCATATCACATTGATTGATTTGCATGTGTTGAACCATCTTTGTGACTCTGGGATGAATCCAACTTGATGGTGGCTTGGTAATTTTCCATATTAAGAGTCCTGCCTCCCAAAGGTAGAAACCAGGCATTTGCTCTTGTGCAAAAAGGGAAAATGCCACTCAACACACACACCAGGACTAAATGAATGGAGCTTACAAAGATATAAGCAGTAGCAGATAGGCACGCCCCTCTAATCCATTGTATTCTAAGGGGGTGCACAGAGATCTAACAAGGCAGCAGACTCATAGAGACTCCAGTCTTGGGCCATGGGGTTTATGAGCTACATGGTTAGGAAAGCACCAGCCCCTCCCTTCAGGTGATCAGGGTTCAGGGTACCATGGTAATATGGCATGGTAGAACACTGGCTCCAGGCCTACCCTTGTCTTTCATGACTTCAGGGAATACCAGGCCTTTCTCTGGTATTTGCATAATATAGTTAGCTATCGGCTTGAACCCCAGCAACCAAGCAGCATTCAAGACCAAAGAAATACCACCCCTTCCTCTGGTATGATCAGAGTGCTAGGCTTTAAGTCTCATAGTTAACCAGAATTGACTGCTTTAAGCACCAAGCTATCACCAGTTTCCATCATATTTGCAGGGGAGCAATTCATTTTCTAGAAGGCAGCCTGCAGAGAATTTATCTTAGACAAATTTCGCCTTTCTCCCCCTTGCTTTCCCAGCCTCTCTTGCAGAAAGGGCACAGGTATGTGATTTAGGCTCTGCCAGTCAGATGTACACATGTGAGGTTTTGGCTTAGAAAAGAGTAGGAGAATACAGGAGCATGAAATCCATTTCCTGGAGTGACTGATAACAGAGGCCTTTGGTTTCTGACAACAGTTGTGGTGACTCTAGAATCCAGGGCCCAGTATCAGCAGTGCCTGATGTCAGTGTCTGGAAGAGGCTGCAACAGGGCTGCTTCTGGGATTGACTTATGGTGTAGTTTGATATCTTTTCTGTCTGTGTGCCTTCCAAGTTGATCTGGTCCCTCATGGAAATTCTCTGAGCTACCTAATAACCTGAAATAAACGTAGAGTCTGCTTTAACCAGCAGAAGTCATTTCTGTTGTTTGCAGCTTACATCTGTTTTGTGCCAGGCCTTATCCTAAGCATTGTTCTGTTCTTTATGTCATTGGATTCTCACACAAAACCTACCGGACAAGTACAGTTCACACTGCAGAAGAAAGATGGAGTAAGGCAGTGGCATGGGATGAGGCTGGTGAGATTGACAGAAGAGAGATATTGAAGGCTCTAGTCCTCAACTGATGAGTTTGGGGCTTTCTTGCATAAGTGTGCTATACATGCCCCAGGGTGTTTGTGAGACTGAACACCACATATCTGCTGCAGACCTGGGGAGCGGCAGCTTCCCTCACGTGCAGACTTCCACAGACCCTTCCACGAGCTTCTCCACATTGGCAGCTGGACATGTACAGCATCTCAGATTCTCCCACAGGCTCTGACTTACCCCCGTGTACCAGTGCTTCAGAGGAAGCGGCTAGAGGTGGTTTTCTGACTCTTGTGATTTCTTCTCCTACCTTCAAATTGTAACTCCCCACAGCGGTGCAAGATCTAATTCTTACACCAAAATACATAGTTCTCTTTTCTTGACTGAACTGTGACTGATCCAGTCAGTGAAATGAAAAGTGGGGTGGATAATAACATGTGTGGTAGAAATAAATCTGAAGTGCACAATTCTGTTCAAAGCAGCCTAGAATAATGGAAAACACTTGGGCTTCAGGAATCATAAAGGCTTGGGTTCTAGCCTTAGCTTTGTCCCTTATAGCTGTGTGATGCTCTGTAAATTAATTATGTACTCAACATCTCTGAGCGTCAGCTGTCTCATTTTAAAATGGGCATCATAATACTTACCTAATGAGCTTGGTGATGATTAAACATTGTGAGGTGTTGAGAACATAGTAGACTGAGCTCTCAGGCCCTTTCTATTTTATGTCCAATGTTTAGAAATTAAATATAATGAAGACATGTTTGTTGCCCATTTGAACTAAGAATTCTTGTTTTTACTACTTATTTAAAAGGACTTTCTAGTAAAAATAAATACCTTTATAAAATACATTTTAAATAATAAGAATATGAATAAAATTGTGATTGCTTTGGGTTTGCCCTCTCAAATTGGTTTTTAAAAGTACTCTGTGCTATGTTTCTTTTAATATACTTCAAAAAGAAGTGCAAGTTTTCATAGGCTATGGATATTTAAGTGTTTAGAAAATTAAAATTTCACTTTTCATTTTTATAAATATAAAAATTGTTAAGCATAACATATATTTGATTGATAACTAATTGTTTACATAATGACACATTCAAGCAATGAAATAAAAGCAGAATAACAGATAAGAGTTCATTGTACTCCCATGGAGAGGTTTATCAGTAGCTTTGAAAGCAGTTCTACCAAGTGTATACTTCTCCCAGTCTCAGTTGGGGTTTCAGTTTCCTCATAAATTACTACAAAGAAGGCTTAATGTGAAGTCTTCCAAGTTGTATCAGTCCAGGACCCTGAATGTGAGCTCTGATGGCAATAAGTGACATTTACTCAGTCTAACTCCCACTCACCAACTGAGAAAAGGGGGCAATAACTAGATTCTTCCCAACCCTTGAATGTGATAATTTGAAAAAATGATTAATGGCATGGTAGGTATAATAAAGTATTTTACTGAACGTTTTATAACCAGTATATAATTCAATCTCATAATCCCAATGATACAAAATTATTCTTGTTCCCATTTTACCAACAAAGAAATTGAGGCAGCAAAAAGCTAAGTAACTCTCACAGTGGCAGCCAGTTGAGAAGAGCAAAGGCAAAGGGAGTACCAAAGTGTGGGGAAGGATGTTGGCTCTGGGAGTCAGTCAGGACTGACCTGGGTTCAAATCCTGACTCTGTCATTTAGTACCTTTGTGGTTTGGGGCCAAATTACTTAATCTCTCCAACCACACATTTTTGTTATCTGTTAAATGATAACAGTCATACGTCCTTCCAAGGGTTGCTGTGAAGATTAAATGAAATAATTTTAGTGTTCAATAAGTGGTAACTGTGCTGGAGATGTTAACGATTTATATTACCTCCCAAAGTGTTTCCTTTTAACAACATCCATTGTCCTACGCATACCGGTGCTTTAAAACCCAAGCACCTTGCACCAATGTTGTTAGACAAATGTTAGCCTTTTCACCAATTAGAAAGACTAATGCCACGTAACTAAGTTGTTTCACGTTTTATATGTATTCAGAGGCAAAGTTCAAAAAATTGGCTCTTTCCGACAGATTGCTGTGTATCATATTTCCCACCACTCATGGAAAGGCACTTGGCAATCCAGAAGGAATTTTCAACATGCTAGTTAATGCAAATAATGCATCTTCCCTGCATTCGAAAAGGTTAGAGAAATGTATTAGGTCTCTCTTTCATTGATTAGAAAACACATCCTCTTCTGACCTTTTCCCTATTTTACACAGTAGAACTGACAATCCCCGTCAGGCATTATTGGATAATCCTCTACACCACTGCCTAAGGGCGAGAAACATCTTGACGCCTTCAGGCTCAGCTGTGCTCATTAGGTACAGAAATGACATGAGAAGATAGCAAATGTATTCAGATTTTAGTTTGTCTGCAGTTTGATATAATAATGTTTTATTTTTGGCCCCCAATTGCTCAGCAAAAGCAAAAACAAAAACCCTTGGTTAAACTGCTGACTTCCTCTAAATTGCTGAGCACAGGGATTGTAGCTTGATAAAGTCATTTAGCTGCTGGATGTTTATAGTCAGTCAAACCATGTCAATGGCTTTTGCTGGAGTTCTTCATGGGGGATGTGATGATGTTTATTTCTTTATGAGGTTGAAATAACTGTGAATTCACTTATACTACCTTGCAAGGGATTTTTAAAAACTTATTTCATCTTTAGGGCTTTGAAATATGAAATTCTATTTAGGTTTTCAGTGAAGAAGTCATCACAAAGAGAAAAGTATGTAAACTTTGGCTGAATAAAATTTGTTACAACTTCCCTAAATACTCCTAAATTCTGAAACATTAATACATCGGTCATCAGTCTTGAATGTGTTATACTCGGGACATTTCCTAGTAAGTATTATGGAGGTCCATTTAGATAGAAAAGTTCATGATTGTGGCATGAGTACTAAAGAAAGAGAAAGAAGTAGGGGGTGGAAGAACTTGTGTAAATATATCTCATCTTCTGTATCCTTTTTCCTTTCTTTTCTCCCAATCCTGAAGGCAAAGGCTGTGTTTATCCAAAATCAGACAAAAATGTTGAATTAGGAAAGCTGTTGACTTTCCAGCCAGCCAGCCAGCCAGCCGTCCATCTATTCAATAAACATGTATTTGTTGAACATCTGTGAAATGCCAGACAATGTGCTGGAGTTACATAAACAATATTGGGTTGTTCATTAATTCAGTCATTCATGTAATAAACTTACCAATTAGCCAATGTTTGATTCATAAAAACTGAAAACAAATAATCACAACATATGGGATAAGTTTATAAAAGTATTCAAAATGCTGAGAAGTAAAAAACTGAGGAAATAACTGACCTCGCCTGTAGCATATGTGTCAGAGGCTGAGTTTCAGAGGAACACAAGCTGCCCCAGGACACATGGCAAAGCTGTCTTTGGAACCCTTAGCTGCTAAGGTGCTCAGGAGGCGGGGGATAGGAAGACAGAAAGGTTGTGATCTCCAGAACCACACGGCCCTGTGTTTATGTCCCTATTGTAGCAGACCTCTAATTGTCCTCTAAAACCCATTTCCTCTTCTTCCTCAGGATAATATAAGTTCTGAATTTAGGTGGGCACATGGTCACTGAGATTAGACTATGTTTCCCAATCTCCCTTGCAGCTGGGCAAGGCTTTGAGATTAAGTTCTGGTCAAAGGTTGCAAGTAGAAATAGTGCTATAGATTGAATGTTTGTGTCCCCCCAGAACTCATGTTAAAGTCCTAATCTCCAATTTTATTAGGAAGAAGACTTTGGGAGGTGATTAGATCGTAAAGGTGGAGCCTCCATGAATGGGATTAGTGCCCTTATAAAAAAAGACCCCAGAGAGCTTCCTTGCCTCTTCCACCATGTGAGGACAAGAATATGGCTATCTGTGAGCCAGGAAGAGGGCTCTCAACAGATGCAGACTCTCCTGGCACCTTGATCTTGGACTTCCCATTCTCCAGACAATCTTTTGCTGTTTGTAAGCCACCCAGTTTATGGTAACTTTCTATAGCCACCTGAACAGATGAAGAGAAGTAGTAACTTTGTAACTTCCAAGAAGTGTCCTTAAGAGAACTGGGATTTCCCTCTGTCCCCTTTTTTTTCTTCCTGCTGGCAAGTAGGTGGCCATGAAAGCTGATGCTAGAGCAACCATCTTGAACCATCAGATAGCCTTGTATGGAGGATGGAGAGCAACATGCATCAGAGTCTGATGGTTGTGAAGCTACCATACCAGCCCATGTGGCCTGTGAGAGGAAAATCAAGCTTGCATTTTGTTTTAGCCACTATTGGGTTTCTGTCACTTACAGCTGAACCTAATCCTAACTGATACCCACATGAGATCTTAAGCAAATACCACATTAAACCCTCTGAGACTCAGTTTCTTCATCTACAAAATGAGGATAATGATATCTATGTTTTACAATTGTTTGAGGGACTGAATTAAAGTGATAAATAAATTTAATTCACCTAGAATAATGCCAGGTATCCAGTGCTGCTATTATAAACAGTAGCTATTATTATAGTAATGTTCTTTGTCTATCCAAAGCTCGAGCTCCACAAGTATCTAAACTTGAATAGAATAAAAACTCCTGTTCCCTGAGAGTTGTACCAACTGTCCTCAAGGCCAAGCACCAGCTGAAATCAAGGGTGCTTTACTTGAGAAGAGGGGATGGTGGGGTAGGAGGTGATGGGGGAGGAGGGTAGAGATGGAAGAAATCAATAGTTCTTCTTTTAAATATGAAAAGTTTGATATATGTATCAGACCTCCAAGTGGGAATAAATGTTAAGTAAGCAGTTAGGCATATGATTCTGGAGCTTGTGAGAAAGATACTGGAGGAGACACAAATTTGAGAGTTGTCAACACATAGATGCTATTAAAAGCTATGGAATAGCATGAGATCAGCTAAGAATGTAGATATAAAGATGAGAAGGCCAAAGACAGACCTTTCAAGAGTGCCAGTATTTAGAGGTCAGTAGAGGAGAAGGGGTCATTAATAAGAAAAACTTAACCAGTGTGCTGTCTTAGAAACCTAGAGACTCAGTGTTTTAAGGAAGAAGTAATCAATTGTATCAAATTCCACTGAGAGGTCAGGTGAGCTGAGGGCAGAAAATTGCCCATTGGCATTGCTGAGATATGGGTCACTGGCAACTTAGATGTAGTAGGCAGCCTCTAAAACATTCAGTAGCTTCCAATGATCCTTGACTCCTGGTATTCATGCCATTGCACAGTCTCTCCCCTTGACCATAGGCTGGACTTACTGACTTTCTTCTAATAGAATACAGCAGAAGTGATGCAATGTCACTTCTGAGATTAGGTTAGAAAAGACTGGGAGTCCATTTTGCTCTCTCTCTTTCCAGTGTTTGACTTGGGTGCTGACATAGAGGAAACAGATAGGTTTAAATTGCATTGGGATTTTTCAAGGCAACTATGATAGAGGAAGAGAGGGGTGTAGGACTTAAAAGAGTTGGTAATAGAGTAGTTCTATTAGTGGTCTCTAGGCTCTAAGCTAGGCAAGAAGAGAAGTGACGACGAAGTGTGTAAGGGAAAGAGAAGTAGTAGGACAAAGGATTAAAAACTCAGTGGGAGATGAGGACTTGGTGGAATACCAGAATAACCGAGGAGGAAGAATAAGAGGTAATGAGGTAGAGAGAAGAGTGCTTCAAGGGAGATTTCAAAACTTGTACTGGTGAATGTAATGTGTACAGTATAACCTTAAGAGTAAGTGGCTCAGATAGACTGAAGGAAACTATAGAAAGAAACTAAAGGTGCAGAACAAATCATTGATGTAGGTGTGGAAGTCATCCAGGATTTTGACAGACATATGGTAAGGATGACAGTAAGACAGAGGCCAGTACCACCAGACACAGGGGTAGCAGGTTCTGTACTCAGAATACATTTCTTAGTCCAGATCACTCTGGCTGAGTCTGCTTCCCTGATCCCTCTAGTATCATACATTAGAAAGTGGTAGCCCAAATTAGAACCATAATTTATCCAAATACAAACCCTTCTCATTTCTACTCCTCCAGGATACGTCTTACGCCTACAAATAAATGGTATATTTAACGAAACAGCACAGAATCCAAGTTAAAAGGTAACAGATAATACTGGTGCCCAAGATTTAATCCCTCTAAACAGGGACAGTCACATTATACACTAGAGGTTGGAGGTATTGAATGATCTGAAGAAGAAATCAGGCTGGTTGATGCATGCTTCTCTGCCACTTTAGGTTTGGTCAGAGAACAAGAAAGATCAGGAAATTAGTGGGAATATAGAAGGAAAAATAGCAAATTTTGGCAAAGGAACTAAAAGGAAGGCTATGGGTAAATCTTTCAAATCATTTGCACATGCTCAGGGATGAACTTAACAGAAACACTGGTATATAAACATTTTTCAGAAATATTAAAACATATGGAGCAACATCAGTTTACAGGGTGACAATGTGAAAAGCCACTTAAAGTTTGGAAGGCTACTTTTAAATTATCCTAAATTTTTTTTTTTTTTTTTTTTTTTTTGCGTTACGCGGGCCTCTCACTGTCGGGGCCTCTCCCGTTGCGGAGCACAGGCTCCGGACGCACAGGCTCAGCGGCCATGGCTCACGGGCCCAGCCGCTCCGCGGCATGTGGGATCTTCCCGGACAGGGGTACAAACCCGTGTCCCCTGCATTGGCAGGCAGACTCTCAACCACTGCGCCACCAGGGAAGCCCCTATCCTAAATTTTAATTAAGTGTTTACCACTATAGCATGTGCTAGCTGCAGAACCCTGAGCCTGTTTCCTCAGCTATAAAATGGGGATAATAACCAAATTTCATAGGGCTTCTGGGGAGACCAACAGACATGGTATATGTGAAAGTGCTTCTTAACGTTGTAAAGTCCTCCATACATAAAAGCATCTTCATCATCATCCACATGAATCAACCATGATTCTCATCGTTTTTGTCTACCCAGACCCCTGCCCTCCTTCTTCCAGTAGTGGTATAGCTCCTGTTCCCTTGAAGAACTGTTCTTCCCTACTATTGGAATAAGAAATTCAGCATACCCCATGCACCTTGCCGCAGTGAAGGGCCAGAAATTGGCATGTCATTTAAGCCAGTTCAATCAGAGTTGTTCTTGGGGGCCTTTTTTTCTTTTCTTGCCAGGAGCTACAAGGATATGTCCTCAGAGATGCTGGTGGCCATATCCCCTGCCACATAGGATAAAGGATATGCAGAAGGATAAAGGAACTGACATGCAGAAAGAATGAGAACTGAAAAACAGAATCCTGAAAGAATTTCCATCATCCTGTATGGCCAGCCCAACTTCATTCATCCATTCCATAATTTTCTTTTATGAATATATATATATATATATATATATATATATATGGCATTTGGATTGCATTTTAGTCACTTCCAACCAAGAGTCTGGCTAATACAGATTCTACAATGAAAATATTTCAAATTTTAAAATGTGAAGAGAGGAAAACTTACACATTGTCTCCTTTTTAAACTATAGAATAGTGTTCAAAATAGTGAAAACACAGGACCCAGATAATAACCTAGGATGGTGCACACAGAATGAGAAGCTATCCATCCTCCAATAATCATCAAGTAGCAATAATATTAATTAGCAGGCATTTTGTAGAATTTGGTAGAGGAAACAAACCTCTTTAGGAATATGGTTCATAAATATTGAGTTAAAAAAATTTCTGGGTTTTGGTCCAGCTATTCTACACTAATACATGTTGTTGTTGCTATAAAGTCCTAAGGGAAAAAAAAAAAACATTATAGATCAGTTTTTAGACTGGGTGCATTGATCCTCCCTGACTTTTTCCAGAATAATACTGCCCTTTATAGAGTAGAGCTTTAACAGGACAATTTTTGTCTATATGTACCACATATTATGAAACTCTAGAGTAGAAGTAGCCTTCGAGATACAGATAAAGTGAAGTAAAGATATATCGTTTTACAGATAAGGAACTGAGCCCCCCAAACGTGAAGCAACTTGGGCAAGTTCACAGAGTTTGCAGAGAAACTAGGTGAAGAGTCTTTGCTTATAAAATAATTCTTTGCTTTACAAAATGCTACACTATATTTTTCAAAATTTTAATTGATGCTAACAGTATAAATTTCCTAACCTGTGACCATATTAAAAAAATTAAATTCGTAAAACTTTGATTTGTATACATTTCAGGAAAAAATTTATTACACCTGTAACTAATTCCAGTCTGGACACACTACATACGATATCAGAAGCTTAGAGTTTTTGCAATGAGTCGGTGTTGGGGTAGATAAAATGGTTTCAATTGCCAAATCCCAGTATCTTGAAGAAGTAGAGACGTTTGCCTGCTGCAAACATGAAATTCCTATTAAATGCTCTAGTAGTTCTTAAAGTAGTAAATGAAATCCTCATTGCTATAATTTTTGTATTAGGTAATTTTTAATCATTTCATGTTCTAAGTCACAAATGTTTAACCATTTTCTCTTAGAGTGCAATTATTTTCATCAATCTTTCTGCATATCTAATGCAACTGAGAGATCTCCAACAGCGATCATATGTCAGCTGCGTGCATGAACTAGCCTTTTGACTCAGCAGAGCACAGCTCAGAATAGGAGAGTTTAAAGGGCAGCATTTTTCAGGTGTTATTCGACATTGCTTGCTGTTTGTCTTTATTCAAACTACTGAGCTCAGTTCTACAACTTGTGGGTCAGTTTTTGTATGTCTTTAGAAAGTGTTTGCCTAGTAGAGGACTGGGTGGAAGCTGATTCTTAATTTTTTTGCCATCTCTTATGCCCATCCCTGTAAATTCTCAGAAAGTCACTGCAGAGGGACCAAATACCCAGTGGGTTAAACAGACAGTGGACAATACTGAGTCTTGTCAGACTCAGAACTGTGATTTCTGTATACTTTCTGTGCCCACTTTTTCCTCCATTGCTTTTCAGGAGACTAAAGAAAGTATGAGGGTTAAGATTGGTGCTAGCCTTAAAGCTACAATCACAAGGAGGAGACGCCATACTTATATCAAGATATATACAACCATAGAAACCAAAAAGGTGCAAAAGAACAGGAACAGAAATGTCTCAGAAGAAAACACGCAATGCTTTCTTGCCATATAGCTCTCCTTTTTCCTATACTTGCTCTAGTGGCAGGCTCCAGCCTACCTTCCACAAAGGAATTTTTTGACTCTGATTTCCCTATTGGAAGTCTAGGACCCCACCTGTCACTGGGCCCTAATGAGAGGGGAAGAAAATTACTTTTTCCTCACCCTCAGTGTCAGGCCCATTTTTTAGACAATAGCATAATAGTCCACACAGATGTGAGTACCCTAAAAAAGGGCAAAGTTTCACATTAGTATTAAGAGAAATTTAGCTCCCATATTATCCATAGTTCTCCATTCTGAAATAAGATTTTTGGCTTTACCTTTGCAAAAGATAAATGAAAATATTTTTCTTAACATATAAAATAGTCCTTCTCAAAAATGAATCCAAAAACAGCTGGCAGCTTTAAAACAGCAGCTTGAACTAACTTTGAGCCATTAAGATTTCAAAACTAATGACTCAATGTATTTGGTGGGCCACAAACATGGTTCTAAATCTTCTCAAAACCACTGTGAAATATGATTCACTTTGTGTTTCAAGGTGTCCATAAGATAAAAATTAACTTTCACTGTGGCTGTCAGAGACAGAGGGAAAACTGTGTAATGTGACATAAACATCTTTCATTATATCTATATAGTTAACATAGCAACAAGCTTTATGAGGCTGTTTCTTACAGTGACCCTCACTCTAAGTTGGAGGCATCATCATTCAGTAGCGGCAGTTCTATGGATAGCCATTTGAAAGTGGGTTAAGAGCATATCTTCTGTTGATCTGACTTAATCCAGAGGTGGATTTTAAAGAATTCAGCCAGAGGTTCTTGACCTGAAGTACATAGCCCCTTATAGATGGCTTCCAAGAGTTCTATGAATTGGCATACATGCATCCACCAATCAAATTTTTTACTTTAATTTATTCCTAAATGGTCTTTGTTAAAAGCATACATTTTAATGTCAGTTTGTAAGTCGAGATATTGTTTCATTCTAAATAAATGTGAGATGGCACTGGATACTATTGTATATGCTCAGGATCTTAAAGAGTGTAATGATGTCTCATGATTTCTTACTGCACATGCTCTGACATTCATGTTGGTAAACATCTTTCTATGTTTTTGTGAGCTCTGCCTTCAATTGGAAAATATTCAAGAAAAGGAGGTATAGTAACACCAATGTGTCCTTTGATTTGGCTTTCGTAACCAAATTTGCTAGGTAACAATGCTGGGGGAAAACCTTCATTAACCAGATTTTTTTTTTAAGAAAAAGGTTTGGGATCCTACTAAATCTTAAAATTTTGCCAAACATAAAATCTTGTTTTGAAGCATTGAATAAGGTTGCTTATCACATTACCAAGCACAACTGGAGAAGCTTTAGTTAATCCATGTGCCTTGGAAACAGCTGAGCAATTATGTGACTTGAAACAGAGGAAGAAATCTGAAGCAGTGTCTTTATTCAAGTAACATCACCTACCCCCAAATCCTTCTCATAGTTTTAAGCACATCATAGAAAAATTGGTGGCAACTCACCCTTTCCTTTCAACATGCAACTGGATGAAACCACTGCATTCCACAACTGAATTTTAGCTGCTGGGTTCGGGCCTATACTTAAAAGTAGAATTCTTCTTTCCTGAACTCTATTTTGAAACTTCAAAGGCCCTTACTGTCTCCAAAATGGTGACAAGTTTCTTTGCCAAGAAAACCTCCCCATGAGGATTATCTAGATATCCTGGGCACAGATGGAGCCCTTGCAGGACTTGGTAACACATCTGGTTTGCTGTTTTGATGAACAAAGAGGCTCTGTATGTCATTCATGACTCACCACTGTCCTCAACGGCATGCATTTCACTCAGAGACTCTGCGAAAGGACTCAAAAGAAGTTTTGCCATCATCTACTCAAAGTAAGTCCTCAATTTCACCAGAGCCAGGGCCTTGGTTCACCTTGTTTTCAAATGATTTTTTTAAGAAATAAGAGCAAAGTACAAATGTTTTCTACTAAACCAAAGTTCACTGGTTTTCTTGAGGACAAGTCTTTAAAGAGTAGATTGAAGCATCAGGGAGAAATATCAGTTTCATGAGAGAGAAAAGGAAAGCCTGCTCAGTAAAATCTGACATGATTTGATTCATTCATGATTTGATTTTCTCAGCAATACTTTTGGCCATGGGAGTGAGTAAAATCTTCCTATACAGTCACTGTTAGGGATGCTAGTAAAAATAAACAAAACAAAAATTATTTTGGCCAAGATTTTTTTTTTTTTTTTTTTTTGCTATTCTGGAAGATAAAATTGGACATAGAAAACTAAGCTAACTAAGCTAATGTTTTAAAGCTAGAGAAAGGGCTTCTATAAATGGAGGAAAGAAGATAAAGCCTTAGAGAGTTTGGTATAGGCAGAAATCTGAAGACACAAACATCGCAGAAAAATACTTCTCAGATTATTTGCTTAAAATTTCGAAAAGCAGATTCAGAAGACATCCTTTCCTTGATGATATAGGCAGCATCAATAACGCAGCCACAGACAAAGCTGACAGTGACACAGGACGAAGAAAATGATGCATTGCGAATTCAGCTGGAAGAATCTTGAGGGAATTCAAGTGCCAAGAAATAAGCTTGTCCTTGTCTGGCAAAGGGAGCTATTGGTACCATATACATTTCTAAAGTTTTTTAGCTGTTAAAATGAAAAGTTGGAAAGCATTTGGGTCAAAGTCATACATATTCAAGACACCATTTCCAACTTCTTGTACAGGCCAAAAACAACCTCCTTGATACTGAAATAAACCTTCAGAATTAGTTTCTACTTTTAACTTTGTTTGCAGTTTTGGACTCTTTTTTTTTTATAGCAAGTATTCAATTATGTTTATATGGAAAACGAGAATGAGAGGTATAGTTATTTCTGGACAACATTTTCCTATTCTATCTATGAAGGAAATCAATTTCCAGTGCAATAAAGGATATTGATTGAAAAATATTACATGTATCAGTTTACAGAGTTTTTGCCTGAAGTTGGAATCTGTAGCTTTTAGCAAATGTTCAAAGCAGTCCATGACTCCAAAAAGTTTTAGAACTGCTGATCTAGAGAAACAATTGCACTAGTTATCCTTAAAGCAGGCAGTAAATACTGTCTGTGAACTGGGCCTTTGATGGATATTGGGAGGTGGTGATTTGGGCTACTGGGCAAGTACACAAGAGTCCAGTCAGATTATTTTGCAGTTTGAGTGCTGCATCATATGCTTTATCCCTCAGCATTACTAGGGAAGAATTAAAATCCTCATAATAGAACTGAGCTGTCTACCTAATAGAAGCCCATCCCTCCTCCTATCAGGTGAAAATTCTCTTCTGAATGCAAGTTGGATTAGCTTTACTGCCAAGACAGATGGATACTTGAAGCACCAAAGTTCCACATCATAGAATACAATAATTTCAACTGGGAAAAAAATGTATGATTTCCATTAAAAAATAGAGTAAATCTTCTCTCTCATATCACAGAGACTGAAACAAAGAGTCGAAGAACTTTTGTGAAATTAGAAAAAAAGTCAGCTCTCTGTGGCTCACTGAATTTGTATGCATTGAAAATTAACCTTTGGAAGCTTTAAACACTAGAATGTAAAATTGTGGTTAAATTCAAAGAGGGGAAAGTGAAATTCAGGGAAGGATTGAGTTTTCTATTGTAAATGCAGGTTCACTTTGCAGAACATCCAGGTGCTAGATGAGGCTGCTGGTGGAAGTGGGAAAATAAAGAGAAGGTTTAGATCAGAACTGGGCCGCACAACAGGAGGTGAGCGACGTGGGCAGAGCGAAGCTTCATCTGCCGCTCCCCATCACTCCGCGTCGCTCACATTACCACCCGAACCCTCCCCCCAGCCCCACCCTACCCCCGTCCGTGGAAAAATTGTCTTCCACGAAACCCGTCCCTGGTGCCAAAAAGGTTAGGGACCACTGGTTTAGATGCCTTCCTTGGCAGTATTGAGAGCTATATGTATATTATTTCATCAATACACGGTTCTTAATAAATAAACCCACAGCTGTCTGATTTCACTACCCGTGCTTTTCCCACTAAGACCATGCTACCTCTTGAGACTTTTTGAGACTCCTTCCAGACCTCTGAGTTACTCCTCAGAGGGGTCTTCTCCCTGGACAGCAGTCTATGGAGTAGGCTCTCAGGTGTCTCCAAACTGAGAAACCTACCTGGATCTCCAAATACTTTCTGTTTCTATATCCCCCCGGGGGTTATGATTTGCCTTTCTGTTACTACATATTAAGCCCCTCTAGTGTTCTTTGTGACCTACTGTCCCAGCCAACAGGTTCTACAACTAGGCTTGACCCCCAGGGAACTACATCTGCCACCCCTTAAAATTAGCTCAGTAAGACTGATTTTGGACTTCTTACCTTTAGAACTGTAAGATAATAAATTTGTGTTGTTTTAAGCCAATGAGTTTGTGGTCATTTGTTACAAAGGCAATGGGAAAATAATATAGTTGTTAAGATGGCAATCTTGCCAAATTGGTTTCTAGATTCAACAAAATTCCAATGTGATTTTTTTTTTTAGAAACTGACAAGTTGATCCTAAAATTTACATGAAAATGCAAAGGATCTAGCATATGCTGAAAATGGCTCAAGGGAATTTGGGGGGAATGATGGCATATGTTCTAAAATTGGATTTTGGTGATGGCTGCACAACTTTATAAATGGCTAAAAAATCATTGACTTGTATTCTTGAAATAGTTGAATTTTATGATATGTAAATTATACCTTAATAAAGGTGTAAATAAAAGACATACATACTCATAAGGAGGTATAATTGCTTGTACATAATGCTTTTCACATTAAAAAAATTTGTTGAATCTAGGTAATGAGTGAATCTAGAACAATTAAGATGTTCTACTTTCTCATTTTTTTTCTCTGTGTTTGAAAACTGTTCTTAATACAAGTTGGAGAAAAGAATTATTTGAATTTCTCATTTGTTGCATTGTAACCTAGAAATTATAGAGAAAGAAGATGAGGTCATTGAAATAATACCTTATGCTACTGTATCATTAAATATAATTTTAAGTCATTAACTGCCTTTGATGCCTGCCTAATTGATTTTCACTTATTTTAAAATCTTCATAGTGTACAGGCATTTGTATAATCTCAGGGGACCATTCTGATAAAGAATTAAAAACCAGGCCCTTACTCAGTAACATAGCTCTTTATTATAACATTGATTCTATAAGGAAAGCAGGTTTTATTCTTATGATTTAGACTTTGGGCCTCCTCTCTGAGAAAATAACCTGCTAGGAATGTGTTAACTAACTGTTTTATGAACTAACTGTTTTATGAATTTGTTCACATATATCAGCTCTTTGTTTTTTCCACAACAACCCTTTAAGAACTTTCTATATCTAAATCCATCATAGAAGCGTTCGCTTTAAATATTCTTGATTGTTGATGAAATATCATCTCAGTGTTTTGGTCTTCACAGTTTAGATTGGTGCCTGCTATATTTATGTCTTCCTAGAGTCATAACATTCCAGACATAGAAAGATAAAGACATTTTCTTGGTTACTTGACAGAAAGTCTATAGCATGAAAATAGACACATTTCTATGCTATAGCCTTTA
This sequence comes from Delphinapterus leucas, assembly GCF_059928025.1. Classification (NCBI taxonomy): domain Eukaryota; kingdom Metazoa; phylum Chordata; class Mammalia; order Artiodactyla; family Monodontidae; genus Delphinapterus; species Delphinapterus leucas. The sequence goes on from NC_143134.1 coordinate 56,378,638, forward strand.
CACTGGTTAAGTAAAATTTTATTGTCACTCATACTCACAGCTATGTTATGATAATGCATTCCATTTTAAGAATGGACATAAATCTTTTTTTCCCCAGTGTTGCTTTTATTTCTCTGTTGAAATATTTGCAAACTAGGGTCATAAATGTAATAATAGTACAATGCCTTTCATTGGCCCATGAGCAGAATCTCATCACATGCACATTTAAGCTAATTGAATTGAATGCTATAACTTCAGCAAGATAATAATAATGATTTTTAAACTAAAATACTGTAAAATATTGCTTGTGTACTTATTATATACTTACCATTACCAGAGATAGTTCACACATGTACAATGTATAACTGTGCAGGATTTATTCTATATATACTTAATGAGACATTAAGAGGTTTTTCAAGGGTGATTTGGCCCTATTTGTACTTGATTTTTTTCTTGTCTTACTGGCTGATGTTAGTACCTAAACCCCAAACACAGAGCAGAGGGAAGGTAAAGATTCATTGTCCCACTACCAGGAAAGCCTCCTGTGACACCCACCCTTCCCCAGGGGTCTCAGTGCCCACTTGGTGTCCCCCAGCCCTGCACATTTCTCATACATGCTACTTCCCTGGGAGTACAGCTGTCTCTTTACCTGTCTGCTTCCCCCACTAGGGTGTGCTCCCCTTGCATGCAGAATCCATGTTTTATTTATCTCTGTATCACAAGTCTCTGGGGCATCCTTGGCACTCAATAAATACAGCCTTTGAATAGCTACTCAGAATTCAGATTATTCCAGGTCAACGTTTATTGAACATCTGCTGTTCAATAAGTGCTCCGGTCAAGCAGGGCACACAAGAATAAGTGGATCCAATTCTATTGACTGCAAGGAACTTGAAGTGTGTCACAGTTTAATAATAAAGAATAGTCTTCTGTGGTGAGAAGATTTTTACATTTTCTTATCTCACCTACTGCTGTTTAAGTGAAATTGTATATAATACAATGAGAAAGTAAATGTTTAAAATATCTGTTTGTAATGCTTATTATTTATGATTATATTTCTATAGTTCTAAAATAGTAATAGCTAACTCTTGCCTGGGACCATGATGAGTGCTTTACATACAATACTGTATATCATTTACACACAATACTTTGATGCATATGCTGTGATACATACACTATGCATACATTATATATATAAATTTATATAATACTTTACCTATGCTACCATATATCATTTGTTCTCCACCCAATTACTACCATTTTGCCCATTTTATAGATGAAGAAACAGAAGCATGGGGAAGTTAAATAACCTGCACAAATCACTTTACAGAGTTAGAACATGATAGAGCCAAAATTTAAATCTGTTTATTTTCTCCCCCCGAGTTTTAGCACAAAATTTTCAAATTTGAAAATCTACAGTTTAAACCGCCTCCTTTGTACACAAAAAGTTTAGTGTTATCAAGTTAACTTGCTTCTAAATTCAGAAAAATCCATCTGTTCTGAATAATTTAAATCACAATGCCAGGGATTATAACACAATCTGATGCCACACCAAAACTGTGGTCACGAGGGAGTCGCTGATGGTTGTCCAATGTGCACTGCAGCTTCCTCTTAAAAAAAGAGAAGCCCTTTGATGGTCAAATTCAAAGCTAGGCTCAAGCTCTAAGCCAACCTAAGCTGGAAGCTTCTTCCATCTAAACAGAAAATGGCCAAATAAATAGGGCAGGCCGTGTGAACTTGCCATCGTTTTGTTCCGAGCAAATTAAGCCACTTGTTTACTGGTGTGAAGAAAGAAAAGGAATTACTCAAAATAAATTCGCGAGGATTAGGATGGCATGCAAGTGCTGACGTGGGAGTAGCAAAATATGTGTAGTGCTTGCCTTCTGTGTAAGAGCCCAGTTTTCTTACCAACACGGAGAATTCTGTTTATTGATGATGCATTTATTATTTTACCTTTCCTGCTCTCCACAAAGTAATTGAGATAAGTACCTAAAGAGCATATATACGTAAGGACAGTTTTTAAAAATCTGAAAAAGAGACTAAGAACCAGGAGGGAGAGATTACATCAGCAGCCACTGAGAAGATAGGTTAATGCAATTGAGAGTTAGATTTAGCACTGAACTTCTTGGCAGCCAAGGCTAAAAGAGGAACGTTATAAATTATGTAGTTCACATTATCTGATAAAAGAATACAGTTTGTTCTTTGGGACACACACAAGATTTTTTCCTAACATTAAATTCTAAGAGGAACTTCTCCCAGGGATATATAAGGAATGAACAATGTTAAATTAACAGATCGATAGCAGTTTTGTAAAAGATGCAGAAATTTATACCGTGTCTTACCTTGTGAATCATTTTCTTTTCTCACATATTTTCTTGCATTTGTGTTGTATTAGCCGGCCCCCTACTCCAAATAATCCAATATAACAATTGCATAATGCCAAATAATTAGGAAAGATATTTTTCCTCCCCCTGAATTATCTCAAAATCATATGAACGGAACCTAAGCCAGATCTGCATTTCTCTTACAACATTTAATACAAGTGGAAATTTCTGAATAAAGAGAATTTAAGAGAATTATCAGCTCTTCAAGAACAAGGACTCACTGATTAGTGAAGTCCCAAGTGAGTAAACACATATTAAACCACAATCCCAAAAGGTATTGCACTAACGGTTATGTGCACTATTTTTTAGACTTTGGAGTTTTATCATCCCTCACATTTGGGTCTACAGATATAGAGCTTCTGATTTTTCAATTTCATCAAAGAAAGATTTCAGGAAACCCTATCATCTATTATTATTATAATCTCAAAAAAGAAGGAACATATTGACATAAGGAAAGTATAAAGGACATATATAAAGGATAGTCCTCTAAATTGAATATATTAGCTTTTTAAAATCCTGAATACATAATCCTTATTTTTTCCCCTTTGCTACAGACTGGTGACAGCATCGCTCATGGGCTGGCACCAACTATTACGGGGTGTATACAGAAGTATAAAGACACAACTCTTGCTTCAAACAAAGCTACAATCAGCTGGGGGGAATAAAATATAAACACTGGAAAACTAATAATAATTACAAGTGATAATACAACATTGTCAACGAGACTATAAAGTGCAAAAATATTTATTATGTAAGGGGGAGATCTCTGGGAGTGGGGGAGCTATTGCAAGGCTTAGTGAAAGCACAGTGATCTGAGTGGAGTTTTGAGGAATGAAGAAAGATTGGAAATTTTAGAGAGGGAATATCAGGTAGAATTATTGTGTGGAATAGACAAAAACACAAATGCAGTAGAGCTATTGGTTCAGTGGTATAAGGAGTTCAAAATTTCTGTGTGGTGGTGTCATAAATTTCAGTTCAGTAGAACCATTGCTGTGTCTGTTGGTGGAAGCGTTCTCCCTTGAAGACTAAGAAGTCTACACCAGCATAGCTCAATGTTGGCAGGACAAAAAGCAAAACTTCTGTGAGTGAGTTATTAGGTGTAATAGTGAGAGGAGCCCGTACTGCTTCCATCCCTTGATTCCTGGACACACGTATTCTGGCTCTGGGAACCGCAGCATATCGTGGTCTCTGTTTCAAATAATATACTGTGTCCTGTATTACAGAACCCCTTCTTTTCAGATGTTGTCTCCCAACTGGCATCATAACTGCATCTTCAGTAAGCCATTGTACCTTTCAATTAGGCTAGCTGCTTCCAGATAATGAGGTCTGTGGTAAGGTCAGTTAATGCAATGGATATGAGCCCAATGCTGCACTTCTTTTGCAGTAAATGAGTTCATTGATCACACTCAACACTCTGCAGAATGCCATGATGGTGGATGAGACAACCTGAGTGTCCTTGGCTAGAGATGCTGGCAGAAACATTACGGACAGTGAAGGCAAATCCATATCCAGAATATGTGTGATTCCTGTGAAGATACATCTCTGCTGCCTCTGCGGTAAAAGAGGTGTAATGTAATCAACCTGCCACCAGGTGGCCAGCCAGTTCCCACAGGGAGTGGTGTTGTGTCTAAGACTCAATCGTGGTATTGCTTTTTGCAGATTAGATACTCAACAGTAACATTAGATCATTCTTGATATGGGAAAGTTCTTGTTGTTGAGCCCATGCATAGCCTCCATCCCTATCATCATAACCACCTTATTCATGGGCTTACTGAGCACTGGTGGCTGGCATCCAAAGAGTGAGTAATTTTGTCCACCTGAGTATTAAAAATCTCCATCACAGGGCTTCCCTGGTGGTACAGTGGTTAAGAATCTGCCTGCCAATGCAGGGCACACGGGTTCGAGCCCTGGTCCGGGAAGATCCCACATGCCACGTAGCAACTAAGCCTGTGAGCCACAACTACTGAGCCTGTGCTCTAGAGCCCGCGATTCACAACTACTGAACCCGTGTGCCACAACTACTGAAGCCCGTGCACCTAGAGCCTATGCTCTGCAACAAGAGAAGCCACCGCAATGAGGAGCCTGTGCACTGCAACGAAGAGTAGCCCCCGCTCGCCACAACTAGAGAAAGCCCGCGCGCAGCAACGAAGACCCAACGCAGCCAAAAATAAATAAATAAAATAAACAAATTTTTTTAAAAATTTAAAAAAAAAAAACTCCATTGCAGTGAATCCCTGTTCGTAGGCATTCAGATGGGACACAAATACCTTCACAGTCTGTGCTCATTCACAGAAATCCAACTACATATCTTTTCCCCAGATTTCGTTGTCACCAATATTCCAATCCTCTTCAGTGCGCCGTATTGACAAAGCTTCAGTGTGAGCTGACAGGGGAAAAATATTTAAAGGGTGCATATCCAATTTCACAAAGCATGCAAAAAGGGTGAATTCAGAGCTGAAAGGCAATATATTGCTAACTGACTTACTACCATACCTTATAAGCCCTCCCCACTACTTATTGTCTCTCTCTGATCCCTGCAACGCTCACCTCATCTACGCACATTTAGTACACCAGATACACTCCTGCCTCAAGGGCTTTGCACTGCTCTTTTTTACCTGAAATGCTCTTCCCCCAGATATTCAGATGATTTGCCCTTCACCTCCTTCAAGTCTTTGCTTAAATGCCGTCCTCTTAGTGATGGCATCCCTGACCACCCTAATACCACTATCCCCCTCCTTTGCTTTACTTTACTCCATAACATTTATTGACATATGCTACAATGTATATTTTTTACTTATTTACCTTGCTTATTTTTAGTCTCTTCTCCAGAAAATGACCACCACGAGAACAGATTCTTTTTTGTTCACTGCATCCTTAGCACTTAGAACAGTGCCCATCTCAGAGTAGGCACTTGATAACTATTTGTTTAATAAATGGTCTTTAAAAAACTTAAATGTTTGTGTACATTTAAGTTAAGGGTGATGAACAAGTATATGGTTCCAAAAAATTAAAACATATGTCCATGAAATGACTTGTACAAGAATGATTATTGCTTTATTGCTTTATTATTGCTTTACTCATAATGGCCCCAAACTGTAAACCTGTCAACAAGAGAACTGATGTAATATTCTTACAATGGAACATTACTCATCAGTAAAAATGAATTAACTATTAATACACACAGCAACATAGAGTCTCATTCTCAAAAATATGCTGAACAAAAGAAGCCAGTTACAAAATGTACATTCTATATGATTCCATGTATATGTTCTGTAACTTGTAAAATGAATTTACGATAATAGAAATCAGAATAGTATTTGCCTAGGGAGAGGGGAGGGGAGCTCAAGGGTACTTTCCAGGGTGATAGAAATGTTCTATATCTCAATTGGGCTGCAAGTTACACAGGAGTATACACTTATCAAAACTCATTGAATGACACACTTAAAATGAGTACATTTCATCCTATGTAAGTTTTATTTTAATGAAAAGTTCAGTAGTAATTTGGATACATAATAAAGTCACAAAAACAATCAGTAATCCCAATTGCTGGTAATTTATTCATTAAACCAGGAAAAGACTCATGACTCTCACATTCATCAAAAAGACTAAAGCCGAAACACAAGTCTTGACCATATGGAAAGCAAGGTTTGAGTTCATTTCCCAGAAGTCAGGTCACAAAAGAGAAAGCGGCAGAGAGTTCAGGTATAGTTCGTATGTGGCTGAACAGGGACATAGGAAGTATACTTAACTCCCCTCAACTCATTAAAAATTAAGAGACCTATAGTTCTTCTTTCCTTTTCCAGTATGACTCTTCCAGTCCTGTTATTTCTGATGATGGCTACTGCTGTTCAAGGCTGGATACTGGTTTGATTGTAGAAAGAGTTACAGTTATAAGGATTGTAAAATATTGAAGGAGGCTACCTGGGAAAATGATAGTTTCCCTCCTTTACTTTTAATGGCTGAGTACTGTCACAAGCTGAATTTGGATGACAATAGTTAGTCTTTCTGTGCAGGGTCTTACAAGCACAGATTCAATTGTCCTTTAAGTTCCTATGATTTTACCACTTACGTTGTTTTCAATTCTGTTTTGCCATTTTTAAAGTTACATACTATACTTTTTTGGAATTGTTGCTAGAGTTAACCTGTGTTTTTGAGCCTGATAGGAAAACATTCACCAACTGTAGTAAGTTCCTAAGTTGCATGGACTTTCTCCATCAGCTTCCACCAGTCCAGACTTTGACCCATTCTTCAAATGATTATGACTCATTGTTCTTCTCTCTTGAATTAATGTGATCAATCTCCTACACAAAAGAATATGTCAGGAAGTTCCATAAAGAAATTTAAAAAAAGAGAGAGAGAAAAGAGAATTCAGACTAAACTGGCCTATTGGCATTGTTTAGACATCTTACTCTACTCTGGGCAGAGTAAGAATGAAGAAAGCACTTTGCCATTATACCTAATAGAAGTCATCCCTGTCTCTGAGCATGTTGCTAAAACAGAAATAGCAACAAGTAACTGGAAAATTAAGATGGCCCTCAGGTAACTGAAGGTAAAGCAAACAGATCAAGCTCTTTGAAATCAGTAAGAAATCTGTATTTGTTTGCAAATTTGTTTGCACCTTCTTGGCATAAGACAAAGATGACTTCTGAATAGAGGCTGTCATAAACCTGTCTTTTCAAACATTAAAAAAAAGAAAAGATTAATTAGATACAGGCTTGTCATCACTTAGTCTGTATCTGTAATAGCGTAGACATTCTACACTAAAAACCCTGTTTACTTGCACTTAACACTGTATTTCTCAAGCTCAGAGGGCCATGGATTATGTTTTTAAAAGTATCATCTTTTAGCGTCCTAATGGATTGGTGTTGCACTGAATTCTCTTCAGAAATTTCTAGTCAACACATAAGACTTGGTCGATCATTTTGATGGAATCAGTTACTAAGCACTTCTATAAGTCAGAGCTAGCATATAATAAGGTTTAAAAAGATTTGTGTATTGAATGATAACTTTTCTCTGATATAAATGGAGTAGATAGTAGATTAACGTCAGCCAAATGATTCTGGAGACATAGGTTGTGGACTTCCTTTTTAGCTTCTAAATGGTGCAGATGTTTGGGGTTATAGCTGGAGTATTCACTTACGAGACCAGAATCTGGGAAATCCTCTTTTTCTGTGCCAGTTGGATTCTGCCTGTTCTGAAACAAGCATCCCTGACCCAGCTTTGGCATTTCATCAAAGAACTGTGGGAATGATTGGGTAAGAGTGCAGACAGGCACAGGTGTGATCCAAATCTATCCCACCACTAAAAAGTTCATTTCAAACTAACAAGCAAAAACCAAATATTCAACTGATACTGAATCAGCAATGCTGTCTTTTCCATTATGCAAGAATATTTTTAATGTGGTGTGTATCATGGGCAAAATGTTTGCTTCTAGAATTGCTAACATTTCTAATGCATACATTCTTCTATTCTAAGTTTAGCATGAAAAAGCAATTATAATTTGAATGGTGTATTTGGCCCTAAATGGATTCCTTCTTTGGAAATCAATAACTTTGTTTCAGAAGGAAAATAAATATTTGGCATGTTGATGATTTGAGATTTTTTTCTCACCGCCAGAAGTCTTTGTCCCTTTCTTTTCTTTGTTTTATGAACCACTGAATAAATTTTAAGACAGTATTATGTCTTCCTAATTAAAAATCATTTTTAGAATTCAGTTGGGGAAAATAAGAGGCCTGTGAATCAAATGTAATTGAGAATCCAGTGACATTTGTAGCACAACTATTGTTCAAGCTGATTTGATTTCAGATTTATTTGGGGACATGCTTTAAAAATGCATGCTTTTTTTTTTTCCTTCAAGTTTCAGCACAGTTTATAAGCAGCTCTGTTTTATGGTCTAGCAGAGAGAAGGTATTTCAGATGGAAGGGACAGTGAAAGAGTAAGAGCAGCAGGGGAATTTAAAAAGAAGCATAAAAACAATGGACTTGCTTTTTCACCCAGACTTCTAGCTGAGAGATATATCAAGGAGACCTTGAATTGTCTTCTCCCCAGGCAGTCAGACTGAAATACATACAGGTACTTGATATAACTGGTGACCAGAATTCATACAGTTATGCATATGCCAGCCATGCAGTGTCTTCTGCTTGGTTCTTTGTCTCATGGGTCAATGCCAAAGTCTTCAGAGTCCTGTCCAGCTAGGAAAGGGCAGGAGTCTGGAGTCCCCTGGGTCTGGATGATCTGCCACCCAGAGAAACTGGGAGACTTGGTCTGTTTCATTCCATCTTGAGAGATCCTAATGTAGTTGGGGGTTTTGGTTTCAAATAGATGATTCCAGGCCTAACTCTTAGCTGTTTGGTTTGGGGCAAGTTATTTACCCTTTTCTAAGAGTCAGTTTCCTGATTTATAAAATGTAGCTACTAATAATACTTATCTCACAGCATTATGGTAAGAATCTAATAAACTGATGCATGTCAAAATCTAGCAGTGTCTCATGACAAGTAAACACACAGAAAGTGTATCGTAAAAAACATCTTAGTTAGGGCTTCCCTGGTGGCGCAGTGGTTGAGAGTCCGCCTGCCGATGCAGGGGACGCGGGTTTGTGCCCCGGTCCGGGAGGATCCCACATGCCGCGGAGCGGCTGGGCCTGTGAGCCATGGCCGCTGAGCCTGCACGTCCGGAGCCTGTGCTCCGCAACGGGAGAGGCCACAACAGTGAGAGGCCCGCATACCACAAAAAAAAAAAAAAAAAAAAATCTTAGTTAATTTAAAAGACCTCAGATTTCTGAGGGGCTCCCAAAAAGAATTTACTTTTTCTGGAGCAAAGATGTCCTGTCATACCTGAAGCAAAACACAGTCGCTGGCAGATTTTTTTTTAGCCATGAAACCCAGTATCTAAGATAGACATGTTAGCGGGCTGTGCTTACAGCAGCCTCAAGGCCTCCATGGCAATCCTGGAGAGGTGCCTTGGCACTTTTGGAAAACTACTGGAAAGACTCATCCATCTCCATCATAGACCTGCTCCCTTATCACCCATCTGCCCCTTCCCCTTGGGAATAAGTCTGGGTCCAAGGGAGCCAATTAGGCCAATATTATCCCAGTTTGTGTTTATTTACTCTCCTTACATCAGATTTTTTTAAAAGATTAAGTCTGTCGAAAATCCAGAATCAATAAATCCAAATTTTAAGTAAGAAAAGGAAAAGAATAATTTTACTGGAATTAAAGTAAGAAAAATGATATAATTTTATAAAAGGGAGAAAAAGAAAAGAAGGAAGGAAGGGAGGGGGGAGAAAAGGGAATGAAGGGAGGGAAAGAAGGGAGGCCTTGACCTTCCCGACAGCCAAGGCAAAGTGGGAAAACTGACAGTTTCTTAAGTTCCATTCTCTGCTTTAAGGACATTGACCAAATCATCAGAGGAGGCAAGCATTTTCTTGGCCTTATACTCTGAGATTCATTTATCAGGTAGGTGTCTAAATGAGAAATATTGAGCAACATGTATATAGGCCTTCAATATCATTTGTAGTTATTTTTTCAATGAAATATTATTCTGTATTGCACATATAGCTCTTTTTGCCCCGACTCAGTCCTCATTAAAAGCAAAAGACCACATCATAGGTGGTAATTCTATAAACCTAGTGTTGTGGAGAGGTGGTTCATGTACAGAGGGAGATAATCAATGAAAGAGCTGGAGTAAAGTTCTTGCAGGGGATGAAGATGTTCAAGATGAAGGTAATTAAAATAGAGGCTGGTAAAGAATGGTGAAACCAAGGAACTGGAAGGGCCATCAGTTTGGACGTTGAAATACCTTACTAATTTGTGAGCCAGATGATAAACTCATCTAGTTCTCAGAAATTAAAAGATTTTCTAGGAATTGTGCAGATGGCAGAATCAAGAATGAGGAACGGAGGGTAAGAGAGAAAGTGAACTGAAGAAATAGCTGAGTGCTTGCAACCTGCTAAGCCCTCTGCCAGATGTTCCTGAGCAGTGAATTATTTAACCCTCACCATCACTCAACATGGTCTTACAGTCTCTGAGCAGTGGAGGTCTGTGTCAAACTGTGCTCTGCACCCCTTCACACAAGCCATGGAAGTGACCCCTATGGGCTTCCCAGGAGGAGAGTTTCAAGAGAGAGGGTAGAGTAGAAAGAAAATGGTACAGAGGAACAGAACTGAGCAAACCCTCATATCCTATGAGTTTCAGGTACACGAAGAAAGTGTGGTCTCCTCAGTGAGAGTTTTACAGGGAAAGTCAGATTTCATTTCTTGTGTAGAGACAAAAAGAATGAGAAAAGAGTTGGAGGTGAAAAGGAAGGGTAAGTTCAAGAGCGTGGGGAGAGAAGGGCAGGCAGCGTGGGGAATAGAATAGCTGGCAGTGGAGGAAAGAGCTGCTGGAGGTCCGTTAGTGATCTGGAAGAAGAAGTGTTAAATTTGTTAAAAGAGTCCCACCCAGACTGCAGATAGAATGTTGGTGTGGTGCCAGAGCTACTGTGGTCCTGAGCGGCAGACCCTCTCCTCGTTTTAAACCTCCCCTACCGCACCCCCCTGCAGCTAAGCAGCTAGTTCTGGGTTACCCGCCAAGGTGTCTTTTATGACACCTTGTTTATTTTTAGAAATCCTTTGCATCTGTCCAATCTGTATACTCCAACCAGATTTTATCCAGTTTTTAAATCCTGGGGGGAAAAATTGAAAGCAGGGGGAGGATATGACTTGCCCATCCCTCACGTGAATCTAGTTATGAGTCCCTCTCATTCATGAATTTATACTCAGAGTTCAAGGAAAACAACCTCATTTCCTATTTTTGAAAATATTTAATTTATATTCTGCTTTCTGGGGAGATATACAAAGCTGTCTACCAAACAACGTTCTTCTACTTCTACTTGTAATTGAATCATCATAGAATCATTTCTACATAAATAAATAATAATAACCATCACAAAAAGCAGGCTAGGATTGTTAAAAATTAATCCCTTGCTGCTTTCTGTCATGATGGCAACATGAGACAGTTGGACGTCAGAAAGACATGTGCATGTGGGAATTGTTCAGATGAGACTCGGTTTATAGAGGAAAGGGTGTTGGCTGATGGAAATAGTCTAGATGTGTCTTATACATGAGTGACTCCAGAGTTCATGGAATCCTCTAGGGAAGGATGCTTAACCATCAATAGGAAATTTTAAGTAGATGATTTCTCCTCACCCAGCCAATATACAGAAGGGGTATCTCTAGGGGATAGTAGTGAGGAACAAGAAAATATCATCCTATTCCCTTGATTGTAAGACAACGATTTAATAACACCTTTTGGTTTGTTGGTCGAGTTGGGGAGGAGGGAAGAGGAAACTGGGGGCGGGGGGTGGAGAAAGCAAGGAGATATCACATTAAACATGCATGTTGAAGGTAAGCCATGCTCCCATTTCAGAAACATCAAAACATGTGAAAATGTGCATCTTAGAATCAAGGCGATGTGATAATAAAGCTAGTCATACCTTTTAAAAAATAGTACTAGTAGGCATTTGCTCTTTCCGCATGGTCATTTGCATGCCCTTAACAAGAAAAAAAATATTAGGGTAACTTTTCAGAGGAGCCTTAGGTTGGCATCCTCAGGAAGAAAGCACTCTTGTAAACTCAGAGAGTTTCTAACATGTGCATCCAGATTATCTTGGACCTAGAACAGTGGCATATTGGGAAGTGGAGGCAACCAGCTAATTTGACTAAAATATTGAACCTGGTTAGAGCCTCATATGCCAGCCTTGCCAAGATGCATTGTCGGGAGTAGGCAGAGGGCCATTCCTCAGATGACCCACAGGACTCATTTACTATGCTGGCGCATCAGCATCCCCCACCTGGGTGGTTTTGTGACAACCTAGAAATATGAATGTTTGGCCCTGGACTTTAACAGCGTGGAGTAGGGCTGAATGTATGGAGAGTGAAAATGGAAGTAAGTCTCTGTCCAACCTGGCAAAGGACTCTATTTGAGAGTAGGTCTCTTGATGCCAAGAGAAAAGAGCAGAAAAAGGAGAGCTTACAAGTAAGAGGGAAGGCCGGGAGGGAGGGAGGAGGGGAAACAAACTGCTCCCAGGATTCATACGCAGAACTATGGAGGAAATTCGCTGGAGACCACGCTCTAATGTGCTCCAGAGTCTGCCCCCAATCCTCTCTCCACCCTGCTTCTCACTATTCTCCCACAAATGCTTTGTGTCCCAGAAGAATGGGGCTCCCCACCCTTGGTGCTTTTGAGTGTCCCGTTCACTATAGTGCTTTCCTATCTCTATATATTAACTATGCTGATACACCCCGTGGAATGTAAGTTCCCAACTTAACATTGCTCAGAAAACTTTCCCTCTTTTAATGACCATCTTAAATCACATTTTCCATGAAATCTTTCCTTGAGCCTACCTCTTTGCAATCCTTTTTCCTTCTTAAATTCCTTCTCTCATATTTTTTTTAAAGATCATTTGTGTCCTCACCTTATTTTCCCTGGTATAAGTTCATTCAGGGCAGGGGTTTTGTCTTAATAATTTTCCATCCCCTGAGCATGTGAAACAGTCATTCAAAGTCACGTCATATGAGTATTTAACAGAAACTAGTTTAATAAAGAGAATGAGAGAGAAATAATGTAAACAATGGAGGTAATTCAGACCTCTGTGGGCACGTGCCTAGAGAGCCTGAGTCAGCGGGCCACCAGAACCACCTTCAGAGGGTTCCATCTTCCCACCTGCCACTCGTGGGTGAGCTTCTTACCAAGATAAGTTTAATTCTGGTATTTAAAAATACTATTTTTTTCTAGACAATGTGGTCCCTATAAGCAAAATAACTACTTCATCAGCTTCTTAACCAAGAAATGATCTGTTTCAATGTAGAAGACAAAATCAAGCTGCTCTGGATTTATTGTAGAGCAGGATGTGAGACTGCAACTGGGCAATTTTCACCTTCCATACACCGCATGTTAGATGAGTCCCCACTGAATCTCCCCACATACCACACTACAAGCCTAACTCATTCTCTAGTTACTGGTGCATCTACTTCCTGGAGTAGATGTGAGCTGCTTAAACATGAGGACCCCTTCTTCCCCACCTGAGTCTTATCAATTCCTGCCTGGCACTTAGTAGGCACTTATTAGTTATTCATAGAATTACATTTCAGGCAAAGTAAAAAAGAAGACTCTAAAGCCTGATCTGTGATTTTTAGTGCTATAAAAGATATTATTGAGACAATGGGCAAGATCTATTAGGTAATGGAATGTAATAATGTTAATTTCCTGATTGAAAATTGTATTCTATGTAAGAAAATTCTTTATTTTCAGGAAAAACACAATGAAATATTTCAAGGGAAAAAGACATCATACTTGCTACTTTCTCTTAAAGGATTCAGAAAAAAATCACACACACACTCACACACACAAATGTTAACATTAGGGGAGTCTGGGTAAAGGTATTCAGAAATCCTTTGTACTATTCTTGCAACTGTCATGTAGGTCTGAGGTTATGTTTTTTAAAAAGCATGAGGGGAGAAGACTCTTTTGGACTGGCCAGGAAGTCCCTGAGGCCCCCAGCCCATCCTTGCTTAAGCCTCAGTAGGTCAGAGAGATTTTCATTGGCTTTTGCCTAAGTACAAAGGGCACAAAAACCCAATAGCAAGGTAAAACCCTACCACAGGCAGCTACAAAAGACTTGGATTGTGATCAACCTAGGATTCTGTGATTTCTTCCCCAACCATATTTGGGAATCCAGGGCTCCTCCAAGTAAAGGTAACCTTCAACTTCCTCAACTTTCTCCTAAGCAGAGAATTCCAGCAGCACTGAAGGATAGTAAGGATAATAGTGACAGTTATTATTCACTGATGACTTGCCATGTGCCAGGAACTGTGCTTAGAATTTTTCGTCCATTGTCAAAATTCCTACTCATAGAACTCCTAGGACTTAAATAATATTATTTTACCCACATTACTGCTGAGATAGCCCACGCTTATCAGGATTCATCTAAGCTAATAAGTGGTGTGGTAGTTCAGATCCTCCAGAAAACAGATGCCAATCAGAGGTTAGATGGAGAGATTTTATTGGAGGAAACCTCCATGAAAGATAAAGAGAAAAGAAGCAGGAGTGGGCAGGATGAGCATTCAGACAGCGACACAGGTCTGACTCCTGTGAAGGAGAGAGAGGAAGGGAGGCCTCCCCCACCTAAGGCTCCCTCGGCCCCTCTTCGCCCCCCATTCTTGGATTAGGGGTCTGAGGTTTTCGCATGAATCGATGTTTATCATTTTTATGTGTTAAAGAGCTAGGGTGTGATGGTACCTTTCCTCTGACAGGTGAGTACTCCCTCCCATCCTGCAATGTAGTCCTTATAAATTGCAGTCTTATTTTTAAATTCTGAGTTAGTGCTCCTGTTGTCCATAGCATATGCAATTACATTGTTTTTCAGAGGTACTGCAAAATGAGCTATAGTTTAGCAGATTACCTAATTAATGAATCAGGCCTGATATTTTCACTAGCCAATTCCTTGTGCTATAAAACATCAAACTTTAATCACAATTTCATGGACAAGAGTATCATTTCAGCCATGATAAGGCTTTAGATCCACTCGGGATTATCAGAGGTCACATCTGGCATCAAGAAAAGATCAGACAGGGCATTCCCTGGTGGTCTAGTGGTTAGGATTTAGCGCTTTCACTCTGGTGGCCCAGGTTCAGTCCCTGGTCGGGGAACTGAGATCCCACAAGCCTTGCAGTGTGGTACAGCCAAAAAAGAAAAAAGAAAAAAGATCAGGCATTTTATGGGGGGAAATAAGAACAGCATCAAGCCTGGGCCTGGAAAGAAGTAAGTTTTACTTAAAGCTCTCAGGCCTTTGTCAAGAATGAATTTTCATAACTTAAAAAGATGTCCAATATACACTACCAAATGTAAAATAGCTAGCTAGTGGGAAGCAGCCGCATAGCACAGGTCACATAGCTCCGTGCTTTGTGACCACCTAGAGGGGTGGGATAGGGAGGGTGGGAGGGAGACGCAAGAGGGAGGGGATATGGGGATATATGTATACGTATAGCTGATTCACTTTGTTATACAGCAGCAACTAACACAACATTGTAAAGCAATTATACTCCAATAAAGATGTTTTTTTAAAAAAATGTCCATCATCAATTATATATATATATTTTTATATTAACCAGTACTTTCCTGTCTCTGGGTAACAAGCCCTTGAAGGGGCTACAAGCTTATATGAAGGCCAAGCATCAATGGCATAGATAACATGCCCCTTATAAATAGCTCTTATACTTTTACAAAAACATGGTGATGCTGTGATGATTAATGACATGAGAATATATCTTAAAGCATTGCTATGCTCAAGAATAGATATTATCATTAGGTTATTTCTCAATCCATAGATACTAAAAGTATAACTTCCAGCTTTGTGATGTTTTTCTGAGTTTCAAAAGCAGCCTATATTCAAAAAGATTGGGAACCTCTGCTGTTGAAATGATTCCGTGTATCATCAAAGACATTGGACACTGTGTAAAGTCCCCCCATGTCCTTGGGCTAGGTTTTCCTTAAAAGTGATATCACATTCTCAATAGATTCTTTGGGGGTACTTCCAAACCCACCTTAACAAGGCGAAAAGTAAATCTATTTGCTGTAAGACGAATAGCAAAGTGGAATATCATCACCAGTATGTTAATTAATGAAACAAAATTAAGTAACTGTGTATTTATTTGTGTATTCTAGAAGCAGAATCTAGATTACAAATTCTATGTGAGCAGATTTAATTTGGGGGACAAGTTTCATTTAGTACCAATCTATTTCATCTGTTTATGAATCCTTACAATACAGTACAAATTGGCACCACTCTAAAGGACACAGAATAAGGACAGTTAAATTGGTCTTTTTCACACGTAGATGTAAACTCTTCTATGTAGCAATCATTCAGAAACTACCAGTACCAAAAAAAAAAAATTGTTTCAAAATAAGCCACAGGGCTTCCCTGGTGGCGCAGTGGTTGAGAGTCCGCCTGCCGATGAAGGGGACACGGGTTTGTACCCCGGTCCAGGAAGATCCCACCTGCCGCGGAGCGGCTGGGCCCGTGACCCATGGCCGCTGAGCCTGCGCGTCCGGAGCTTGTGCTCCGCAACGGGAGAGGCCACAGCGGTGAGAGGCCCGCGTACCGCAAAAAAAAAAAAAAAAAATAAGCCACAGCCATTCAGAGAGCACTTAAGATTTTGAAATAACTAAAAGTGCTTTTCCAAAAATGTAGCATCTTAGAAAAGTTTTTGGTTATTCAGTAGAGACTTCTTTACACAAACATAAGATGGGGGTCTAATGTGCCCACCTCCTTGAGGTTGCAGAAAATACAAATGCTACACCTAAGCTCTTTAATGCAAGCAAAAGTAGCCTATTCTAGTATGATTTAAATGGTCCAGCCCTTCTCCTTTTGTATCATATCTTTCTCAGCTATGTAACTCCCTACACACACACATGCACACACACACACACACACACACACACACAGAGACACAGACACATAAACACACACATGCAGAATCCTGGGCTACCTTTTTCATTAATCCATTACCTCCTGTCGTATCTCCCTGGTGATTTTTTAGTGAACGTTTTTCTATTACAAAATCACTTTTGTTAAGTCCCTAGATCTTTATTTTTGATTTAGTTTATCAGATCACATAGCAGGTTTGTCCCCTTGAAGCTGAAGTCATTTCTGGGCTACAGATCCTCTGATTCTCTGGTTCTCCTATCAGTCAGAATAATTAGGACATGTAAGAACACGGAGCACCTTGTAGGAGGTGGGAGTCAGAAACTCAGTGAGAAATGGAGCTGGATGAATCGGGGAAATGTTACAAAAATGGGGAAACCAGGAAGGCCTGTACTGAGACTCTACTACAGACGAGATGTTACACTAAAGAGTAAAGGTAAATAAATCTTATAGTCCTTGCTAGTCTTGTAAACTTCGTATTAAAGCTGTATACTTAGAGATATATTATAAGGCTCAAATTTAGAATTTGGTGGAAATATAATTTCATTTGTTGCATCATCAAGCTCTTATATTTGAAAATCAACTCTTAATTATAATGTGGAATGAGCAAAGGTGTTATTTTAAACATGCAAACAACATAATTATAATTCCTTGATGTGTTCTATATACGCCTAGTTTCATATATATAATCCTTCTAATGGCCATTATAAAAGTTAATATATATGAATATATATACTCACCCAATGCGAACAGGTCAGTTTGCACAAAGATTTTTACCTAAGGATTAGTTAGCCTAAATTCAACCTACTTTTGATTGGTTATTTATCTGCTCTTAGGTTATACTCTCTTTTGGACAATTAACTCATGATGCAGTTTGAAATGGCCAGGATAAAATCCATTCTAATGGGCTTCTCAGACATAATTCACCAGAGTTGCTTCTTCTGTTTCTGTTGATGCATTGTGCCATGATACTAGCCCGCAGACTGAAACCAAGATGTAAGAGTGATGTGCCCAGCGTGGTGCATTCTGACATACTAAACCTGAGAAAGCAGTCTCTCCTGGATTATTATTTTGAAACTACGTAAATTAGGCATCTACACCGTAATGGAACTGCTGCTCCTCCAAACTCTGTACACCGGGTGTGAAATTGCTATATTGCTGCTCATCATAGACTACCTCAAACAATTGCATTCATTCTGCAGATACTTGTTGAGTACCTACTGTCGGTTTGCCATTATGCTAGATGCCAGTGGTACACTATGGTGTGGCAGAGATAGGCAAATGCCACTAAAAACTCATGCTCCCTCTTCCAGTGTTGAGGAGTCCCTAGGAAGTGGCTGCCTAGCTAGGAGTTATACTTCCCAAACCCCCTTGCACCTTAGATGGGGCCATATGAGTAGTTCTTATGATCAGAATATGTTTGCAAGTGATCTGTGTCATTTTCAGGTCAAGGTGATTACAAGTGGGTGCCTTCTCCGTCCTCTCTCTCCGCTACTGGAAGCAGAGGACTCTGAGCTCCTGAAGACAGTGGAGCCACAAGATGGAAAAAGCCTGGGTCCCTGAATAACCATGTGGAGGGAAGCTGCTCATCAACCAGATAAGAATAAGGAGGATTTAACTATGCAAAGAGAGAAAGAAAGGCAGAGAGAAAAGCATGTAGAGGGTGCTCCTAGTAGGAAAGTACATATGTGAGGGACTTAAAGCAACTAGAATGTATCTGTCAATTTCAGCAGCTGGTTGCCACAAACGATACGCCTGGGGAAAGTCATCAGGGCCATCAAAAAACAGCAAATTCTGATTAAGGTAAAAAATAGAGCAAAAGATAAATGGATAATAACGCCTGTCCCAATATGGAAGTCTTTGGTGTTACTTGTACTCCATTGCCCAGCATGTTGGCTACCCCTATATATAGTTCTTTATGC
The DNA here is from genome assembly GCF_059928025.1 of Delphinapterus leucas. Lineage (NCBI taxonomy): Eukaryota > Metazoa > Chordata > Mammalia > Artiodactyla > Monodontidae > Delphinapterus > Delphinapterus leucas. Next base: position 56,397,381 of record NC_143134.1, read on the forward strand.
TTTATAATCCAGTATGACGTTATGAACTGATGTTGAAAACTAAAATGTTCACTAGTAGGGATACAAAAGAGCCTCATTGTTTACAAAATGTTCGAAGTCTGATAAATATATATTAGCAAGAATTTAAATGAATTATATCTCCTTTAGTATAAAATATATAAAATTAGTCCTTGGATGGGCTCCAAGGAGTCTACGAATTTCTTGTAACTGCAGACAAAAATCTCTGGGATTGTGCATAGATGCCTTTTTCTAGAGATAGATTCTGCAGCATACATCTGATTCTACAAGCTTAACGGATTAGTGTGTAGAAATATTTAAAAGTGAGGATGGATGGAGGAAAATACTTCCAATACTTCAAAAAAATTAATAAAGTGCTGAATTTTAAGTGAGCTAGTAATTAGGCAAGAACAGGGTTTAGGGAAATTGGCCCAGAGTCCATCCAATAAACTCAGCATCATTTAGGTTATTATTTCATTAGTATAAGCAATATATCCTCAGAGGTCATATTTTATTTTCTATAACAGACTGGAAAAGGAAGAAATCAGAGTTAGGAAAATTAAATGCCTTTTTCAGACTTTGTAGGAGAATCCCAAGGACTTCTCTAGTTACTTTTTTTTTCTCTTAATCATCTGATTATTCCCATAAAATTGAAATGGGTGCCAAGAGAGCTTTTACCCTCAGAATTTAGATCTCTTCTGTGTGTTAGGGCCCAGTGTTTGCAGGGATTAACTTAATAGGGAAGTTCTCTCACATTAGCCAAAATCTGTATTCTGCTCTACCTTGAAAAAGAACAAACATTTTTTATAACCTCCAAATTGCAGACCAGTCAGTCTGAGAGATAAATCTTTTAGAATTCTCTGTGAGTTTTCTTTTCACCAAATTTCAGGACCACATTTTCCATCGGCATATCTGGCATAATAAGAAACTAGTTTCAGACATGATCTTTCCAGTGTTCATCACTGTTATAAGATGTTTCATCTATTTATTGGAAACTTATGTATCATTTGCAAGATCTTTCTAAACAGAGGATTCATTTTTTTTATTCCACAGACAGGAATTGCTGATAAATTTAGAAAGAGATGCCTAATATCTAAGTGTTGACAGTACTTTTGTAAGAATGTCATAGAAACAATCAAATTCTGGTAGGTTAAGACACTCTATTTTGTCATTTTATCCAGGGCAAAGTGAGCTCAAGAAGTCTGATTCATCATGCAGGTCGTGACACTATTTCTTATTATTTACCTTGAGAAATATAACTGCCAAACTGATTGTCAGATGCATACCTGCTGATTAGCATATTCTCTCCAAGTCTTTAGGGAAAGTCAAATGACTACCTCAAGGTTGTTTGGTGAGCATGGATCTGAACACAGAGAGCTGAATGGTTTTGATAGCTGGGGTTAATCAAGTCATGGTTGTTTTATGAGCTCACTTAAGTCACAGGTGTGTTCTGGCAACTCATAGCCCCACTGTATGAGAAGACCACTCCCATCGCACCCTGAAACTATAACTGGCTTCCACTACCCACTTTGGAACAGAGTGCTAGTTGCTAACCCTAACACCCATTCTTCCCATCTTTCCTAGGAATGGAATCCTGATTTTTAGTTATGCATATTGTCCCTAAGAATGTTTGAAATTATCTTTCACAGTGTGGAATGTAACCATATGACTAAGTCTGAGATATTGTTGGGTATGACGAATGGCTTACAGCAAACTAGCACTTCCACTGAGAACAATTAGCAAAGCCAAATAAAAATACAAAATATGCAAACAACAAATACGTTTACAGCCATGAAAGGGCTGCTAAAGCAACCAGAATTAGAGGGACCGAGGATTTGGAGAGGCGGAAACAGTAGAGAGGTGAGTTGACCATTTGCAACTGCTATTTCTCTGAGAGTATTTGTCCATTCTGAACTAAAGCAAGAGGTTGAGAATCCAGGCTTTGCACCCATAGAGGGCTATGAGGGCTGACAGAGAAACCAGTAGAGATTTTGACGCTTTCATTGGGCCAGAGAGTTAAACTTGGAGACATCATGGGCCAAGACAGAGGTTGGAGGTAGGGGGCAGACAGAAAACTAAGCCTGACATGTGTCTGGCTTATTCCTTTAACTCTTCACCAAATTATGAAACTACACAGTGCAGGAGGCTAAGAGGCTAAGTAGAAAGCCTCTGGAAAACAGAACAGAGTTTCAGCTAAAAAGCAATGATTAGAGTTCAGGACCTTCCAGGCAGACAGGTCCAGAGTACACATCAGGTTCTTAGTTGGAAGCCCTGGAGGGCTATAGCTTAGGAGCAGAGGAGGACAGAGGTAGGTAGAGACTCACTAAAACTGCATAGCTCAGCACCTAAATAAAATGAGATGATCAGACCCAATTCTTTTTGCCTAGGAAAGAAAATGGTGAATACTTCCTGGAGGGAAAAAAAATCATCTGGAAGCCATACAGTAATAAATAGTATTTGTCAGTCAATCAGAATTATTACACATGTCAAGAGGCAGTGCAATCTGACTTCAAATGGAGAGAAAAATTAGACAACAGATGTAGAACTACAGGTGATTCTTATATTGGAGTTACTGAAGATTTTTTTTTAATCTTTATTGGAGTATAATTGCTTAAACCAAGGATTTTAAAACAGCAATGATTAATATGTTAGAGAAAACAGATGAAAGGATGAAGAATTTCATCATAGAATTATAATCTATAAAAAGAATCAAATCGAAATTCTAGGGCTAAAAACCCAATACCCGAAATTCAAAATTTAATAGATGGGTTTAACAGCAGATTAGAGATAGCAATAGAGAGGATTTGTGAGGTGGAAGAGAGGTTGTTAGAAATACTAGAGTGAAGCACTAAGAGAAAAAAGGATTAAGATTTTAGAAGAGTATAAGACACACATAATAAAAAACCTGATGTAAATATAATTGGACTCCCAGAAGGAGAGAAGAAAGAATATGAGAAAGAAAAAAAAGTCAAGAGATCATGGCCAAGAATTTCCAAAACTGATTTTTAAAAAATCAGAGCAGCTGAGGAAAAAAAAAAGTATATTTATTACCTTTAAAAAAAACACAATTAAAAAAAAACACAATAATGCTGACAGCAATTTCTCAACAGAACTGGAAGTCAGAAGATAATGAGATGACATCTTGAAAGCAATGAAAGAAAATAAATCTAAAATTCTATATTCAGTAAAATTATCCTTCAAAAATGAAGGCAAAATAAGAAGTTTTTAAACAAACAAAACAGCATTTTTACCAGAAAATTTGCACTAAGAGAAATACAAATGGATGTTATTAAGACAGAAAGAAAATTATCCCAGTTTAAAACACAGAAACGCAGGAAGTAAAGAAGAGCAATGGAAAGGATAAATAAAAATGAACTATAATAACAATAATAACAATGTCTTACAGGCTTTAAAAGATGTATAGAAATAAAATGCAAAAGTTAATAGGGGTGTAATTGAGTGAATCTAAAGTTTTAATATTATCAGGAAAATAAAAGATAATCCATATTAGACTGCAAATCAAGACTGCATGCTGAAATCTCTGATAACCTCTGAAAAAATAGTGAAAGAATGTAAAAATAAAATTTAATGGGGGGCTTCCCTGGTGGCGCAGTGGTTGAGAGTCTGCCTGCCGATGCAGGGGACGCAGGTTCATGCCCCGGTCCGGGAAGATCCCACATGCCGCGGAGCGGCTGGGCCTGTGAGCCGTGGCCGCTGAGCCTTCGCGTCCGGAGCCTATGCTCTGCAACGGGAGAGGCCACAACAGTGAGAGGCCCGCGTACTGCAAAAAAAAAAAAAAAAAAAGTTAATGGGGAAAATGGAATGATAAAAATTATTTGATTGATCCAAAAGAAGTCAAGAGAGAAGAAGATAAATAGGTAAGTCAAAAAGAAGTCTGAAATATATTAAAACCACATATAACAGTCATCAGCACATGTAAATGAACCCATTGCAAATTTAAGTTCAGTAATGTAAATGAACTCAATACAGCAAATATTTGGAAAGATATACAGCAAACTGCTAACTCCGACACCTCTGGAGAGTGAAAAGTGTCTGAGGGAGAATAAGGGGAAGGATTTTATTTTCCAAAATTTTGGTTTTTAGGAATGCTCCCAATAAGCATATTTTACTTTTGAATTTAAAAAAAGAAAACTGTGATACAATATTTTATATACCTATTTATCTAGCCAAGTATTCTACAAGTTTTGTCCATTTCTTCCTATGGACCTCACACATTTCTTGATAAGGTTATCCTTAATATTGGTTATTTTATGGTTTAAAAAATTATCATTGTCAGATATAGAAAACAAACTAGTGGTTATCAGTGGGGAGACAGAAGAGGGGAGTGGCAGTGATAGGGGTAGGGGATTAAGAGGTACAAACTATTATGAATAAAATAAGCTATAGGGATATGTTGTACAACACAGAGAATACAGCCAATATTTTATAATAACCATAAATGGAGTATAACGTTTAACATTTGTGACTCACTATATTGCATACCTGTAACTTATATAATATTGTAATTAACTATTTGTCAATGAAAAAATAATAAATAATAAGAAATTATTATTGTGATAAGATCTTATTGTTCATTTTGTTTTCTAAAAAGTTACTGGTTGTATACAACAGAGCTGTGAATTTTGTCATGGTTTTTTGTGTAACCTGCTACTTTACTGGACTCATTAACTGAATTAGCATCCCTCTTTCAGACATTTGGATACTTTATCATCTTAGGACACACGAGTGCGCCCTCTTTCTACTTGGTCATGAGTACACACAATGCTGATGAACTGTTGGAACCCAATTCCACCTGTGACCATTAGAGCTGATCAGTTCTTCACGTTCTTCATGTTCTTCATGTTCAATATAGTTCCTGTTTTTTCTGGGATTAGTCATAGTTCCCTATGCTCTTTCCTATCTACACAGTTTTTTTTTAATCTAGTTCTATAAACAAACACATTATTAACAAATTAAATTAAATGCCCACATATATGAATTTCATCTGCATGAGGTGCTCATTCTCATGCACTGGGGTCCCTCTGCTCTGGTTATCCAACCTCCCTGCAGTTGATACCAGCTCTCCTGAGACTGTGCTTGCCTGGCCACAAGGACTTCTGAAGGAGGTGGGACAACGCTGGGTCAAAGTATCCAAGCCAGCCTCACTCAGTACCCAGAATAACCTGTCTCCCCGTCCAGGCCTTCATTAGGACACATTACTCACTCAGGGCTAAACTTTTCTTTGTTGTTTCCTAAGGTTCCAGCCAGCAGACTGATTTCTTTTTTTTTTTTTTTAAACATCTTTATTGGAGTATAATTGCTTTACAACGGTGTGTTAGTTTCTGCTTTATAACAAAGTGAATCAGTTATACATATACATATGTTCCCATATGTCTTCCCTCTTGCGTCTCCCTCCCTCCCACTCTCCCTATCCCACCCCTCCAGGCTGTCACAAAGCACCGAGCTAATATCCCTGTGCCTTGCGGCTGCTTCCCCCTAGCTATCTACCTTACTACGTTTGTTACTGTGTATATGTCCATGACTCTCTCGCGCCCTGTCAAAGCTCACCCTTCCCCCTCCCCATATCCTCAAGTCCGTTCTCCAGTAGGTCTGCGTCTTTATTCCTGTCTTACCCCTAGGTTCTTCATGACATTTTTTTCCCTTAAATTCCATATATATGTGTTAGCATACAGTATTTGTCTTTTTCTTTCTGACTTACTTCACTCTGTATGACAGACTCTAGGTCTATCCATCTCATTACAAATAGCTCAATTTCATTTCTTTTTAAGGCTGAGTAATATTCCATTGTATACATGTGCCACAGCTTCTCTATCCATTCATCCGATGATGGGCGCTTAGGTGGTTTCCATCTCCGGGCTATTGTAAATAGAGCTGCAATGAACATTTTGGTACATGACTCTTTTTGAATTTTGGTTTTCTCAGGGTATATGCCCAGTAGTGGGATTGCTGGGTCATATGGTAATTCTATTTGTAGTTTTTTAAGGAACCTCCATACTGTTCTCCATAGTGGCTGAACCAATTCACATTCCCACCAGCAGTGCAAGAGTGTTCCCTTTTCTCCACACCCTCTCCAGCATTTATTGTTTCTAGATTTTTTGATGATGGCCATTCTGACTGGTGTGAGATGATATCTCATTGTAGTTTTGATTTGCATTTCTCTAATGATTAATGATGTTGAGCATTCTTTCATGTGTTTGTTGGCATTCTGTATATCTTCTTTGGAGAAATGTCTATTTAGGTCTTCTGCCCATTTTTGGATTGGGTTGTTTGTTTTTTGGTTATTGAGCTGCATGAGCTGCTCGTAAATTTTGGAGATTAATCCTTTGTCAGTTGCTTCATTTGCAAATATTTTCTCCCATTCTGAGGGTTGTCTTTTGGTCTTGATTATGGTTTCCTTTGCTGTGCAAAAGCTTTGAAGTTTCATTAGGTCCCATTTGTTTATTTTTGTTTTTATTTCCATTACTCTAGGAGGTGGGTCAGAAAGGATCTTGCTGTGATTTATGTCATAGAGTGTCTGCCTATGTTTTCCTCTAAGAGTTTGATAGTTTCTGGCCTTACATTTAGGTCTTTAATCCATTTTGAGCTTATTTTTGTGTATGGTGTTAGGGAGTGATCTAATCTCATACTTTTACATGTACCTGTCCAGTTTTCCCAGCACCATTTATTGAAGAGGCTGTCCTTTCTCCACTGTACATTCCTGCCACCTTTATCAAAGATAAGGTGTCCATATGTGCGTGGGTTTATCTCTGGGCTTTCTATCCTGTTCCATGTTTCTGTTTTTGTGCCAGTACCATACTGTCTTGATTACTGTAGCTTTGTAGTATAGTCTGAAGTCAGGGAGTCTGATTCCTCCAGCTCCTTTTTTCGTTCTCAAGATTGCTTTGGCTATTCGGGGTCTTTTGTGTTTCCATACAAATTGCGAAATTTTTTGTTCTAGTTCTGTGAAAAATGCCAGTGGTAGTTTGATAGGGATTGCGTTGAATCTGTAGATTACTTTGGGTAGTAGAGTCATTTTCACAATGTTGATTCTTCCCATCCAAGAACATGGTATATCTCTCCATCTATTTGTATCATTAATTTCTTTCATCAGTGTCTTATAATTTTCTGCACACAGGTCTTTCGTCTCCTTAGGTAGGTTTATTCCTAGATATTTTATTCTTTTTGTTGCAATGGTAAATGGGAGTGTTTTCTAGATTTCACTTTCAGATTTTTCATCATTAGTATATAGGAATGCCAGAGATTTCTGTGCATTAATTTTGTATCCTGCTACTTTACCAAATTCATTGATTAGCTCTAGTAGTTTTCTGGTAGCATCTTTAGGATTCTCTATGTATAGTATCATGTCATCTGCAAACAGTGACAGCTTTACTTCTTCTTTTCCGATTTGGATTCCTTTTCTTCTCTGATTGCTGTGGCTAATACTTCCAAAACTATGTTGAATAAGAGTGGGTTGAGTGGGCAACCTTGTCTTGTTCCTGATCTTAGTGGAAATGCTTTCAGTTTTTCACCATCCAGGATGATCTTGGCTGTGGGTTTGTCATATATGGCCTTTATTATGTTGAGGAAAGTTCCCTCTATGCCTACTTTCTGCAGGGTTTTTATCATAAATGGGTGTTGAATTTTCTCAAAAGCTTTCTCTGCATCTATTGAGATGATCATATGGTTTTTCTCCTTCAATTTGTTAATATGGTTTATCACATTGATAGATTTGCGTATATTGAAGAATCCTTGCATTCCTGGGATAAACCCCACTTGATCATGGTGTATGATCCTTTTAATGTGCTGTTGGATTCTGTTTGTTATTATTTTGTTGAGGATTTTTGCATCTATGTTCATCAGTGATATTGGCCTGTAGTCTTCTTTCTTTGTGACATCCTTGTCTGGTTTTGGTATCAAGGTGAGGGTGGTCTCATAGAAGGAATTTGGGAGTGTTCCTCCCTCTGCTATATTTTGGAAGAGTTCGAGAAGGATAGGTGTTAGCTCTTCTCTAAACGTTTGATAGAATTTACCTGTGAAGCCATCTGGTCCTGGGCTTTTGTTTGTTGGAAGATTTTTAATCACAGTTTCCATTTCAGTGCTTGTGATTGGTCTGTTCATATTTTCTATTTCATCCTGATTCAGTCTTGGCAGGTTGTGCATTTCTAAGAATTTGTCCATTTCTTCCAGATTGTCCATTTTATTGGCATAGAGTTGCTTGTAGTAATCGCTCATGATTTTATTTCTGCAGTGTCAGTTGTTACTTCTCCTTTTTCATTTCTAATTCTATTGATTTGAGTCTTCTCCCTTTTTTACTTGATGAGTCTGGCTAGTGGTTTATCTATTTTGTTTATCTTCTCAAAGAACCAGCTTTTAGTTTTATTGATCTTTGCTATCGTTTCCTTCGTTTCTTTTTCATTTATTTCTGATCTGATTTTTATGATTTCTTTCCTTCTGCTAGCTTTGGGGTTTTTTTGTTCATCTTTCTCTAATTGCTTGAGGTGCAAGGTTAGGTTGTTTATTCGAGATGTTTCCTGCTTCTTAAGGTGGGCTTGTATTGCTATAAACTTCCCCCTTAGAACTGCTTTTGCTGCATCCCATAGGTTTTGGGTCATTGTGTCTCCATTGTCATTTGTTTCTAGGTATTTTTTTATTTCCTCTTTGATTTCTTCAGTGATCACTTCATTATTAAGTAGTGTATTGTTTACCCTCCATGTGTTTGTATTTTTTACAGATCTTTTCCTGTAATTGATATCTAGTCTCATGGCATTGTGGTCAGAAAAGATACTTGATACAATTTCAATTTTCTTAAATTTACCAAGGCTTGATTTGTGACCCAAGATATGATCTATCCTGGAGAATGTTCCATGAGCACTTGAGAAAAATGTGTGTTCTGTTGTTTTTGGATGGAGTGTCCTATAAATATCAATTAAGTCCATCTTGTTTAATGTATCATTTAAAGCTTGTGTTTCCTTATTTATTTTCATTTTGGATGATCTGTCCATGGGTGAAAGTGGGGTGTTAAAGTCCCCTACTATGAATGTGTTACTGTCGATCTCCCCTTTTATGGCTGTTAGTATTTGCCTTATGTATTGAGGTGCTCCTATGTTGGGTGCATAAATATTTACAATTGTTATATCTTCTTCTTGGATCGATCCCTTGATCATTATGTAGTGTCCTTCTTTGTCTCTTTTAATAGTCCTTATTTTAAAGTCTATTTTGTCTGATATGAGAATTGCTACTCCAGCTTTCTTTTGGTTTCCATTTGCATGGAATATCTTTTTCCATCCCCTTACTTTCAGTCTGTATGTGTCTCTAGGTCTGAAGTGGGTCTCTTATAGACAGCATATATAAGGGTCTTGTTTTTGTATCCATTCAGCCAATCTGTGTCTTTTGGTGGGAGTATTTAGTCCATTTACATTTAAGGTAATTATCGATATGTATGTTCCTATTCCCATTTTCTATATTGTTTTGGGCTCGTTATTATAGGTCTTTTCCTTCTCTTGTGTTTCTTGTCTAGAGAAGTTCCTTTAGCATTTATTGTAAAGCTGGTTTGGTGGTGCTGAACTCTCTCAGCTTTTGCTTGTCTGTAAAGGTTTTAATTTCTCCATCAAATCTGAATGAGATCCTTGCTGGGTAGAGTAGTCTTGGTTGCAGGTTTTTCTCCTTCATCACTTTCAGTATGTCCTGCCACTCCCTTCTGGCTTGTAGGGTTTCTGCTGAGAGATCAGCTGTTAACCTTATGGGGATTCCCTTGTGTGTTATTTGTTGTTTTTCCCTTGCTGCTTTTAATATGCTTTCTTTGTATTTAATTTTTGACAGTTTGATTAATATGTGTCTTGGCGTATTTCTCCTTGTATTTATCCTATATGGGACTCTCTGTGCTTCGTGGACTTGATTAACTATTTCCTTTCCCATATTAGGGAAGTTTTCAACTATAATCTCTTCAAATATTTTCTCAGTCCCTTTCTTTTTCTCTTCTTCTTCTGGAACCCCTATAATTCGAATGTTGGTGTGTTTAATGTTGTCCCAGAGGTCTCTGAGACTGTCCTCAGTTCTTTTCATTCTTTTTTCTTTATTCTGCTCTGCAGTAGTTATTTCCACTATTTTATCTTCCAGGTCACTTATCCGTTCTTCTGCCTCAGTTATTCTGCTATTGATCCCATCTAGAGTACTTTTAATTTCATTTATTGCGTTGTTCATCGTTGCTTGTTTCATCTTTATTTCTTCTAGGTCCTTTTTAACTGTTTCTTGCATTTTGTCCATTCTACTTCCAAGATTTCGGATCATCCTTACTATCATTATTCTGAATTCTTTTTCAGGCAGACTGCCTGTTTCCTCTTCATTTATTAGGTCTGGTGCATTTTTATCTTGCTCCTTCATCTGCTGTGTGTTTTTCTGTCTTCTCATTTTGCTTATCTTACTGTGTTTGGGGTCTCCTTTTTGCAGGCTGCACGTTCGTAGTTCCCGTTGTTTTTGATGTCTGTCTCCAGTGGCTAATGTTGTTTCAGTGGGTTGTGTAGGCTTCCTGGTGGAGGGGACTAGTGCCTGTGTTGTGGTGGATGAGGCTGGATCTTGTCTCTCTAGTGGGCAGGTTCACGTCTGGTGGTGTGTTTTGGGGTGTCTGTGGCCTTATTATGATTTTAGGCAGCCTCTCTGCTAATGGGTGGGGTTGTGTTCCTGTTTTGCTAGTTGTTTGGCATAGGTTGTCCAGCACTGTGGCTTGCTGGTCGTTGAGTGAAGCTGGGTGCTGGTGTTAAGATGGGCGTCTCTGGGAGATTTCCGCCGTTTAATATTATGTGGAGCTGGGAGGTCTCTTGTTGACCAGTGTCCTGAAGTTGGCTCTCCTACCTCAGAGGCAGAGCCCTGACTCCTGGCTGGAGCACCAAGAGCCTTTCATCCACACGGCTCAGAATAAAAGGGAGAAAAAGTAGAGAGAATTAGTAGAAGTATGAGGAAAGAAAGAAGGAAAGGAGGAAAGGCAGGAAGGAAGAAAGAAGCAAAGAAGGAAAGAAAGGAGGGAGGGAGGGAGGAAGGAAGGAAGGAAGGAGGGAAAGAAGGAAAAAAGACAGAAAGAAAGAAGATACAGTAAAAATAAAATAAAGTATAATATAGTTATTGAATTAAAAAATATTTAGAAAAAAAAAAGGGGGACGGATAGAACCTTAGGACAAATGTTGGAAGACAAATGTTGGAAGCAAAGCTATACAGAGAAAATCTTACACAGAAGCATACACATACGCCTTCACAAAAAGAGGTAAAGGGGGAAAAATCATAAATCTTGCTCTCAGAGACCACCTCCTCAATTTGGGGTGATTCGTTGTCTAAAGGAGGGAAGGAAGGAAGAAAAGAAAGAAAGAACGAAGGTAAAGTATAATAAAGTTATTACAATTAAAATTAATTATTAAGAAAAAAAATTTTTTTAAAAAACCATGGACGGATAGAGCCCTAGGACAAATGGTGGAAGCAAGAGTATACAGACAAGATCTCACACAGAAGCATACACGTACACATTCACAAAAAGAGGAAAAGGGAAAAAAATCATAGATCTCGCTCCTAAATTCCACCTCTTCAATTTGGGATCATTCCTTGTCTATTCAGGTATTCCACAGATGCAGGGTATATCAAGTTGATTGTGGAGCTTTAATCCGCTGCTTCTGAGGCTGCTGGGAGAGATTTCCCTTTCTCTTCTTTGTTCTCATAGCTCACAGGAGCTCAGCTTTGGATTTGGCCCTGCCTCTGCGTGTAGGTCGCTGGAGGGCGTCTGTTTTTTGCTCAGACAGGACGGGGTTAAAGGAGCCGCTGATTCGGGGGCTCCGGCTCACTCAGGCCGGGGGTGGGGGGGGGGAAGGAGGGGCACTGCGTGCGGGGCGGGCCTGCGGCGTCAGAGGCGGCGTGACGTTGCGGCAGAGGCCGGCGTGACGTTGCTCCAGCCTGAGGCCCGCCGTGCGTTCTCTCGGGGAAGTTGTCCCTGGATCCCGGGAACCTGGCAGTGGCGGGCTGCACAGGCTCCGCGGAAGGGGGTGTGTGGAGAGTGACCTGTGCTCGCACACAGGCCCCTTGGTGGCGGCAGCAGCAGCCTTAGCGTCTCCCGCCCGTCTCTGGGGTCCGCGCTTTTAGCCGCGGCTCGCGCCCGTCTCTGGAGTTCCTTTAATCAGCGCTCTTAAACCCCTCTCCTCGCACACCAGGAAACAAAGAGGGAAGAAAAAGTCTCTTGCCTCTTCGGCAGGTGCAGGCTTTTCCCCGAACTCCCTCCCGGCTAGTCGTGGTGCACTAACCCCTTCAGGCTATGTTCAAGCCGCTAACCCCAGTCCTCTCCCTGCGCTCCATCCAAAACCGAAACCCGAGCCTCAGCTCGCAGCCCCGCCCGCCCCGGCGGGTGAGCAGACAAGCCTCTTGGGCTGGTGAGTGCCGGTCGGCACCGATCCTCTGTGCGGGAATCTCCCCGCTTTGCCCTCCGCACTCGTCGCTGTGCACTCCCCCGCGGTCCCGAAGCTCCCCCCCCCCCCCGCCTCCCGCAGTCTCCGCCCGCGGAGGGGCTTCCTAGTGTGTGGAAACTTTTCCTCCTTCACAGCTCCCTCCCACTGGTGCAGGTGCCGTCCTTATTCTTTTGTCTCTGTTTTTTCTTTTTTTCTTTTGCCCTACCCAGGTACGTGGGGAGTTTCTTGCCTTTTGGGAGGTCTGAGGTCTTCTGCCAGCCTTCAGTAGGTGTTCTGTAGGAGTTGTTCCACGTGTAGATGTATTTCTGGTGTATCCGTGGGGAGGAAGGCGATCTCCGCGTCTTACTCTTCCGCCATCTTCCCAGCAGACTGATTTCTACGCCCCAGGGGCTGGATCAGAGTTTCCCAAACTATGAAATATTCTGGAGGCTGTTGATTGGTGTGCTAAGGAAATAATCTTCTGCCAGGTACATAGTTTTCAATATCCTTAAAATTTTGAAGTTTTTCTGTCTTTTCATTCTGTTATATCTCAGAGCGTTTAATCTGTTCCTACATGATAGGAAAATCCAATAGGGTTTGGTGTTTTGTTTTGTTAATATATTGTTGATAGATTTTTTTTTTAAACGTAGGTGTAAAGAAGGGAACCAAATACTAGCCTATCCTTCTATTCCCCCGATAACTACTGTGGACATTAAAAAAAATTAAACTAATACGTGCACATAATTAGAAAGTAAATAACAGGAGAACAAAACAAAAGGTGAAAGGTATGTTCATTAATTCATTTATTTGTAAATGTGTAACTATTGGTCATGACAGGACCAAAAGTAAACTTCAGATGCTGCAATCTTTGGAGGTCAGGGGCCCCTCCTTGATAAGTCTTCATCGTGGTCTGGATAGAAAAGCCTTCTTAAATAATCTTGAAATGTTCATTTCCCACATTGTATCAGAAAACTCTTTCTCTTAAGGTTGTTAATCATCGTTCTGGAAACAGAGTTCTGTGGCCAAATACTCTATGTAAATGTCATCCATTTCTTTCATGAAATAGGAAGTGAGTTCCAATTTCATTACTCACATGCTTTTAAAAAACAGAACGCATATATGTCCTTTAAACTTATCAGAGATGAGCGAGAATACTGTAGCCAATTCAAGAACATCTCCATAATCTGGTATTGCTGACACTGTTATAGTGGTTTTATTTCAGGCACCTGCCAGTACAATCTATATTTAAGGACAAGGAATGGTGGCTATTTCTTTTATGAACCTGAAACAAGATCTGGAAAGAACCCAGAAAGATCACTCAGTATCACTCCTCATCTATAGGGAGTCTATGGGGAGCAGAACCCAAATTTATCTACCTGAGTTTCCCCATAGTACCCTGCATTTAGAATTACCTCTATGAATGTTCTCTGAACTGACTGAAAGTCATAACCATTCAGAAGGGATGGCTTACACTTTAAAGATTTTTGGGTGGATCGTCATGCTCTTCATCACAAAAAAATGTATCCTGCAACTCTGACTGAACAAATGAAGATTTGGAGTCACAATATTGGAACTGGTGTAAAGTAGCCCTTACACAAGGGAACTCAAAGCATTTGGAAAGTCCCGGGGCAATAGTTTTGTTTAAAGCAGATTTCACCCAGATTTCACCTACTATGGGGTGGCGCCCCCTCCCTTTTTGACCCCTGAGGAGCCTTTCTGCGCATGTGCAGTCAGGAAGGTCTCCTTGACCTCGAGAATGAGAAATATGTTGTCTCTTTATCTCTTATCTGGGCAGGACTCAGCTCCTCTCTGCCGCTGCCATTACCATTATCTTAAATTGTCCACCGAAGGCGAAGTCCAGCTATTTACCCTGTTCCTCTTGTTACTTTTATCTGGAAGTGTAAACAGGAGGCTGGCTGTAAATGTCTAACCTGGAGCCCATCTATCTCCTGCCTCAGTACAAAGAAATGAGGGACCTAGTCAAGGTCCCTCATCTAGTTAATGGCAAGTCAAGCCCCCTGTTCCTGATCCGTGTGTTCTTTACACAGTATGCCCAGTCTTCACACCATGCTGATTCCACTATGTTACTGAACTCATTTTCGGGCGCTCGCTGCTGTAAAACCAATAATTGAGAGACAAGTGTTGGTTGGAAAGGAAAGGTTGCATTATTCAGGAGGCCAGCAACATGGAGAGAAGGCAGACTCGTATCCATGAACCAACTCCAAAGATTCTGCTCGACCATGACAGTATTTAAAGGGAGAAAGGGAAAGTTATTGGCATTTAATCATTTGGGGAGAGGGTCAGAGTCTTATTTATCTTCCACCGTGTGTGGACTTTCTTCTGATTGATTGGTGGCGAAGTAACAGGGCCGTGTTCCAGGACTCTTGTGCTTAGCCTGAAGTTACCATCCTCCAGCTGGGTAGGGGCCTTAGTTCCTGCAGAAGAACTCAAAGATAAGATAGATAGATAGATAGATAGATATCTGATATTTATCTGTCTATCTGTATATATTTTTTTGGCTGCACCGCTCAGTTTGTGGGATCTCAGTTCCCTGACCAGAGATTGAACCCGGGTCCTCTACAGTGACAGCGCAGAGTTCGAACCACTGGACTGCCAGGGAATTCCCTCAAAGATATATTATTATGTATACTCTTTGAGGAGGAACCAGGACCCTGTCCTATCACTACACCATTATTTCTTGATTGCCCCTCCTTTGTTTCTGCATTCCCTCACTTTTCTGATTAGCAACTGTTTGAATCTGCCCTTTGGTACTCAGGGAGGTTCTAGGAGGCCAAAGCCTCTTTCTTACAAACAAGAAATGGGGGACACGGAAAGGATTTGTACCCAGGGTGGTGGTGGGGACCCACAGGGTCCTGCTTGGTTTCAACTATATTCCTTGAAACTTTAAATTTCAGTTTTTGGGGTTTTTTTGCTATGATTTTCCCAGATAATTAAATCTTAAAAATAAAATTAGTAATACTCTTTCATCTGAATTATCCTAATATTTGATAAATAGCATGCCCTTTCTAATTTCATCTGGTTTAACATCCAAAGCCAAACTGAAATGAGGCAATGAAAAAGTTTTGACTTAATTTTTAGGAGGAAAAAGAAAGAATTTCATTCATCCATTCATTCATTATACAAGCATCAATCCATAGTGACATTTTAGATAAGGCAATTGACTGAGAAGCTAAGAAAGCTTAAGACTCAGGGACCCACACTTGTTCAGACCCCTTCTAAGGCCCTATAACTAAGTTGGCTTTTTTTTTTTTTCTTAGGCCCATGAGAATGTGTGAGCTAAAGACCATATAAGACCTGGACCTAACAATGAAAATAAATTGTCAAGCTCATAATTTAGATGCATTTGAACACATGGGTTCCCCAAGAACTAATCATGGTAACCTAATTTGTTTTTCTTTTTTGATTGCTTTCTAGGTTAGTACACCAAGGAATTTAATTCATTCACTCATGTAGCAAACGTTTATTAAGAGCCTTCTATGTGTCAGGCACTGTTCAAGGGTTTGCGGCTGTTGAAATGAAACAAAGAAACTGCCAGATATTTCTCTAGCAAAAACTGGTTTATTTGGAATCAGCAGAGAATTGTAATTCGGGGTCTGTAACAGTGGCGAGCCACATGCAAGCCCCTGCAGGGCAAGGGAAGGAGAATGCTTTAATAGAGAGGAGAAGGAGTCAGGAGGGCTGGTCAGGAGGGCTGTAGTAAACAAAGGGTCCATGGCTTTTCATTGGCTGAGTCCTTGCCAGGAAAGGAGAGGGATCTGTCGTCTTCCTGTTGGGCTCTGCTATTGTTGCAGGGCGTGAGAGCGCCTCTTCTGGTCTCCCAACTCTATGTAAGTGAAGTTTCTATTTAATAATTTTTCTTACTGGGAGCACAATAACAAAGTACCTCAAAGAGTACAGTACAATGGAATTAACCATATATATCTTTAGTTTGAGTAAGTCTCTTAAGATGTATTTTTGAATAAGATGAAGTAATATTCTCTGCATGACAGCATTGTTGGGTGGATTACTTATTAGAAGAATGGCCAAACATTCAAGTATTGATTAATGGATTCATGTAAACTTAAACAGTAGTCTCTAGAAGAATATCACAGGGAATGTCAGTCCATGGCATTGTCTGATTCAATTACTTTACTAACAACCTGAATGTAAAACATAAGCATCCTTATTAAATGTTAGCTGAAGAGGGTAATTCAATATGATAAATGACAAAGTCAAGACTTGTCAATATTTTCCATGAAATGTAGGTGGGCTTTCATACAAGGCTATTGCGTTATTCACAGCATTATATACCTTTATCATATTGTGCTGACAGGTGTCAAGAATAATATGTTAGTATGTGTTCAGTCACTGTGGTAGTTTGTCAAATATATCGGCTTTAGTAATTGAAACATTTCTTTCTTGTAAAGTTAAAGAAAATATCTGTTAGAATATCATTTATTAAAACCAAACCTCCAAATATCTGAAAATCATTAATATAATACACCATATCAATAGAATAAAGGACAAAAACTACACGAACATCTTAATAGATGCAGAAAAAGCATTTGATGAAATCCAGCTACACTTCATGATTTTAAAAAACTCAATAAACTAGAAGTAGAAGGGAACCTTCTCAATCTGATAAAGCCGTCTTAGAAAACCCCACAGCTAGCATTATACTTAATGGTGAAAGATTGAACACTTTCCCCCTGAGATTAGGAATAAGACAGCTCTTGCCACTTCTACTCAACATACTACTGGAGATTATAACAAGGGCAATTAGGAAAGAAAATGAAATAAAAGGCATCCTGATTGGAAAGGAGGAAGTAAAACTCTCTGCAAATGACATGATCTTGTATATAGGATATCCTAAGAAATCCACTAAAACTGTTAAAACTAATAAATGAGTTCAGCAAGGTTGCAGGATATAAGATAATATACAAAAATTAATTGTATTTCTGTATACTAGTAATTGACAATCCCAAAATGTAATTAAGAAACAATTCCATTTCTAATAGCTTTAAAAACAATAAAACACTTGGGATTAAATTTAACAAAATATGTATGATACATGTACTTGAAAAGGTACAAAACAATGTTGAAAGAAATGAAAGACCTAAGTAAATGGAAAGAATTCACATGTTCAGGGATCAAAAGATATAATATTGTTAAGATAGCAACACTCTCCAAATAGATCTACAGATTAAACACAATCCCTACCAAAATCCCAGGAGGCTTCCTTGCAGAAATTGAGGAGCTGGAGCTGGTCTTACAATTCATATGGAAATGCAAGGGGCCCAGAATAGCCAAAACAATATTGAAAAAGAACAAAGTTGCAGGATTCGCTCTTCCCTATTTCTCCACAACATCAGATGTTTCAGACCACAGTCTACTGTCAATATCATTTCTTCTTCACTAAATATCACTTTTCCTTCACTAAAAACAATCGAATTGTACATTTTTAAAAGATGAATTTAATGGTATGGGCATTATATCTCAGTAAAGATGTTTTTAAAAACCACAATTCTGTAATGCATTTCAAAACTTATTTTTTTTCATTTCTCAAATATTCAACTACCTCATTTCACAGTTTGTAACAATGGTATGATTTCCAAACTGCTTTTCAGCTCTAGCACTATAAGCTGCCAACTGAGATGCAAATATTTCCCTAATTTCATTATTTCATTTTCCATCCCTTCCAGAACACTGGGTGAATCTCTCTGATGTTTATTTGATGAATAGTAGTAAATATATAATTATCAAGAAAACATTTATTCTATAGCTTTAATTGCATTACCCAGAAATGATTGAATAGGGGGGCTTAGTGCCAAATTAAAATATCCAGAACTTTTTAAAATTATGGTTAAAAATCTAACATTACACTGGTACATCTGTATAAATTCAGTAAGGTTTTTATGTCAGTATATTTCACAGAAATATTTTTTCTCTGACATCAATCACAAAAACTTTTATAGCATTTCAGATCTTATTCACATCAGCTCCCCAATATTAAAAAAACTTCCAACTCTCTTCAAAGTATTGAATTTTTCATTTAAAGGAAATTATTCCAGTATGTTTACATAGAACAATCGAAACTTCATCAACAATGTGAAATTTTACTGTCTTGATTTATGTTTTCCAACAAGAAGTGTTTTCATTTCAGGAGATATGTTTTTAACAAGCCAGGACTATAAATATAGATTATAATTATGTATCTATATTGATAGTATTCTTTTTTTGAAGTTCTGTTAAATATTCATGCCTAAAACTGTCCATTATTTTTAAGGACTTTTACTTTTTTAAGAATTGGATTTTTCAAACTTTTGAGTTTTTTTATTTCACCCATTTTTTAATTTAAAAATTTTTTTCTTAATGATGATTATAAAGTTCCTTTTTTTTTTTTTTTTTTGCGGTACGCGGGCCTCTCACTGTTGTGGCCTCTCCCATTGCGGAGCACAGGCTTCGGACGCGCAGGCTCAGCGGCCATGGCTCACGGGCCCAGCCGCTCCGCGGCATGTGGGATCTTCCCCTACCAGGGCACGAACCCGTGTCCCCTGCATCGGTAGGCGGACTCTCAACCACTACACCACCAGGGAAGCCCAGTTCCTTTGTTTAAATCATGAGATTTAACAGAACATGTTTCCTAATTTAATAAAGATTTAAGTATTCAACATTTTTACCTTTTAATAATATAATTTTGATATCATTTCTTTTTTATACTCCAACAGATCCAAATTGTTCCTGTTACTATATATAACAGAAATGTTGAGAAACATATCCAAACTTTTTTGTTCCTTCATTCTAGGTGTTTGTATTCAACCTTTTGTTATAAATTCTTAAATCTCAAAAAAATATGCACTTACTCAAGAATTACAACACAGTAACTATAAAACACAAATAAAAAAGCACAATATTTAGCTGAAATAGCAACTAATTCCATGATGAACATAAACTGGTGATTCTCCCAAAACACAGAGAGTTTTGTAAAGAACACAGCACTGCTTACTGGACATTGGCCAACTGGTGGTAGAGCTACAACTATTTCTCAGATGTTGTTATGACAGGTGGCCATTTGTCAAGGGTTGTTATAGTAGAACTAATCAATTTATATTAGAGTTATATTATAAATTAACTTTACTGCTTATCACTGTTACTATCAATATAATAAAATTTACCAAGTGGTATAGAGTACTTCAATACTTTAACAACCAGTCAGGCCATCAACTATCAGTCCCCTCAAATTCTGCATAAACCTCTCCTTGTAAGCGACAAGAGATATTCTTAATAAAGGACTGTCTCCATTAGAGTCTGATGTGTGCCTGGCATGGAAAACTAGTAGGAGTGGAAGTATTTGAGGAAAAACAGTGACTCTTTTCTAATACTTTTTTTAACTGAAGTATAGTTGATGTACAGTATCGTGTTAGTTTTAGGTGTACAACACAGTAATTCAGTTTTGTATATATATATACAAAACTGAATAGATATATTCCTTTATATATATAATAAATGTATTCTTTTTCAGATTCTTTTCCCTAATAGGTTATTACAAAATATTGAGTTTAGTTCCCTGTGCTATATGGCAGATCTTTGTTGGTTACCTATTTTATATACAGTAGTGTGTATTTGTTAATTCAAACCTTCTAATTTATCCCTCCCTCCCCACTTTCCCTTTGGTAACCATAAGTTCGTTTTCTATGTCTGTGAATAAGTTCATTTGTATCTTTTTTTTTTTTTTAGATTCTGCATGTAAGCGATATCATAGGATATTTGTCTTTCTCTGTCTGACTTACTTCACTTAGGATGATCATCTCTAGGTCCATTCACGTTGTTGCAAATGGCATCATTTCATTCTTTTTTATGGCTGAGTAGTATTCCATTTGTGTGTGTGTGTGTGTGTGTGTGTGTGTGTATACATATACACACCACATCTTTTTTTTAATTAATTAATTTATTTATTTATTTTTAGCTGCATTGTGTCTTCGTTACTGAGTGCGGGCTTTCTCTAGTTGCAGCGAGCAGGGGCTACTCTTCGTTGCAGTGTACGGGCTTCTCATTGCGGTCGCTTCTCTTGTTGCGGAGCATGGGCTCTAGGTGCGAGGGCTTCAGTAGTTTTGGCACATGGGCTCAGTAGTTGTGGCTTGCGGGCTCTAGAGCGCAGTCTTAGAAGTTGTGGTGCATGGGCTTAGCTGCTCCACGGCATGTGGGATCTTCCCGGACCAGAGTTCGAACCCATGTCCCCTGCATTGGCAGGCGGATTCTTAACCACTGCGTCACTAGGGAAGCCCCCTGCAAACACTTTTAAGTTTAATTAGGTCCCATATATTTATTTTTGTTTTTATTTCCATTACTCTAGGAGACAGATCCAAAAAGATATCGCTGTGATTTGTGTCGGAGTGTTCTGCCTATGTTTTCCTCTAGGAGTTTTATAGTGTCCAGTCTTACGTTTCGGTCTTTAATCCATTTTGAGTGTATTTTTGTATATGGTGCTAGAGAATGTTTTAATTTAATTCTTTTACATGTAGCTGTCCAGTTTTCCCAGCACCACTTATTGAAGAGACTGTTTTTTCTCTGCTGTATATTCTTGCTTCCTTTGTCATAGATTAATTGACCATAGGTGCGTGGATTTAGAAATCTAATACTTTTGCTAAGGACTTTGGCCAAGACAGGACTGGTAGCCCATTGGCTCTCCCAGTGAATTAATTACAAGGAAGACTATCCACTGGTTATTGGGAGAAGTGGAGACCTCCATGGAAGAGCATCAGCAGAGAAGACTCATCCTCCTCAATCCACTCACGAGAGAAAGACACACATGAATTCCCAGAGTTCCCAGTAGCAAGAAACATACTTCAAGGTAAATGAGAGTGTGCACACTGAGTTACAAGTATAATGATGTCCACTGCAGTGTTATTTGTAATTGAAAAATAACAGTAGGGTAATAGGGAAATTGTTCAATAAATTATCCACCCATAAGATATAATGTAGCCCTTTGGGGGAAAAAAGTAGTCTTTTTATAAAGGTAGTACTGTAAATGTATGTTTTCTTCACTTGTCCCACTAAAATGCCTCCAAATTAACAATAAAATAAAATCATACAGTGAAGGGAATTCCATCTACCATGAACACAATGTACGGCTCTATCCCAAACTACCAATGATAAAGAATTTCTATAAAACATAGTGATATTGGGCAAATTAAGGGGGAATTCCAAAAAAGTAATAGATAATGTTTCCGAGCTCAATGATATTCCCTCAAAACAAATGACAAGGCATGAGAAATCTAATCTCTTGCTTGGAACAACAAAAATTAAAGATACAGGTTGAGGAGGAGAAAATACACCTTGGTGCCACAATTTCGTGTAGAATTTGCAAGGCTGCAGTGGTCAGAATGTGGGCCAACCTTATTATTTTCTCAGACCTGGACTCTAACTTCACACGTAGTAGGTTGAATAATACCCCCCCCCAAATTCATGTCCACGTGACACCTCAGAATGTGATCTTCTTTGGAAATTTGGTCTTTGCAAATGATATTAGCTAAAGAACTCTAGATGAAATCATCCTGGATTTAGAGTGGGTTCTAAATCCAATGACTGGTGTTTTTACAAGAAGTGGAGACGATACAGAGAGACACACAGAGAAGAAGGCCATGTGAAAAAAGAGGCAGAGAATGAAGTGATGCTGCTACAAACCAAGGAATGCCAAGGGTTGCCAGGACCCACCAGAGAAGCTAAGAAGAGGTAAGAAAGGATCCTACCCTGGAGCCTTCAGAGGGATCGTGGCCCTGCCAATACCTTATTTCATACTTCTAACCTCCAGAACTGTGAGAGAATACATTTTGTGTTGCTTTAAGCCACAAAGTTTGTGGTAAGTTTTTTGGAGGCCCAAGGAAACTAATGCACCACATAAATAAACTGGAGTGTGAAGAAAAAGAGAGAGGGGAGTATTAAGCAGATTTGCAGTGCTGATCAAAGTGGACTGATAAAGCCAAATGATTAAACACAAAACATCTGTGATCTACTAGCCTTCATTATGAACCACAAAGAGAGATTGAACACTGACCCCAGCTGACACTCATCAAAGAAACAGAGACTTCAGTCCTACAACGGCATGGAATTAAATCCCCCCAACACCTGAATGAGCAAGAAACATTCTCCCCTAGAGCCTCCAAGAAAGGGGCTTTGCTGACACCTTGATTTTAACCCAGTGAGACTATACTGGACTTCTGACCTATAGAACTGTAAAGTAATAAAAGTATGTTGTTTTAAGACACTAAGTTTATGCTAATACATTACAGCAGCAACAGAAAACCAACTGAGCAGGGATACAGGATGGGGCTGAAAATAGGAAGCTTGGTTGAAAGTCTTAAAGAAGCAATGAGGCCTTTAAAGACTCTCCCCATCCTGTGTAGCCAGGAGACAACTTCTTCCACCTAGCAGAAGACTGAGGTTGACCCTTTGAAGAAACTCAATCAGAGTTGGCTGGGACATCTGGCAAAGCTGTGGTCAAGTGTGAGCTACCTTAAAGTCTATAAATTGTATAGAGATCCTGATGCTTGTGCTTCCTGCAATGGAATGGCTGAGTCCCTTCTTGATTACCATAGAGTAAAACCATCTTCCTGAGGGTCCCATTTTAGCAGGAACTTTGAATTAGCATTTTAGTGTCTCACCCAGCTATTTACAGTTACCAAAGTGGACCAGACATTTTAGAAAGGCCTGTGACATGATAACTAAGCCAGAACAAACAGCAAAAAAGGAACTTGCAGGAAACTGAAACTTCAGGGAGAAGAAGGAAATTCGCAATAAGCATAATAAATATTCTCATTCATTCAAAGATATTTATCAAATGCTTATTATACTAGGCACTCATTTTTTCTAGGAGTTGAACCATAAAGTAGTGAACAAAGCAGAAAAAGCCCATGGCTTCATGAAGCTAACAGTGTCTCAGAGAGAGAAGAGATGCTAACAGACCTAAGAAATAAAAACAGGAAACAATACATAAAAGAAATGTGCAAAGAACAAGATAGAGCTTTTAAAAATTAAAAATAGAATAAGCTGGGGGACTTCCCTGGTGGTCCAGTGGATAAGACTCCATGTCCCAAGGCAGGGGGCCCGGGTTCAATGCCTGGTCGGGGAACTAGATCCCCCATGCATGCCGCAACTAAAAGTCTGCATGCCACAACTAAATATCCCACATGCTGCAACTAAGACCCAGAGCAGCCTAAATAAATAAATAAATATTTTAAAAAATGGAATAAGCTGAAAAATTTTAACACTAGAAGGGTTAAATGATAATGTTGAGAATATCTCAAGAGATGGAAAATGGAGGGAAAAATACCTTAATTAGAGGATCAGGTAAGGAAGTTCAAAATCAAAGTAACAGAGATACCTAAAAAGGTAGAGATAATGGAGAGAAGAAAATTATTATTTTATTTTATTTTTATTTTTTTATTTTTTGCGGTACGCGGGCCTCTCACTGTTGTGGCCTCTCCCGTTGCAGAGCACAGGCTCCGGACGCGCAGGCTCAGCGGCCATGGCTCACGAGCCCAGCCGCCCCGTGGCATGTGGGATCTTCCCGGACCGGGGCACGAACCCGTGTCCCCTGCATCGGCAGGCGGACTCTCAACCACTGCACCACCAGGGAAGCCCGAAAATTATCTTTTAAATATATACAAAAGTAATTTTCTCAGATGTATATGAGTTTCTAGAGCAGAAAAAAAATGAATGAGTAAAGATCCACTCCAGGGAACATTATCGTGAAGTTTTAATGATAAAACTAAGGGATGGTTCTAAAATCTTCTCAAAAGAAAAACTAGATCCCATCAGAAAGGACTGGGAATCTGAATGGCATCAGGCTTCTCTACAGCAACAATGAAACATCAAAGACAGGAAATAAATAAATGCCTTAAAAATTCCAAAGGATGATCATTTCTAACCTAAGAATTTACAGAAAGCCAGACTTTGAACAGAGTATGGGAGGAGGATAAAGGCATTTACAGACACACAAGCATTCAAAATTTCTCCCATGTCCCCTTCTGAGGAAGATACTGGAGGTTGTGCTCCAGTAAGCAGGAAAGTAGACAAGAAAAGAGGATTTAGGAAACAGGGCTCTCAGCACAAAGAGAATTCCCAGGATGCCAACCATGAAGCAGGCCCTGACAGCTGTTGGTCCACGTGGCAGCAGGAGGGCACGGGGCTCCAGGACTGACGTTCCCTGAGGGGGAAGACATGAAACTGGTAGATCAACTGATATTCCCTCCATCTGAAAATGCGGAAGGGAAAATGTACAGTTCTAACAGAGTTTGAGGCGAATTAGTATACTCTGCAGCTCAACTAACTGATGATTATGTTTGCATAATTTCAAGATGTGTTCATTAAAGGACGTGAATATTCATTTATTCAAAATGGCAACACAACCTTATTGGAAGGGTGGGGAGAGGGTTATGTGGCGATAAGGGCTTTAGGGAGTCGGGGGGGGGGGTGGGTTGGCGAATATTGTAGGAGGAAGAACTCTTTTTCTTCCCTAATAGGAATTTAACAGCTAGCATTCAAATCAGAAAAATCAAGAATAGTAAACCGAGCCTACTACTTCACAAAATTGTGATAAGCACCAGAGGAAAAGATATAAGACACCTGAAACGTTTGAAAACGGTTATTTCCAGGGCCCAGGAAGCAGGACTTATAAGCCTTGTAGAAATATCTGGAGTATTTGAGGTGCTCATTATATATCACCTGTCTTCCATCTTGATTTTGAACAAATTGAGAAGTAAGCCAAAAGGAGTGGCAGGTGAAAGAGAAATGATCACTATTATCACCAATAGCGGCCAATCCGGGGAGATGGGAGCGTTAAGCATCAAGCAGGCTTACTGACTGAATCCCAGTGTTGGGCCGGGGGGGCCCCTCCTCCCCGCAACACGTGCATATGTTATTTGGAGGGGGGTCAGGTGTTGCTGAGCGGAATAGTGTGAGACCCCTGAGCTGGGAAAATGACTAGTGTCTCATTCATTTTACTTGTATGAAGTGAATAAAGCAAGTATTTTATTTCAGTATTCAAAACCAAGGATACAGTAGCATATTCCTACCGGCTCAAGGCACAGTTCTCTTTTATCCCAATATTTTAACTTTATATTGAAATTCTGAATCAGAGATAGGTGAAGAGAGAATGTAGCTTAAGGAGGAAAGCAGCAGGAGCACAGTGTTTTGAGCTTTTAGAAAGAAGTGCTCCTTACTTGCCCTCTGAATGGGCTGTCCTGAATTCCTCTTCAGGAATTGCCTCTTCCCCAAAGTATCTCCTTTTTACCAGTATTATTTATCCTTATTTCCTTGCTGACATGGCTCTGAGAGACTGAGGGACACCCTAGAGGTCACTCGGGAAGTCCCTGCTGGAATCAGGAAGACAGCCAGAGTTCTAGACTGCAGGTTTCTTGATGAAATCGATGGCCTGTGCTTCTGCACTCCTCTGAGCCCTGCCTCAGCACTGCGCCTGCCTCGGCGCCCAGGAGCCCGGAGCTGAGCTGGTGCTGCAAAGAGAAACTCAGTTTTTGTGCTTCCTGATTAAGCTGGGGAAAAAATTCCTGTCTCTAATGTAAAAATAACAGGCATTCATCATTTCTCATCTCCTAAATAGATTAAAAAAAAAAAAAGAAAAGAAAAAGAAAGAGCAATGATTTGGGTGTGTTGCTTTAAGTGCCATTGCAGAAACCACTGTCAAAAGCAAAGAAGCCTGTACTGCGTTCCTTAACCCCACAGATATTTGTTTCTGCTTTTATGGTTCTCATTGACCTGGAAGGCGAGAGCCCCTGGCCAAAAAATGAGCCAAATGCAAAGGAAAACAAAGTCAGCTCAGGGTTGGGAACCTGAGGAGAACATTTTTTAGAGCACACTGGGATTCTATTTTGATATTTACACCTGTGATTTTTAAATAAGCAAAACGGATCCTCTTAGGAAGTAGATAGTTATGCTAGATTACAGACCAGCTGGTGGTAAAAAAATCCACCGGAATCACCTAAGGATGTAATCCCATCAGGAAAAATGCAACTTACTCTTACTTAGGCAGGGACCAAAAACCTCAGTCATATACAGTGAGGATTAGCAGAAAGAATGGGCTTTGGAGCCAATATTGGGTACAAATGAGAGCTGCTTAGTATTGGGCAAGCTACTTAGCCTCACTGAGCCTCAGTTAATTCATCTGTAAAATGGGAATAGTAATAGTGCTAAAACTCATGAGATTGAAAAGAGATAGGTGAAAACTTCTAGTTCATGGTAAGTACATAATATATGTTAGTTCCATTTTTTTGCTCCTATTGTCCGTCATGATAGGCATTAGTGCTGGTCACCAAATCTTTCCATTCTTCTCCCAATCATGTAGTGCAACTGCACTTTCTTGCTCCTTTGAAGATGGATATGGCCATGCTTTTTGCTTTAGCCAGTGAAATGTGAGTAGCCGTAAATGTATCACTCCCAAGCTGAAGCAAGTACAAGATTTGCCATGTGTCTTTTCTTTATGACAGCAACTGGCAATGTTCTAGATAGTGACCAACTTGGAGACAGGAGTGAGGATGACACAGCAGAATTCACAGAGGACAGGTAATGTGAGTGAGAAACAGAAACCTTTGTTGTTTTATGTCACTGTGATTTTCTGAGCTCTTTGTTACTGCAGCATAACCTGCACCCTCCTGACTGACCCACTCTCCTTTAAGGAACTGCATTTGCCACAACTCAGTTCACTCCACAGCCGTGTGCTGAATAGATGTCAAGCCCTGTGCCTGATGCTGGAAAATACATGATACTGATTCTTGTTCTCAAAGAGCTCATAATAAGGGGGGAAGAAGAAGGTCATTGTCAGAGTCTTTTATTTATTTATTTTTTAAAAATTTTATTTATTTATTTTGCAGTACGCAGGCCTCTCACTGCTGTGGCCTCTCCCGTTGTGGAGCACAGGCTCCGGACGCGCAGGCTCAGTGGCCATGGCTCATGGGCCCAGCCGCTCCGCAGCATGTGGGATCCTCCCGGACCGGGGCACGAACCCGTGTCCCCTGCACCGGCAGGCAGACTCCCAACCACTGCGCCACCAGGGAAGCCCCTATCAGAGTCTTTTAAAACTATCCCCCATTGATTCTAATGTTTAACAAGAGTCAAGGTTGGGAACTACTGCTTTTGTGCACATTGAATCTTTCATATATGTTCTGATTGCCTGCAGATGTTGATAACAGAGAAGCTAGAGATTATACTAGAAAGGAGAAAAAAAAAGCACATCAGAAGAGATTGAAAAAAGTGGTTAAACTGACAAAGTAAAACCTAAATATGTCATCTTTACCTTTGTTGCCCACAACTTTCTGGCTCACTCAGCTTTCTTTCTTCCACTTTCCTCTTATGAAAAGTTGCTAGAATTTTGTTTTCCTTTAGACTAAATGTCAAGTCAAAAGCAATGTAAAGTTGTTTATTATCACAATAACTCTAGAGCCACTTACTTTTGTAAAAAAAAATCCCAAAGATGTAAAATAAAAAGCCAAAATAACAAATTACTCATGGTGGAATTGTAGGCACAGTGCCCATTGGGGATGTCATTTTGGATGGGGGAAAGGGAACCTTCCCAACCCTACCTTAAATCACACCATCCTGTGTTTCTATGTGAAAATGATACGGGTGCTTAGTAAGTTTTACTAGTATCCCTTTGGCAGTTTTCATTAAGGTTTTTGTTTGTTTGTTTGTTTTGGATTTTTTTTTTTTTGCCATGCCACGCGGCTTGTGGGATCTTAGTTCCCCTACCAGGGATTGAATCTGGGCCCTCAGCAGTGAGAGCGTGGAGTCCTAACCATTGGACCGCCAGGGAATTCCCTATCTTGTTCGTTCACTTGGAACATATTCCTGTTTCTTCATTTTGCTTGACTCTCTGTGTGGTTTCTATGCATTAGATAAAACAGCCACCTCTCCCAGTCTTGAAGGAGTGGCCTCATGTAGAAGATGAACCTCATCATTCAAACCTACCCTAGCTCTTGGTTGCCTGTCAAAGTTTTGTGATTGTCCAAGCAGCTTATTTTACTTTTAGTGGCTCTCAGTAGTTGAGGGTGTGCCAAGATCTGTCAGTGTCCCAAAGTGGGGAATCTCAGTCAGCACCTAGATTTAGGCTGATTGAAGCCAAATGCTCAAGTAGCAGCTTTTAAAGAATACAAATATATACAGTCCTCTGGGACAACAAGTGTAAGCCCTCTTGGTTACCAGAGCCAAGTGATCCAGGGTTATCCTCTGGGTGACAGACTGGGCACCAGAAGTAAAAACCGGGACACCAGACATGTGTAAAAGATCCCTTCCAAGAGATACTGGTGCTCTGGAGCAAGGCAGAGGGAGAGCACAGAGATGGTGCCCACTGGGAAAGAAAGAGAGAAAGAGAAAAGAGAGGAAAGAAAGAAAGGAAGGAAGGAAGAAAGAGAGGAAAGAAAAGAAAGAAAGAGAAAGCAAGCAAGCAAGCAAGGGGGAGGAAGAAAGCCTAGAGTTTTAAAAAAAGAAAAAGGTGGTGCCCCCAAGGCAGAGGGAGAGCAGAAAAAATGGTTCCCATCAGTCTCTCTCCCCAGAGAGCATCCCAGCAGGCCCCCAAATCGGATGTCTGTCCCTCAGGCTAACACGCCAAGACAAGAAAATAGGCCTCTCTCAACTCTGCGTTTAGTTCCCTCCTGACTCTGGGTCACCACACTGAGGGTGGGGCTTACAGTAAAATTGTGTCCCAGCCTTTCCTACCCAATGGGTAAGAGTCACTCAGCCAGTTTTTGTTGTTGCTGTTTGTTTTTTCAGAGGACGTTGTTCTGTGTGTAGACTTGGAGTGTTCGTCAGAGGAGGTGAGTGCAGCATCCTCTTATGTCACCATCTTGAAGCAGAACCTGGTTTCTTTTTTCCTTTGGCAGTTTTATATGAAAAAGTCCTTATTAGCTTAAGTATGACCCCGTACCTTTAAACAGTCATTACTGAATTTTGAAAGGCTCCTCTCCAGAATTACAACAGGAGCCCATCCCATCATTCTTAACTGGTAATTACCAATGACCTCCATAAACTCTATGTTCAAATAAATCATACAGTTAGTAGAAGGATAAATATGATGCCAACTAATGTGTATACTTATGCAGATATCTAAAAATAAATAAAGAGTTGGCTCTTTAATAATAATCCATACCCATTGATTACTTAAATCTCTTAGCAAAGAACTTGATCAAGGTTACTCTGTAATAAGTCATCATGTGGTAGTAGTAAATTTTCTCATGAGGCTCCCTTTTTCTTCATGACCAGGCAGTAAGGTGTGTGGACCTGGGAGACCTACAGGTGTTGTTCAGTTTTACTGCTTTCATATCGTGTGACCTAGACAAACGATAGGCCAGCTTTTCTCCATTACTACAATGACAGCAGTTTTAGCCTTCTCAACTGTCATGGCAGTTGACTGCCAAGTTCAGCTGCTAGATCTTCAGTCCGATGTGGATCTCATTGAGCTGCTATAGAGCTACTATAGAACTGTGTGTCAAATACTGCTAGTCACCCACCCAACATTCGTTTCCCCTTCTATAGTATAAATCTAGTATATCCCTGATCTTCTACACGCTGATTAATAGCCCAGTTATTAGTCTAACTCCTTTGCAGCTAGACAGCTCCATGTGACCAAGTTGTGACCAATGAAATGTAAGAGAAGTTTTGACAGCATGTCCTTTCCTAAATGAAAAGGCCAAGCCTAGCAAGGAGGCCTTCTGTCTTTCACTCTTCATTTTTTCCCTTCTTCCTGACTGGAGCACAGATGTGATGTCTGAAAGAGGTAAGCATTTTGTGGCTATGAGAATAAAAGTCATACATTAAGGAAGATAGATAAAGGATTTGGGTTCCTTGATGGCATTGTGGAGCTCCTCTGCAAACCGTGGACAGTCTGCTTTCAGACTTCTTTTTATTTATTTATTTATTTATTTTACAGCCTTTTTTCTTTATTTTGAAATGTGCTTGACAAAAGTTTGAAACAGCAAACTTAGAATAACAAGTCATTAAGTTTTAAAATCCTGATAATCATTGCCTAAGTGACAATGTAATCCCAACAATAAAGTTGAATTAGTTCATTATTGAAGAGCCACGGAAAAATACTAATTTGATTACTTACATTAAAATGTTTTTTGACAGTATATTAGAAATCAAGATTTAAATCAGACTTGTTTTTACACGCAAAAATTAAACTCTTATTTGGTTAAATCACTAAGGATGAGTTTCTGTTATACGCAGCCAAGTACAAACCCCAGCCAATACAACCTGCATCCGGGCCTCATTCCCCTTCCCACCAAGTGGAGATTCAGGGTCATCTGTGGGCTCTGGGGGGAGTCAGCTGGATAACATTTGTAAAGATCCTAGTAGGAAGGGTGTGATTTTTAAAAATATATATAATTGTTTTCTTTTAAGCAGAACTTTGTATACAAGATCTTCTTAGCCAGATGCATCACTGTGTCAGGGAAGATTAGGGTTATTAGACTAGGAAAGCAAAGACAAGGGCAGGGCAGAAGTAAAGGCTAATTGGTTACCCTGAAGTCCAGTTTGTATGGAAAAGGCAGATTAAATGCATGATTGTTTTCTTTTTTCTAAAACAATTTCAAAATAATGAGTTCATTCCTTCTTACCCATCAACAGCGACCAGTCGAGTTACTTTAGTATCATTATGAACTTATAGATATAATCATATTTGATACGTTTGAAATAATTGCAATTGTTATCAATTTTTGGTGCTCAGATTGGTCTATCCTTGTCTAGTGGGAGCCTATTTGAATTGATTCCTTAGTCTTCCTGACACAAGAAGTGGTTGATAGCTTCCTTTATTTCTGTAAATATTTATAAATAAAATGATACAATGTCTGGGATTTGCTTTAAAATGATGGCACGGGGAAAGGGGATTTGGATGAAATATGATTGACCGTGAGTTGATAGTTGTTCAAGCTGGGTGATGGCCCTATTGGAGGTTTATTATACTATTCTCTTATATTTGTAAACATCTGGAATCTTCCAAAATAAAAAATATTTTTAAAGTTCACACTATGACTTCCAGAATAGGACCTTAAATCCTTAGCAAGACAATAGTATTAAATGCCTGGCTTTGGTGGGAGAAAAAGAGATTTCTAATTTCTCCAGGCTGCTCTTGACTTATCAAGAGGAAATGTAGAGGTCTGAGTATAGAGTTTTACCCAAAGTCAAAGGTAGTGAGTTTTCCAGATATGACCAACATTCCTCCTAGACCCAGGAAAGCATGAAGAAACCCTCTCTAAGTGGAAAACAAGAGGAGAGTGGAGGGTAAAGAGAGCAGAAAACGTTTGATGAAAGGTTTCTCCTGGTGGGTCCCTCTTGGCAGTTTTGGTGGTGATCGCAGGGCCGGGTAAAAGTGGCTTCCCGCAGTAACCCGTCTGTCTTACCTTCGCCCACTCTTTGGCCCAGATTCTTGCCTCCAGTCCCCAACAAGCCTGACTCAACTTATTGTGGTGGGGGGATCTTGCTTTCACTGGGCTTGGAGTCCAGAGGCCAGCATATGAACGCTGTCTCTGACTCAAAATGACAATGTCTTGGGTCTCAGTTTCATCACCCACGAAATTAAAGGTCCGACTGCAAGACTGAAGATCCTTCAGTGTCCCAGCCAGCCAAACCAGAGACCTCAGAAACCCTGGGCCTGAACATACAACCCTGCAGGCCTTCTTGCCTTTTCACTGATCGTCTTTGTTGCCATTACACATTACATGGCCTCCTAAATGTGTGACTGCTGTCACTTTTTGCAGATAATTGGAGAGGAGGGGCCCAGCAGAGATGACCCTAAAGTTGGCAACACTTTCAGGCTTTGGTAATCAGGCGCGTCACCGTCCTGTACGATTTCTCCTCTCCGTCCTTGCTCGTCTGCAAATCCTGACCCCCGTCCTCACTGCAGAGAAATCTGCGAAGGGACGGCTGCCGGCGTCGCCTCTGCGCCCAGGAGGCGTGGAGCAGAGAGCGCGGGAGCAGAGCGCCCTGCGGCCACGCTCCCCGCGCGGAGGCGAGAGGGAGGGGCCGGAGGGGGCCCGGCAGCACCAGAGGCGGCGCGCGGGGCTCGCGGCGGCTCAGTCTCCTCCCCAGCCCAGTCCCGGACGGCGAGAGCGGCGGCGAGTGCGAGCCGCACGCAGCCTGGGCCTCGGAGCGAGGAGGCGGAGGGCCGGAGAAAGCGGAGGACCGGAGCGGCGGGCCGCGCTCGGGCCCCCGCCGTGTGCGCGTTCTCCTGGCGGATCCCGGTAAGTGCGGGCGGTCGAGCCCCGGCCAGCCGCCAGGCTTGGTGGCCGCAGTAGTCGTTGTCCCCGTATCCCGGTTGCGCGCATCCCGCTGCAGGCTCACAGGTAGCTCCGCGGTGGACGTGGTGCCCCAGGCCCCGAAAGGAGTTAGCCAACTCTCTCCGCTCCCGGGCGGGGTTTCCGAGCCCCGACTTCTCCCACCCCAACCGCCCCTGCTTCCGGCTCGGGGTAGGGGGCGCTGGGCAGGGCCTGCAGTCGGGGAAGGCGCAAAGAGGGGCGCTCCTCTTCCCCACCTACTCACCAACGATTCGGGAAGATGCCGGCCAAGCCCCTCCTCAAACTGCATCCCAGCCTCTGGCTCGCTAGTGGGGCGTCTGTCCTTCAGTTTTATTTTCCTATGAACCCACCAGGGAAAGTTTGGGACCACACACGGCAAAGTTGGGGCGCGGCTGGGGGTGCACTTCGCCGGCGGAGCGGTGGGTTTTGCAGGTCGAGCCCGGCTCAGGCTGGAGCCGATAGCGCACCCTGGGAGTTGAGTCTGTCCCTGACGTTTGCCCCGGCCGAGCTTTGTGACAATCTCCTGAGCGCAGTGAGTCGCTTAATCGTTCACGCTAAGCATAGACATCTGTCAGGCCAGCCGGGAATCTCTGTGCTGGGTTAGGTTTATCTCAGGAGTAACAGCATCTCAGCCTGGTTTGATTTGGGCTCCCTCTGCAAACCTGAGTTCCAGCTAATCTCAGTGTGTCACTGGCGTGTGTTTAATTAGCTTATTTTACACCTGAGATGATCTCAGCGAATGCCTCTAAAATGAAATCGTTGATACAAGAAAAAACCAAAACCCCAAAACAAAACTGTTTTTTAAAGAAAATTAAAAAGGGGAACCTTCGGAATATCAGCTGTCATGTGTGGGTATTTTACCCTTCTCTGTGGAGACAGAGAATGAAAACTGCTTGGGTATCTAACCTACTAGAGAGTCGTGTCAGGGCTATTTTTGGCAAATTTTGTGGACAGAGGTATCACTGCAACTTGCATATTGTTTATGAAATACACATTGGATGTCTTGAAGTAGCCTACTTGTTAGAAGTTGTTTGCTTTACTAAGTTGTCTATTTTAAATACGACTAAAGGTTGTTTTTTAAAATAAGCTTTAGCTGAATACAGTGTCTAGATATTTAGGGAAGACAGTTTGTTCGTGTCATCAGAACATTCTTTTGTAAACTTAAATTTTTAAAGGGCTACTTTTCTGCATTTGCTATAGGAGGGGCTTTCCATGAAAAATAGGATCCTGAGATCTTTATGTGTGCAGGAAAAGAGTGCTGTCTCCTCCAACACTCAGCCCTTGCCAAGTGATAGATTAATCAGAAAAGTGTGCCTGCAACTGGAATTATATAATTGGACCAAAAGAAAAGACAGTGGTTTTTGGTTGTCAAATACGTAGATAATTCTAAAGGAAGTGATGCCTTTTTTAGCCCTGGGAGGTTATTTGTTACATGAGTTAAGGTGGGATAAACATAGATTTCCATCTACATCTATAAAATTTTTGTATTTAACAGACACAAATATATAGTCTATGTCTAACATTGGATTTACCAAAATGTTTGCCTTTGTACATATACTATCATAAGTGCCTAGTATGTGTCACGTCCTACTCTTAATGCTTCATGTATTTTAACTCATCCTCAAAGCAGCACTTGGTGGTAGGTGCTGTAATTGTCCTAATTTTTGAAATGGGGAAACTGAGACACAGAAAAATTAAGGAACTTAACCCAAGGTCACATGGCTACAGGATAGGATTTTTTCATATCTGCCAAGTTGTTTTGTAAAAAAGACATGATTTTACGATTCACATATCCTTGTTTTTATTTTTATTTAAGCATAAATGTTGAAAATATTTCATGTGAAGCCTAAGAATCTCTGATTGTGGAAGCACCCCAGAAGCACTGTTAACTGTAAAGTGAGGAAAAGTATGAAAGAACCATCTGGTTGAGTGTACAATTCGAAGACCACCACATCCACCAGAAGACCCAGGATGGAGCTGCACCAAAGCACCACCACCATATCTTTCCTTGAGAAATGGTGTTCAGATAAGTCACCGTCTGGCTGCAGGAGACATTATAATGTCAGAAAAAAACTGAAGTTGATTCGAATCTTAGGCCTTTTCATGGGCCTGGTAGCCATTAGCACTGTTCCGTTTTCAATCAATGCCTTTTCTGAGACAGAGACACCGAGCACAGGAGAGGCCAGTGGTGCAAGTGGCCCCAGGGTAGCACACGATTACCGTCAAAGAACTCTCTTAGATTTAAATGACAAGATTCGAGATTATACTCCACAGCCACCTGTTTCTCAGGAAGGCAAATCTGAGAATAGTACAGTTCATGCCCAAGGAGACTACCCAAGAGACATCTTTTCCCTCGAGCAGCGAAGAAAAGGTGCCATCATTCTCCATGTCATTGGAATGATCTACATGTTCATAGCCTTAGCCATTGTCTGCGATGAGTTCTTTGTTCCCTCTTTGACTGTCATCACTGAAAAACTGGGCATCTCTGATGACGTGGCTGGAGCCACCTTTATGGCTGCCGGGGGCTCAGCCCCAGAACTTTTCACATCTCTCATAGGGGTATTTATCGCTCACAGCAATGTTGGCATTGGCACAATCGTGGGCTCAGCGGTGTTCAACATCCTCTTTGTCATTGGCATGTGTGCTCTGTTTTCCAGAGAAATCTTAAACCTGACATGGTGGCCACTCTTTCGGGATGTGTCCTTCTACATCATTGACTTGATCATGCTGATCATATTTTTCCTGGATAACTTTATCATGTGGTGGGAAAGCTTGCTTCTCTTAACAGCTTACTTTGGCTATGTGGTTTTCATGAAATTCAACGTCCAAGTAGAAAGATGGGTGAAGCAAATGATAAACCGCAACAAAGTCGTCAAGGTGACAGCACCAGAGGCCCAAGCAAAGGTTGGTGGTGATGGTTGTTTATTTAATGTCTTCTTGACGGTAGTTCGGAACTCTTATGTTTTTTAGATCTGCCACTTTTTAAATGGGATGGTGTTTGGGGCTGTAATGAATAGCAGGGTGCTTTATGCATTTCTTTGACAGCCAGACCAACATGACAGTGGAAAAAATAATTTGGGGGGTATTCTGGGGAATGTCTACTAAGTTCTCAAGCTACTTGCCTCAGAGTAAAACATTTATAAATATAGGTTACATAATCTTCTCAGAGCAGGCTCAGCAGTTATTTGTCGCTTATTTTCTTATTTTTGTGAGCCGTTTTATTTTCATGGGAAAGTGTGTGTGTGTGCCTTGCAAGTTGCAGGGCTTTTTCGATTTAAATGAACATGTGACAGTTATCAAGAACCATCTCTTTAAAGGTGCTTAGCGAAGAAAGTTTGTTTGTGTCAGCAGAGCTGGATCTTTAAGTCAGCAGCCTAGGGCCTAGCAGGACTGGTTGTTAGAATGGGTCATGGCCATTCTTCTTGATGCACACAATAGTGCTTCAGACCACTCGACCAGGCACCGATCGGGATATGTGAAAGAGTCAGTGGCAAGCCATGCTGCCTGCCTCTGTAGCTCGAGGGCCCATTTTGCACGCCATGATAAACATGACCCAAAATATTTTTTATGGTAGGATTTGAGGGAGTTTTAATGACATTTTAATGGCCATCCTACCACTTAGGTAGCAAGCAAGTTGGTAAAGAGCTTAGAAGAAATTGATCTGCAAAAATATAGATTAATTATTAAAAATAATCCATGGGCCACATCAATAAAATTTTCTGTTAAGTAGAGTAATGCCATTCTGATCTATATCCTAACATTGGAATGTCGTCTCGGAATGTGACTTTAAACAGTAAAACAAAATACATATGCAGACTTTTCATACTTGCATCTGGGGAAATTCTCATGTATGCAAAAAACGGATGTTGAGTGGAGGGTGAGCTGTTTTGTCCAGAATGAAGAAAAAAATGATATTAATTTAGCATAATTCCTTTATGTTCAAGTTTGATGACCATCCATCATTTTTGTAGCAGCCGTGAAACAGAAGCAAAGCACAGACAAAAAAACCACTAGTAATATTTCTATTTATTCCATGCAAAAAAGAAATGTTCTATACTGTATTTTTTCTAACGTATCACTCAGTGTACGGTTGGTTGTTAGAAACTGTAGTAAAAAAAAAAAAAATCGTGGCAAATAAGCATTCAGATGTGATACTGAGTCTGTATCCTTGAGGGCGTAAGACAGGGTCATCACTGGAGCCCAGTCCCTGATCTAATTTTGTAGCCCAAAGGATGATCCCTCAAGCCATCTCCTCAAGACTGGCTACAAGTTTCAGTGGTTTGCATTAGTCGTCTATGTGTATATTCCAATTAGAATGCTAAACAGTTGCCAAGGGAAAGGCCTGTTTTTTAGAGGCAAGGGAATGATTGGGTGTCTCATAAATATCCTGGGCCCATCAAAGATAAAATGTCTTTTTGAGAACTCAGTACTTTTTCGTTTTGGTGTGCCGCAGTGGAACTTTATTAACTTAGGCACAGACTCGGCTAAAGGTTATGTTGGCAACGTGTATGAAAAAGGAATTTGCAGAGCAGTCCAATGGTGTATTGAAGACTGCAGGGGGATTTTGTCTTCTAATAGGGAGGAAGGAGGTGGTTTTGTGCATTTAGTAATAACCTTTTAAATACGGTTTACAGAAGGTTTTTAATAAATTATAAGTCACTCATTAAATCAGCTCTTGCAGGATTTTTACCTACTATATTAGGTGACTGTCATGTCATTTTAATGGTAATTTAAAAGTCAATAACTTAGGCTGGCATTCCTTAAAGTTGTTACTCATATCCATAATTTTTGCTATGCTTAATATTGTGCATTTTAAAAATTTTGGAATTCTGGATTTACCTAATTAAAAAAGAAACCAAATTATATTCATGACTATATCTCCTGTTTCTGATTTACCTCCAAAATATGTTCATTTTATTATTTTCCTTTGAGCACCAAATAGCTTTAGTTTATTCCACTTAATCATTATTATTTATTTTGTCATTCAGTAACTAGATTGAACTATAAATTATCATGGGACCAGAATTTTTTAACATAGCTAAGTTTTGTTCGGTGTGCTGGAACGCAGATATTTTTAGGTGGAACAGTACATAAGGATGTGTGATTTCCTTTAGGAAATTTTACCTTGCCAATTTCACTTTTGAATAATTGTTGGAAAAAAATTTTTTCAGCAGTTGGTCTTTATCAGATGTCTGACTTCAGAATCTTATGGAGATTTTGCTCTCTAAGCACTGAACATAAGGTGTCTCAAGGAGGGATGAGTCTTTGAGCTTGGCTGTCTTGTTCTCTGATCTGCAAAGTCGATTTCTGGCTGTATACTCCACCTTTCCTACCTAAGTCAGTGCTTCTAACATCATTAGAACACTCAGAAAAAGACCTTAAGCCAAAGACAGCCCTCAATGGAGTCTTCACAGAGAGGAATGTGCTGTACAAGAGTTTAGGAAGCAAAATACTAAGCATATTTTTAGGCAAAGCTACCTCATTGTCTTAATTGCACAATTATGGAAGAGGGGAGTATGGGAAAGTGGAGGAAACATATTTTAGATATTTTTATACAAGTCATCAATGGTTCTTACTAAAAACTCATCAATTCTGCTGGGCTGTAGACAGTGAAATATCTTTGAAACTGCTTGTTTCATGGACCAGTTGAAAATCTTAATTTGGTTTCATTATTGATGATGGGGCAACTGTGGAGCATGAAAAAATAGAAAATACAAACATTTTTCTCATATTTAAAGTAATAGTTTCCCATTTTATTTAACTGTTCCACCTGGTGTTTGGTTTTTTAATTTGATATTTTTATTGCATCTTTTAGTGATAATATTATTGTTTAAAAAAATGTCGTGTAGTGTCATGACATGGTAAGGAGATCCTGGGCTTTGATTCAGGGAAAAAAGGTGTTAGCCCAGGCGTATAATAAGACTTGTGACCTCAGAGAAGTCCCATAAACTCATGAGCCTCATTTCCCTAATTAGGAAAATGAAAATAATAATACCTACTTCATAAAGTTGGGAAAATTACTAAATGAAGAAATGAATGTTAAGCAGCTAACATAGTCCTTGTGGGCTGTTCACTAAGTGTTAGTTCCTTTCCTTTCATCTTTTGTTCTTAAATGAAAAGTGAATCAGGATAAATTATTTCCAATTTGAGAATTTCAAAATATTCCTTGAAGATTGTAGTTCATGCCAGTGAATCACTGAGTTTAAGCAGGCTGTTGTCTCCCTTAGGGGCATGTGATATTTGTCATATTATAATATTTTTAAGCCTAATTTCATATACAGTGAACATATGCAGGGAAGACATTATTATAAACTCCAAGGAAACCTTCAAATGCCTTTGTTGTCCTGAAAGTTTATTTTGTAGACTGTGGTTTAGAAATATCTATGCTAAGCAGAGGTTTTTGTTTTAAGGGTATTTTTATTTATAAATGATTGGGACTATCTTCCAAAAACCTCTCCAGAGCTGGTTAGGAATTAATTTGAATCCTGCAGGATGTGAAGCAATGGAGTTTCAGGGCATCTGGCATGTTTTGCAGTGTGCCTGGCCTGCCTGCTGCGGTCCCCTGATCTGCTATGGTGCTAGGCTGTCATTGGCCTAGAAAGCAGCTGTCCATGGTATTTAACTTCTTCTTAGACTTGGCACTGTAATCTGACAGCATGTCAGCCCAGTTCAAATGAAGGGAATGGTCTAAATAAAGATGCTTAAAGCTGGATAGTTGAAGGCAGGCTACTTAGTAATTTAGGTGTGCCTTGCTTTATTCATTTTGTGTGTTCCTGAAAAGTTGCTTGCCAGCAGAGTGTTTGCAATGCAAATTGTTATTAATGATCATGGGAAAATCGAAATTGAAACAATATTATAAAATATTCTTCATAAAGTGAAGTATTTCTGGTAAGATGCTAAACCATAAACAATTATATAAATACAAATGTATAGTCCCAAGCCTTCTTAATGCAAAGAATATGTTATAAATTCAACCTTTGTTTCCCCTCCATACCTAGTATGTAAATTAGTAAAATTAATGTACAGATTTCAGTGAGATCGTCCTTATAGTGAGTATTACTTGATAGACTTGGAAACTCTCTGTCCTCAAAAGAAAGAAAATATAGGCACTAAAATTCTTAACTGACTAGATGCCTGTGATTGTAGCATTCTTTTGAGTTCCTGGACCCAATTCAAACGTGTAGGGGGTCAGGTAGCGGGTGCTTCCCTCCCAACACCAAGAAATTTTCAGACACCAGCAGGGTGTCCAAGAATTTAACTCAATTCTGACACTGTCCACCCAGAGAGAACATCAGTTTTCCACAAGTTAAGGGTTCAGTCCTACAAGACTGCCCCCACTCCCCATGCAGGTCACAAGTCCAGGTTGTTACCGTTAATTCTGACCTACTGGCTGTAAGTCAGAGGTTCCAGTGACCCCTCCTCGGGTTCAATGAATTTGCCAGAGGATCTCTCAAAACTAAGAGAAACATTTCACACACTAGATCGCTGGTTTCTTATAAAAGGATGTAACTCAGGAGCAGCTGGCTGGAAGAGATGCCTAGGGTGAGGCACGGGGAAAGGCATGGAGCTTCCGTGCCCTCTCCAGGCACCACTCTCCCAGCACCTCCAGGTGTTCACCAACTCTGAACTCTGCCATTTTGGGGGTTTTTATGGAGGCTTCATTACGTGGGTATGGTTGATTAAATCATTGGCCACTGGCGATTGATTTGACCTCCAGCCCCTCTCTCCTCAGTCCCACCCTTTAATCACACAGTTGGCTCCATTGGCAACCAGCCCCCATCCTTAGGTGCTTTCCTAAAGTTGCCTCATTAACATAACAAACGACACCTTTATCACTGTCCACACTTAGGAAATTCCAGGGGTTTTGAGAGCCAGGAGCCCGGAACTGTGAACCAAGACCAAATATATATGAGAAATATATTTTGGTCATCTGAATGACCAAATATATATATTTCTTATAAATCACAGTATCACAAGTCTGTTTGTTGATCTAGGGATACAGCATGGTGCTATTTTCCTTGTTTTGTTTCCCTCTACTTATGTTAAAAGCAAACCCTTCAGTTACTGCATATGATTCAAAGAGTGAAGGAGGCCCTTTGAGAGACTCAGAAAGCCCAGTGGATTTTAATACACAGAGGGCAGATTGCCCATGGCTGTTCCCCTTAGCTACTCTGGTTCCTCCAGCAAGAGATGACCTAAACTTTGTGAATCCTGGCAATGTTGAGAGTGAGGACTTATCACCACTTCCCTTCCTGTCTCCTTTCTTCCTCTCTCCTTTTTGCCTCCCTTCTCCCCCTTTTTTTTCCTAGAACCAGATAATTTGTATTTTAACTTTAACAAGGAATGAGATTGTTAAGTTGCTCAAAGATGAGTCAAGAACATCTGTGTGGATTTGACTGGTTTAGTTTCTTCATTCTTCTATTTTCAACCTCCTTTTGTTTTAGGTAAGTCTCTAGTAAACAGAATATAGCAGCATTTTGTTTAATTCAGTTTGACAACCATTATCTTTTAGCTGGAAAGTTTAGTTTATTTACATTGATTGTGATTACTATTATATTTGGATTCTTTTCTATCATGCTATTTTAAACTTTCTATTTTTTATAACTTTTTTTTGCTTTTGTTTCGGATTGATTTTTTTCTAAATCTGCTTTTCCCATTAGTAGTTTGGAATTTATACATCTTATTTCTAGTCTTTCACTGTTTACCCTAAAAATTTTAATGTGTATATTTAACTCAACAGAGTGTAAAGCTAATATCTTTACACTCATGCTAAACATCTTAAGGGCCTTAGAGCATTTTAACTCAGTCTCCTGTCCCCCAATGTAAATGATTTGAAGTCTACAATTTAAGTTCTACCTTGATGTTTTATAACAGCTTTATTGAGGTATAATCTTCACTTTTTAAATCCTACAAATTAGACATTATGCCATCAATGTTTTTAGAAGTATCCACATTTTTACCAGTTTTTCTCCTCATTTCTTTTCTCATATCAGACCTTTTCTCTATGACTTTTTCTTGTACTGACTAACATTCTTTATAAGTTCCTTTAGCAAGAATCTGTTAATAGTATCTGCTCCTGATTTTTATTTGCTTACAGATCTATTTTACTTTTGTTCTTGAAGGATAGCTTTGGTGGGTAGAAAGTTATTTTCTCATTCCACTTTGAAATAATAATTCTACTGTCTCTGACTTCCACTTTTGCCATTTAAAAGACTGCTGCTGGTGTGAATGTTGCTCCTTTGTAAGAAGTTTGTCTCTTCTCTTTGACTACTTTATAAGGTTTTCTCTTTGTTTTTGGTGTTCGGCATTTTCCTGATGCCATGACAGGTGTGATTTTCTCACTTAATTATCCCCTATTTGTGATTCATTAGACTTCCTGAATTTGAGGATTAGTGCCTTCCACCAGTTTGGCCTCTACCTCATTCTTCCCATAATCTTCTAGAATTCTGATTGGATATATGTTATACCATCTCAACCTGTTCTTCATGTCTTTTAACTACTCATCTTTTTCTGTGTTCTTCTTGCTGATCATTTCTTTATATCTGCTTTCTACTTTCTGATTTTCTCTTCAATTTTGTCTAATCTGCTCTGGTGCTCATCTGTTTAGTTTCTAATTGTAATTATTATATTTTTCATTTCTAGGTTTTGTGGCTCCTTTTCACCACTGTCAGGTTGATTTTCACTGTTTCTTCTTCTTCTATTATTTAATGCCTTCTTTTATTATTCTAAACATATTAAGTATATTTATATTTATAATTCATAATTGGTATTTCTAGTGTTAGTGTCCTTGCAGATCTAGTTGTGTTGTTTTATGTTTCATGTGGGGTTGCTTTCTTATGTATTTAGTGATTTCTTTTAAAACTTTTTTTTTTTTGCTGTACGCGGGCCTCTCACTGTTGTGGCCTCTCCCGTTGCGGAGCGCAGGCTCCGGACGCGCAGGCTCAGTGGCCATGGCTCATGGGCCCAGCCACTCTGCGGCATGTGGGATCTTCCCGGACCGGGGCACGAACCTGTGTTCCCTGCATCGGCAGGTGGGCTCTCAACCACTGCGCCACCAGGGAAGCCCTGTTTTAAAACTTTGAACTCATATTTCTTTGAACTTGACCTGTAGGGAGTCACTGAGGCCTCGGTTCTAAGTGTATCCCAACAGAGAGGACTTGTTTGCTCTTCTCTCAAGTTCCCGGGAGCCCAACCAACCTGGAACCATTCTAACCTAAATGTCTGACTTTTTTCTACCCATGTAGAGTGAATTCAGACTCCAAAGCCAGGAGTGAGGCTGTGCTTAGAAATTCTTAAGGGAGACTCTTTTTTCTTGCTCTTTTTTTCAGTACCACTCAAAACTAAGGCCAAAATAGGCACATTCTACTATATCCCTTCGGTAGGCAGATTTGTTTTTCCTTATTCACCCACTAAGAGTGTCCACCCTTCAGGATTTCTAGCTTATTGGGAGTGGAGGCCCCTGAAGTACCTCCTCCCTATCAGGCCTCATGTTTGTAGCTTCCACAATCCCAGTTTCTGACCACTGGGGAATGGCAAATACCTCAGAGGCAAAGCAACACAGACCCCTCTGGATTTGTGCTTAGTTGGTGTTCTAGGTTCTAAGAAATCCCTGCTTCCTCACTAATATAGTTGGGTAATTTTAAAATATATCAAAGAATATAGTATCCAATAATTTGAGGTGTATATAGTGAAAATGGTTTCTCTGAATGTTTAATCATCATACTGCCAAAAATTATGTTTTAGACTTTGGATTTGTCAAATGATAATGCATATAACAACGGATGATAATACGTGTTTTAATTGTATACTTTCAGAATGTTTAATATAGCCTGACGTTGTAATAAAACTCCTTATCAACAGATCCTACCAATGGCAAATTTTGAGTCAAATCAAATGTAAAAGGCAATTCTAACAGAAAGTTTAAATTGTAGATTTGCCTTTTAAATAATATTTTTACCAGATACTTAAAGTAATATATTCATTGTACAAGATTATAAAAACACATCAAAATACAAAAAAATTTAAATAGCCTATAATCTCTCCATTGCACCATCCAGAAATAACTATGAACATTTTTGCATTTATTCTTCCAGACTTTCACTCACACACACACACACACACACACATATGCACATATGTACCTATATATCTAAATAAGT
Source organism: Delphinapterus leucas (assembly GCF_059928025.1). NCBI lineage: Eukaryota > Metazoa > Chordata > Mammalia > Artiodactyla > Monodontidae > Delphinapterus > Delphinapterus leucas. The sequence continues at coordinate 56,441,253 of NC_143134.1, forward strand.
TTGAATGATATTGGATATGCACAACTTTAAACTTATATTGAATATATACCATTTTAACTTTTTAACTTGGTTTATTATGAGCATTTCCTCAGATCATTAACTGTTTTTCAAAACGGTTATTCACTGTTTAGCATTATCATAAAATAGAAAGTTATCTTCATATTATATTTCACTACTCTAAAAAATGCTACAGCCAGCAGCCTTACACATGAATTTTTGATTTTGGAGAAGCAGAAATTCTGGAACAAAGTTTATGAGCCTTTTAAAGTTTCTGCTAGGTTGCTACATCCTTGGTAGTGTGGACTATTATCATTTTTAATGTTTTCCAATTTCATAGGTGAAACATTACATTGTTTTAATTTGCATTTCATTGATTAATTGGGAGGTTGAAAATATGTTTTTTGAGAATTCAAATTTTCATTTATAGATTGCCAATTTCCTATGTGTCTTTTGTGTCATTTTTAAAGTTTGCTGTGATGACTCAAAAATCTCTTACAAACATATGCTGAGAAACCCTAACTTTAGCTCTCATACTTGCCCACATTTCCACACCTAAATCAAGGCAGGAAGTTGTTGCAATTTTTGTTTTAAAAGATGAATTATTCTAAAGAAGGAGGCCTTGTGACCCAGGAGTTAAGAAATGATGTTCTCAAGGGATGGGGTGTGCCCCCCCAACCACATGACTTTGGTGGATCCTGAACGTCCTAGGACCCTATCTCCAAATCTGGAAAATGGGAGATTTGACCCACATGACCTAAAAGATTACTTTAGCTTGTCATTTCTGTCCTCAGCGGCTCTCATCCTTACTATGTGGAATACTCTAACCATGCCAAACTAAAATCTAACACATTTACCTAAAACAGAAGACCAGATTCTCACCATAACCACAACACCAAACTCTTTTCCTAACCTGGCTTACCTGTAGTATTTTCGCTTAAATGATTTAATTGACTTGGCTAAACAGTAATTTTTGTTTAAGCATGCTTTGGGAGGCAGTTCTTCCATACAGACAGGAGAACAACTTGCACAGGAGAAAATCATTTAAAGTTTACTGCAGGACTCTACACCTCCTCAGCTTTGTGGCTTCTGGCAGTGGAAACCCTCAGTGGCAGCTGCATGTGTGTCCCTGGATCACTGGTCTCTGCTGGTCTCTCCAAAGTCGAGAGAAGAGAGAGATCTGAAAACTGGACGCGTGCTTAATACCCGATCTTTACCACAGCAACGTTCTGAAACAGGTACCATCTCCACTGGCAGATCAGGAACCTGAGGACCAGAAAACATAAATGATTGCCTAAGGTCCAGATTTAGTGGTAAACCGCATTTGAACTTGGGTCTGTCTGACTCCTAAATGCATTCTAGTTTTCTTGTTGCTTCCTACTGGACAGTTGGGAATAAAGACAAAGCAAACCTCCAAATTAGATGCACATTTCATATTAGGCTGTGTTAAGTCAGTGACTTTTAAATATTTTTTACCATGACCCCCACTAAAAAATATATTTTACATCTCAATTCAGTATATACACATACCCATGCACATATACATACAAAAATAAAATCTAAGTGTGAGGCATATATATATATATATATATATATATATATATATATATATATGTATATAGTATTTTCTACTCTGTTAAAAATGTTAGTTTCAACCCTAAAATAATTTCATGACCCACCAATGGGTTGTGACCTAAGTTTTAAAAAATAGTACTTTTAGAAATTCCTTTTTCTTCCTTCTTCCTCTTAGTGGGGCTGCCCTTCAAGGCTATGCTAATGTACTGACCAAGGGGGCAAATAGGGACAGAAATCCAGACATCACTCTACTGGACAAGCTGTGTGCTTTGGTGTGGGACTGTGTCTGCCCAGGGGAAAGGGTGCCTTTTCTTAATTCCACAAAGGTGCCCTTTAAGCCGGTGGTGGCTTTGCTTCTTACGCCCTCTGGCTCTGACAGAGACTGATTGCAGGGTAAGGAAGGTGCAGATCAAAGCATGATGTGCTCCCTGAGCCTCGACTCATCCTTGGTTCCCAATGAGCTTGTCATCGGGTGGGAAAGAAATGTGGATGAAACAGGGAGATATGGAGTCAGAAAGAAGCAGAACCTTGCCAAGAAGGCTGACGCTGCATTTCAATTAAGTTGGTTACCTTTTTATGAAGGATTGGATTTGTAAACCAAATGATGCAGACACGGTTCTTGTCCTGGTAAAAGCTGATGGGTTTGGAAGGGGTCTGGGCACCAGACTATATTAATGCCATGTTTACAGCTTTAAAGGATGCACTCAGAATCCTGCACTGGCAGGAACCAAGCCTGGAGAGATGGAGTCCCTTTCATCCCACACACTGGCAGTCTAACCCTAGTCCAGGTACTTTGCCCCAAGTGTCTCCTCTGAAAATGAAGGAGCTAGTTTATCTCCAGGGTCCCCACCAGCTCTGACAATTCTGTGCCTCTCTGTTAATGGGAAAGAAACAAATATATGTCCCTAATTATGGACTGACCAACAGAAGAGGTGGTCAGGTAATGAAGCCCTGAAATTACCACCTTCAGAGTACTTTTCCAGTTAAGAAGACCAATGAAAGGAGATTAGTTCCTTTGAAGGGGTAATGAAGGTTTCTTCACCTGTCCATAGGATGTTCTTAGAAAGGGTCAAAGTTGCTGGTGCTCTGTACTTTCTCTTTTACTGCTTGATGGACACTGAGCTGGGCAAGGAGGTTGCAAGTAGAAATAGAGGTTTCCCCTTCAGCAGCCCCATTCCTCCCACTTAAACTGTCATCTGTTGCCCTAACCACTTGTAGGCTAAGTCAGTTTTATTTTTCCCTGTCACCTGATAGCAATGAAAAAGATGTTGAGCCACTTCTATTATTTTAGGCATGCGGTAGGCACTGAGTATTGGTGCATGTGTTCTAGGAACCTGTGACTTTGTTTCCTGAGAGGGAGGATGATGTTTAAGGGTTAACACAATAGAATTATTATTTAAGACTGAGATAGAGTGTGACCCTCCTTGCTGTGTGATCTTGGGCAAGTTACCGAACCTCTCTGGGCTTATGTTTGCTTATCCATAGATTAAGAAAAAATAATAGCACTTCCCTCCGAGAAAGGCTGTGAATTTTGATGCAATCACGCAGGAAAAGTGATTAGCAGAATACGGTCCCACTCACCCACATATATTCTATTCCTGGTCTCTTTTCCTCTGAGTCCCTCCCATATGCTGTTAGCCTGCCCTCCTGTCATTTCAGGACCTTGCCTCACTCCCTAGGCCCTCTTCTCTCTGCCTCCCAAACAGCCAGATGAAGGAGCAATTCCCCAACTGATCCCTAGCTAATAGTCAAATCCTCAGTGTTTGGACTTGAACCTGCTTTCCTTCTGTTCTTGCAGAGGGTTTAGGAGAGAAGTAGTTTCCCTGTTTGGAAACTGAACCTTGCTCAACCACGAAGTTCTCTCGAGGTCCCCTGTCACTGTCCTGTAAATGTATTTGCTCTTTTCTTGTATACATCATCAGTGTTCAGTCTTAGCTTGTCACATCTCCATCCAGTCGTGGCTGGGCCTTATGTTGGTTTCCCAGCATCTGTGTTTTCTGCCTTGGATCAAATCACTCCCTTTGCCTCAGGAACTAACCAATCCCACCTGCGGTATTTGGTGTCTCGCTTGGTATCTAGGGTAGAAGGGAAAAGGGCACTGAATACCCTTCAGAAATTGATAATGGTGCTGATGAGTGTTCACGATCAAAAGTCTGGGCCTGAATCATTCACAAAACAGAGTTGCTTATGTATTAAAGTCAAGGAGCAAACAACAAATATCTGACTTGAGAAACAGAATTCATTAGACATTCTCCAGTCTCCTCAGGTTGGAAGTGTGGCTGTCAGGGCAGGTAAGGGCCGTCAATTCTAAAGGCCAGATCACTCCAGCTGTGGCCTCGAAGTAGCTCTCCTTACCGTGTAGCATTATGTAGTGTTTCTCTCTATTGACTTTATGTTTTACGATTTTGGTTTTTTTTTTAAATTTATTTTTGGCTGTGTTGGGTCTTCATTGCTGTGCGTGGCCTTTCTCTAGTTGTGGTGAGCGGGGGCTACTCTTCGTTGCAGTGCGTGGGCTTCTCATTGCGGTGGCTTCTCTTGTTGCAGAGCACGGGCTCTAGGTGCGCGGGCTCAGTAGTTGCGGCGCACGGGCTTAGTTACTCCGTGGCACGTGGGATCTTCCCAGACCAGGGCTCGAACCCATGTCCCCTGCATTGGCAGGCGGATTCTTAACCACTGCGCTATCAGGGAAGTCCTCTATTGACTTTTTATAACAGTTTTTTTGAGATATAATTCACTTATCATAGAGTTCATCCTCAATGTGGAATTCACTGGTTTTTCGTATATTCAGAGTTGTAAAATCATCACCACTATACTTAGAACATGTTCATCACCACCAAAAAGAAACCTGTATCTGTTAATAATCACTCCTCATCCCTCTTTCCGTCCCCATCCCTGGTAGCCACCAATCTTCCTTCTGTTGCTATAGATTTGCCTATGGTGGACATTTCAGATCAATGGGAATCATACAATATGTGGCCTTTTGTGTCTGGCTTCTTTCAGTTAGCATAATGTTTTCAAAGTTCATCCATGTTGTTGCCTTTTTATGGCCAAATATTCCATTGTATGGATATACTATATTTTATTTATCCATTCATCAGTTAATGGACATTTGGGTTACTTCCACTTTTTGGCCATTATAAGTAATGCTGCTATGAACATTTGCCTACAAGTTTTTGTGTGGATATATGTTTTCAATTCTCTTTGGTATACACTTAGGAGTAGAATTGCTGGGTCATATGCTCACCATACGTTTAACATTTTAAGGAACTGCCAGGCTGTTTTCCAAAGTGTCTGTACTATTTTGCATTCCTACCAGCAAGGTATGAAGGTTCCAATTTCTCTACATCTTTGCCAGCATTTGCTGTTATATGTCTTTTTGATTATAGCCACCCTAGTGGATGTGGCGTAGTATCTCATTGTGATTTTGATTTGCATTTTCTTGAAGGATGATGATGTTGAACATCTTTTTCATGAGCTTATTGGCTACTTGTATATCTTCTTTGAAGATATGTCTGTTCAAATCCTTTGCCCACTTAAAAATTGGGTTATTTGCCTTACTGTTGAATTTAAGAGTTCTTTATATATTCTGGGGGCAAGAACGTATATATGATTTGCAGATATTTTCTATTCTGTGGAATAAGGAATATGCTCCATAGGTGGGGCAGCTCCTCAACTGGGACTGGGTCTCCAAGCTGTTCCCTATTGTTCTCTACGCATCTGCTTATACCTAGAGTGATTTGGAACCTTTGGATCAACCCAAAAGCTGCCTGTTTCCTTGACTTGGTCTTGGAAAGCTTGATGCCCTTGAAGCTAAGGACTGGAGGAAGATTTAGGGGTTGTTTGAGGTTCAGGACTTATTGATTATAGAGAACCTGGGAACGTGAATCTACTTGAACATTGGACCCAGGATGTTTGTTGTCTAGTTGCTACATCACCCTTTTTAACCAACTCCGGATTCTTCTCTGTATTATCTAAGAGAGTTTCTTGTCGTCAAATCCCTTTCCCTACGTATTATCCAGAAGCATTGTCAAGAAAGCAGTTGGATCACAGTCCTTCTTTCCCAGATGTGAACTTCGCCCATGTTGCTGTTTGAACCTTGGCACTTAGCTTTATACATCTTGGCTGTGGGCCAGTCCTGCCCATCTACCCACCCTGTCCCAAAACATATAACCTCTCCCACTCCAGGTCCTAGGAACGTTTGCATCCATTTTGAACAAAGGTTTGTAAGTATATGGAGCTACATACAGTACATAATAACAATACTAGTAACGATCTACTCTGTCATTGCCTGGCATGAACAGTAATTGCACAAACCTAATTAATGAGCACACTCCGAGGTTAAAGAGAACTTAGCCATGCGATCCTGCTGTGTACAAAAATGCACAATTGGTTCAAAGCTCCAGTGGTTTTCCAAGGGGTTCAGGAAACATCCTCTCTCTTGCTGCTAGCTTGCTACAGCTGCACAGGGACTAGTGGCAGGGTGGATGGAGTTTGGGGGCCCTGAACAAGAGGCTGATTTATTTAAATAGGTTCAGATGTGCCAGGCTGCTCGTTTGGTGCTTACTTTGAAGGGCCATTACAAATCTGCTGTTTCCTGCTGCCTTTTATTTTAAGTCCAATTAAGTGGATAGCCACAAACAGCTCTGACCTTGAAAGTCTAACTGAAGGTGAGAAATGAGAACAGGCTTTGGAAACATATGTTTTGGCGTCTTAATGCTCTGCAAGTCACAGACACTTAAGAAAAATAAATAGAACTGGATAAGATAGTGTTATGCTTTAGGAGGAAGAACTTAAATGCCCTGGGAAGTATCACCACATGCTTCACTGGTGCATAATCATCAACCACACTAAAAATTAATCCAACTCTCTCATTTCACCGCGTGGCTCTGGGAGACCAGCCCCAAATGAGTGGTATAGCCAGTGACATTCAGCATATAATCACCTTGGATCGCAGCCTCCGCCAAGCACCTCTCCTGAGCACTGCTTCCTGTCTCTCAGCAGCCCCAGTACATGCTTTTGGTTATTTGTTTTTAGTAAAACTACTTAGAGTCTTATATGACTATTTCCGTTCAAGTTCTTGCAAATGTGGATCACAAATGTGGACGAACCTGTAGTTGAATAACTTGTATTGGATATGATCAGCGTGGGGCTTCTTATTAAAATTCTTAAAGTCCGGGCTTCCCTGGTGGTGCAGTGGTTGAGAGTCCGCCTGCAATGCAGGGGACACGGGTTTGTGCTCCGGTCCGGGAAGATCCCACATGCCGCAGAGCGGCTGGGCCCGTGAGCCATGGCCGCTGAGCCTGCACGTCCGGAGCCTGTGCTCCAAAAAAAAGCCACCTGAAGAAAATAATATTAAGTATTTTGTGATGTGCTGTGAACTCCCCTTCTCTCTTTTTTAACCTTAACCTAACCAGTCCAGAAATTAAAAAAATGCTTGTCCGAGACTCTTTCTGACTCACTCTTTAACTTATTGTTAAATTTTAGTTTCTATACACCAATTTAAATATTTTAATATTCCTACTCCCTTATTAAATGCTGACATTTTATGAGTTATATGTGTTTATCTGTCCCCAACTTTCTACATCAAGAAATGGGAGCAGATGGCTTTTTTCCCTTGTCTCATAGGATAGTGTGGTAGCTAATGAGGAGATATCTGAGCTCACATTCAAATGAAACCACAGACACGAAGAGACAGTGGCAAGTGCTGAGTGAGAATATTAGAAAATAGGATTAGAGTGGTTTCAAGCACATTTTTAGTGTGGGGTTCAAGTAAATTGTCTTTATATAAAGGATTGCTCGAATGTGAATATCCTGAAAAAATGTTCATGTAGTCAGCTTGAGAGATTAATAAAGCACTTTCTGGCAATCTGTATTTGCATATAATTGCAATCCCATAAACTTCCATTTATCTGGAAGTCCGATATCCAGACGTCCAGAACAGAACCAAGATCAAAAGTCCAGACGACTTTTGAGCAGCCAAATAGATGCTAGAAGGTCAGTGTTCAAAGTTCAGGCACTTAATCATACAATTTCTTAGACTCTTTATAAGAGTCTGTTTACTTTGATCGTATACAAAATTCAAATAAATTAGGTTGCCTGGTTTTCCAGCCCATAAAGAATTTAGAAGCAGCAAATGTGATCTGTTTGGAGCAGGGGCTGGGCAGAGTTCTGAGTTGGGGTAGACTCCTGTGTGCACAGTGATGGCCAGGTCTGCTACTGGCCTATTCAGTGTCTCTAAGCAGTTTACAAAAGGCTCCCTGCTCTGAGCAGGCCAGTTAGAAAAAGCACACACACCCCTCAAGTGTGGACAGCTCTATAGGTACAGGATGTGATGAGCAGAAGACACGTTGGTGCAAAGAGAAAGGTGCCATCTCCTCTGGGTAGGCAGATACAGTGCCCACCAGAACTCCTGGCATGGTGGGGTGCACAGGGTCCACTTACCCCGCAGCCATGTGGCTGTGGGCAGTACACATATACAAGGCGTATGCTGCCCCATAGATCCCATCAGTGTGACAGCCAGTGGCAACAAGAATCAGAAGAACTCTAAAACCATACAACAGTATATCTATCTGGGGTACCTGCAGGTTCAAAACAGAGTGCTTCACCTTTTCATGGCGCCCATGGACGTGAAAGTGATATGACAATTAACGTTGATAATACCCACAGAAACATTGAGAGAGTCTAAATCATGTTCAGTGTGCCTTGTGCTAGAGGCAGTGGCACTTTCGAGACAGGCTGTAGGTGGGAGAGGAGTGATCTACATATTTGCATAGCTGGTGGCATGACCCAGGCTGGTGATGATGGTGGCCTGGCCAGTGTGGTCACAACAGAGGCAGGGAGAAGTGGTCAGATTCTGGACCTCTCTTGAGGGTAGAGCTAACAGCATTTGCTGATGGATTAGATGCAGGGTGTGATAAAAAGAGAGAGATCAAAGGTGATACCAAAATTTTTGGCCTGAGTAACTGGAGGAGTGGAACTGCCATTCACTGAGATGGGAAGACTTCACGGGAGCAGGTTTCAAGTGGAAGGTAGGAGTTAAATTTTGGATTTAAGTTTGTGATCTAAATGGTTAAGGTAAACATCTAAATGGGGATGTTGAGTAGGCAGTTGGAGATGAGTCCGGAATTCAGACTGGAAATACAAGTTCAGAAATCATAAGACTCTAGATAGTATGTGAAGCCATGAACTGAATAAATTCACCTGGGAGTGAGTGTAGATAAAGAGAAGAGGTTGAAGGTTGAGTCCTGAGGTTTATAGCGTTGAGACGGGAGAAAAATGAGGAAGAGCCAGCAAAGGAACCTGAGAAGTGGTAGCTACTGAGGAAATAAAACCTGGAGAATGAGGAAGCCAGGTGAAGAAAGCATTTCAAAGAAAAGAGAGTGATTGCATCAATTGGTGACCAAGTAGGGAGAAGACAGAGAATTGAACATCAGATTTAGCCACAAGGAGGTCATTGGTCATTTGACAAGACCAGTTTTGGTGGAGTGAGTAGGGTGAAAATCAGGGTAAAGTGGGTTCAAGGAATGGGAAAGTGGGAATTAGAGATACCTGTAAAGGGAAACAAATAAATGGGTGCAAGCCAAGAGAAAATGTAGGGTCAAGAGTTTTTTTAAGTGGAGGAAAGAATAGCACATTTGTGTGGTAATGGGAATGACACAGCAAAAGGGGGAGAGTTGATGATGCAAAGGGGAGAATTGCTGTGGTAATGTCGCTGGGTAAGTGGGAAAGGGGTGGGAGATTCTGGGTACAGATGGAAGGGTTGGTTTGGATGGGCACCACCTAGTAAGGGGTGAAGACAGGTAACAGCACGGCTGCAGGTAATGGGTGAGTGTGTTGGAGGGATTTGTGAAAGTTCTCTTTTTGTTTCTGTTTTCTCAGTAAAATCAGAAGCAACAGAGTTCCAAAATTCGATTGAAAAATGCTCTGATGAGTAATAAAAATTATCTGTCGATCACACAGACATTCAACAAAATGAAGTTGTGTGGCTCAGACTGAAGTACAAAAATCTGTCTTGCTTGGGAAGCCAAGAAGCAGAGTGATAAATATTAACCCACCGTATTTTAAAAGACCATGTTATTTTTTTAACAACAGGATATAGCAGGGCATTTATCAGCAGTTCAGTAACCTAAAGGGTGACTTTCTCACTCCCTCAGGAGCCCGAGCTAGGCCAGTACATGGTTTATGGTAGAAACATAGAAGTCAACGAAATATAAGCTTCGTCAGGACAGGAATTTTTGTTCACACGTGAATCCCTACTACCTAGAAGAGACCTTTTAGGTAATTGTATATGTTTATTGAGCACCAAATATAGGTGCTCAGTAAGCAATTACTGAATGAATGATTGATGCCAAACCAAGGGCAACCAAAGTATTTTTCACTTAAAAGGATAGTTACCAATTACTTTAAGTGATCAGTTTCCACATTTTCAGTTTTTCATCTTTCAGGTGAGACTGTCCATATGGCTGCAGTGCTGCCTTTTTCTCCAAACTCTTTATTCTTGAGAACTGACTGCAGAATATTGCTTATAGCTCTGTTTTTATGGACAATTTCAGAGGCTTTTACTCCATAAATTCACTTTGCTGTTGAAAAGCCGGCAGGATCTCTGTGCAGAATGAAAATCTGCTCTCTGATCTTATCTGGTCCAATCTTATTATTAAATGGTTATGGAGATCATAAGAGTTTAATGGGTAAAATGCCGGGCAACATCTGTTGGCAAGTTGGACACCTACACTGGGAAACCAAATATGGTCATGGAATTTCAAAACAAGGTCCTCTGATATTTAAATTATGCCAACTTGCTACCTCATGGCAGGCATAATAAGACTCAGAAGCTAAGTAAAACTGTTTCGCTTTGTATTCCAGGTCTAGGTGCCTGTTTGTAGTTGTGTTTTGTTTGACTTTCTTTATAAACAGTAGGACCTCAAAGTAGGCTCATTGTTCTTGATTTCCTTTTCCACAGCAAGATGAGCATCTTCACATAAATCAATAGGCGGCATACTGATTGCTGTGTAATCTTGACACAAAAGAGCTGCGCAAGCACTTTTTGCACTCTATCACAGGAGCCTCAGAGGAAAGGTGCATTGCAGCATGGGGTAAGCTACTGAGGGAAGGCGAAGAGATGATTTTACCTTAGTAGAACAAGAGGATATATTTTAGTTGCAACTTGCCTGATTAGCAGGAATTATCGATGGACCCCAGTGATTGGTAAGGGATAAAATAACTTTGAGGTATTAGATTGTAGTGCTCTTTAAGAGGAATCACCTTCCTTACTACAAACAAAGCAAACCTGACAAGGGTCTCTCGTCCCCTTGGGCCCTCACATTCACAACCCAACCCCACTTGAACAACCTTCAAGGTACACACTACTCCCATTGGATGTTCTGGTCCCAAAGGCCGACAGAAGGAAACCATGCTTTCTTGTTCCTTTTTAGCAAGGAGAATTTATTTTCCAAATAATGTATATTCTAACTCTTAGGTTTGTTTTGTTTTTTCATTGAAGACTAATGGAAACAAACTACGGAAGGTCAGAATTTCATATGAAATAGTCCCAATTGCAAAGTCCAGAACGACTTTCTGACCGCCAACAGGTTACTTATGGTTGTTCTTTCCCTCCCTCTTCCAGAGGAGGGATTGGGTCATGTTCATGGGGACAAGCAAAGTGTGATGGGATCTGGGCAAGTTGATGGCCTCTCCCTGTGTCTGTCTTCTTCACCAACTTAGTTCAGACAAAAGGCTGGACTTCATGTCCATGGCCAGGTCATAGGTTATTTTCTTTCATGCTCTGTAAACTAGTTCTTCCTTTTTGATATTGAAATTACCCTAATAAAGACTCAGTGGTGAAATCTCTTCTCTGTTGGTATGTCTAGATCTTTGTCAAGATCTTTACTGGGTTGTACGTGACTTTAAAAGACTAGGAAATCCTATTGGCTTATTGGGGTGTTTGGGGTGTTTATTTCAATTCTGAGCTTCGCCTTTTTTTTTTTTTTTTTTTTGCTGTACGCGGGCCTCTCACTGTTGTGGCCTCTCCCGTTGTGGAGCACAGGCTCTGGACGCGCAGGCTCAGCGGCCATGGCTCACGGGTCCAGCCGCTCCGCGGCATGTGGGATCTTCCCGGACCGGGGCACAAACCCATGTCCCCTGCATCAGCAGGCGGACTCTCAACCACTGCGCCACCAGGGAAGCCCTGAGCTTCAGCTTGTATTCAAGCTATTTTTTAACTGTCAAGGGGATATTTCTGTTTTGTGTCTATTTTCTGATAAAGAAAAATAACCTTGTAGAATTTGAAGTGATCATTATTTAAAGCAAGAAGAAGAAGGAAGAGGAGGAGGAGAAGCAGAAGAAACCAAATAAAAGAAATTACTTTAGAATTTTTTTCCTTTCTTCTTTGCAACTAAATTTATGAATCAGTGGAATTTTCTAAGTATTGATAATTTTTTAAATGCAGCCATATATCCATCATCCAAAACTCTTGAATTTATCAACATACAGTGTACTGAATGCAGGACAGATCCTGCATTGGCTCTTGGGGTACAGAGATAAATAAGACACAACCCTTGCCTTCAAGGAATTTACAATTTACCATCATTTGGCCAGTCAGTTGTTTCAGTTGTGTGTTGGCAAATTGAATACGTTGGCTCCAGAATTTTGAGGTAAACATTTCAGTTTTTTAGAGGCTGCAGTGGAAGCCTGGGGCATGGATTCCAAGCTCTAGTTTTATACATTTGTGATACCATTGCCCTCTCGCCCCACAGTCTCCCTTGAACTTCAGCATTTTCTAGGAGGACTTTAGAAAGGTGGTCTTTCTCTGCATGAAATGAACAGACTTAGGTCAATACCTCTTGCAAAGAGCCTAGTCTGAAATAAAACCAGATGAAATCTGGTTTTCTAGTTCCAGAATAATCTGGAACTGTAGTATAATCTTTAGTGCTTGCCAAAGGTGAATTAGTTGTCACCTAATAACGTGCTTGCCCAAACTAAGAACGTAGCTGAGCCGTGCTCTGCCTAGACTCCTGACCTGTGGAAACTAGGAGATAATAAATGGATGTTGTCGTGAGCCTCGATGTTTGTGACAGTTTGTTTTACTGCAGTAGAAGACGAATCCACTCATGATAGCAACAGGATATAAATAGCTATCCAAAAATGTAGGAATATCAATAGCTAGGCTTTGAGTGTTTTCGAAAATCACCATAGAATATTTAAGCCCATGATTTTCCTCTTCTTGGAATCCCTTTGGAATTTTCTTTTTCTCTTTGTTTCTATAGTTTTTTAAAAAAAACTCCTCTGCAGAAGGACACATCCATTTGTTTATGGATTTGTGCATCAAATGTTTATTACGTATCGACTGTGTATGTGCCTGGCACTCAGTGGGGCATTTGGAGGTACAATCTGGCTGAAGCATGGTCATTGCACACCAGGAGCTCACATAGACATGAGAGCAGATCGTCGTATACAGTTTGGATGCTCAAGTTTGAAGGTTATATCATGACACAGTGCACTGGAAGCAGGTAGCATTTACCTCAGTGAATTTGCCGTGGGCAGGAGCCTGGCTCTCAGCCCATGGACTCATAACCCTGATTGTAATGGCCCATTGCAAAGGGATTTTCTGTCAGAGGTGGACTTGTATTGCCCAAGCTCATTATGACTGCTGTCTATTAATATAAACCCAATTAGAGCCCATTAAAATACAATGAGAACTACATCTCTAAAATCGAAAGGAAAGCCCAAATCAACAAATCAATGCCTTATTATCCCCCAGTAGACAAGTACTTGGAAAACCAAAGTATCATAATCAGGGTGACAATCTGTTAATTTAAAATGAGGAATTAAACTGTCAAGTTGACTGGTCTGACCATAGACTCTGTATAGATAACAAAACGGGAAGCCAGTTGATAGCATCATCATGGACTCAAGAAGTGTTGCTTTGCTAAAATGCTTGACAGACTCTCACCACAGCAGGGATGACCTTACTGAGGAAAGACGAACATTTGCTCAGCCAAGATTTCCTCTACCCTTGACAGCCCTTCGACAGACCTGGCCAACTCTGTCTAATTGTGATACTTCCCTCTCTGTGCAATACCTGACCACCTGTTCACACTGTATCTCCATAACAGGGTACAATAATATAGATTGCTACGTTTCCACTTGGTCAGTTACAATCACTTGTCAGTTCTCCTTCTTTAATGTTACTCCCAAGTCACTTTGTTTTGAGTTTGGGATATTCCTATACCTTTTACTCCCACATCATAGACAGTCCTCTGGGTTTGTGTTCACAGAGGGCTAATCAATACAAGTTCTGGAATAGAGGTGTACAGAGGGCTCTACAGGAGCTTGGGGCAAAAAGACACTGACACTTACTGAATTCCTACTGAGGACCAAGTACTGTGGCAAGCATTCTACAAGCATTGCTTATGTGATCGATGAGAACGCCACTGCATAGGAATTGGAGATTAAGGGACTTGCTCGTAGTTATAGAGCAAGGAAGAAGCAGCAGGGTTTAAGCTCAGGCCATCTGAGCCCAGAGCTTATGCTTTTAACTGCCTCCTTTTAGGCTTTTAGTCCTCACACCCACTCTGAAGGAGGGAGAGATGTGTCAGTCTGGGTTCAGTTGCAGAAAATACAGAAACCACTCTATTATTTTAAAGAGGGAGGGGGGCTTCTCTGGTGGTGCAGTGGTTGAGAGTCCGCCTGCCACTGCAGGGGACGCGGGTTCATGCCCCGCTCCGGGAAGATACCCCATGCCGTGGAACGGCTGGGCCCATGAGCCATGGCCGCTGAACCTGCACATCTGGAGCCTGTGCTCCGCAACGGGAGAGGCCACAACAGTGAGAGGCCCGCGTACCGCAAAAAAAAAAGAGAGGGGGCTTTAATGGAGGAACTGGGTGCTTACAGAAATCACTGGGAGGGCAGGAGGAGCAGGCTGCGTGTCCAGAAATTGCTCCCAGAATCACACGGTAAGACTGGCCTGCCCGGAGAGCTGCCACTTCTGCCTCAGTTGGGAAGGTGAGGAATCAGGAAGCTGCCATGGGAACTGGTGCATTCTGGAACAAGCCACCAGTGCCCTGCCTCTCAGTACTTATGAGCCTAGTCACTAAACACCACAGGTTAATAAAAAGAAAATCCTCTCCATGATTCCCAGGAGAAAGAGCAAAGGAGCAGTATAGCTTCTCAGTGTCACCTTCTGAATGTAGTTTGAGAGTCTCTGCTTGGCTAAGCCTAAATAGCATGCTGCACCCTAGCTGCAAGGGAGGCTGGAAATGTCATTGTTTCTGGCCTCTGCAGTTCAGGAAGGCATATAGAAGGAAGGTGGGACAGATGCTGAGTGCCAGTTCCTGTGTCACTGAGGAGTCCCAAGCTCAGAGGGGGGATGTGCCCACGGTCACATGATGAGAATGATGGTTGGCCAGGCTCTCAGTGAATTTGTCACACTCCAAGCTCTGTGTTCACTGTCCTCCCCACTGCCTGACCCAGCCTAGTTGGGGAATGAGTGTTTACAGGGGCATCTTCACGGAGAACCTCGATCTTGAAGGAGGGATGGACTGTGGTTCTGGGAAGGCAGGCAGTGGAGCAGGGTCTTCGGAGGCAGGTGAATCCTTCCTCTTACTCTGCCACCGAGGGTGTGACCCCTTTTGCAGAATCTCTGAGAACTCAGTGCAGTGGCTTACCTTGTTGAAAGCTAAGTAGTGAGCTTTCTCACCTCTGTAATGTAGCTTAAATTGTTAGTATTGTGGAAAGTGTTGGGGGCTCCAGTTTTTCCCTTATTTTTTTTAAAGAGTATCTTTCATGCGTGCACGTTCAAATATACGATTTATTCAATCATTTACATACCTTTGCTGCTAGAAAGACCGCTTGGTTCTCTCAAAGTTTCTCTAAAAGAAGCTGCGTGGTTGATGTGAGAGATGCTGGCAGCTGCCAGTTGTGAGAATCAGAAGGGACTCATGAGGAGCATCTCCTGCTCCTTTAGTGACAAGGAAACTAGGAAGAGGGTCACTCTTCCCATCAAATCTACATTCAGATGCCACAGGGTGCCTGTCTGGTCCTCAGCTTTGTTTTCTCACTGGTACATACCTTTGGTGGGATAGTAGTTTTGAAGGAATAACTTATTCTAAACAGATGGCTGAGTAGGCAAACACTCTGTGCTTGGTGGAGAAAAGGAGAAAATGGAAAAAACTAAAGCCAGGAAGTACTAAAAGACACTTGAAACTTGGAGGTTCAAATTCCACTATTTACAGTAATGTAATTTAATTCATTCCTTAAAAATAGAGGTGAATACGTGATAGGAAGGTGGCAGTTTAAAAATAAAGATTGGTTTTGTGCCAGCCTAAGTGAAAAGCACCCCATTGTATAGGAAATGGACAAACTATTTGGGGATGTTAATAGTTTAGGGTCATTACTTTTTTTCCCCATGTTCTTAGCTCTGCTTACCAGCACTTAGAACTCTCCAGAATAAAGCTATCTCTATTCTTAAAAGCTTTATTGATTGTCAACAGAGATAATATCCAGGGTTTTAAAAATGCTGGGACTTGGGAATCTGAGAAATTAGGTGAGCTGCCCTTGGTGGGCATCAGTTGAGTTGAGATGTGATTGGATGAGACTGATTCAGCTGTGTGTTCCTGTCCTCGCTGCCTGATGAGCCAGGGGAGTCACTGGTGGTCTGAGGACAACAAAAGGTGCCTTTTGTGCACCTTTTGCACTTAATCAATCATTTACATACCTTTGCTGCTAGAAAGACCGCTTGGTTCTCTCAAAGAAGCTGCGTGGTTGATGTAAGTGAGAGATGCTGGCAGCTGCCAGTTGTGAGAATCAGAAGGGACTCATGAGGAGCATCTCCTGCTCCTTTAGTGACAAGGAAACTAGGAAGAGGGTCACTCTTCCCATCAAATCTACCTTCAGATGCCACAGGGTGCCTGTCTGGTCCTTTGTGCACTTTTACGGGGCTCTTTTCCATCCAGCCAGAGGGTGCAAAGAAAAGGAGAGGGTGTGATAGAAAGTGAATCTAGGTCTAAATGCCACTCCTGGCGCCTGAGGGATTAGGGGACTCCTCCTTTGAAAGCCGTAACTTAGGGATTCTGGCATTTCCATTTTTCTTGCGTTTGACATTTTTCCTCATTTATTCTGTTAATACCTGCAGAGAATTTTGAGCATAGTATAGCAGTTAAGAGCCTAGATGCTGACACCAGATTGCCTTGGTGCAAAATCTGGCTTAGCCACTTATTATCTACATGAACTTGGGGAAGTCACTTAATTTCTCTGTTCCTCAGTTTTCTCATCTGTGAAATGCTAATAGTACCTATTTCCAAGGGTTGTTGTGAAGATTAAGTGAATAGATTTCTTATACACACACACACCACCCCCCTCTAGAAGCATTAGCTATTATTGTTGATGTGGATTCTTCATTTCTTCCTTCCCCAAATTGTATGAGGTAGGTCTTTATTATTAAGAATATTTTGCGTATGAGGAAATAGGCTCTTTGAGTTTAAGGAGTCTGCGCAAAGTGACAGAGCTTATGAGGGGCTGAGCCCAGATCCAACTGCCTGGGATTGCATGGCTGCACAGCCTGTGCTAAACAGCATCTTCACTCACCATGATGATCATTCTGACAGCTATAACCCTTGAAGATACCACCGTGTTCTTATTTCAGTCATAGGGAATCCTCGGCTTTTCTCATTGGGATCCAGCTGTAACCCCTCAGTTTTGGGGTCAGAATTGATCTCTCCTGCACTGTATGAACCCCACCGTGGCTCCACATTTGATTCCTCATAATACATCTACAGTAACTCACCTTTCCTAGGTCTTTTATATCTGCCAAAAAAAAAAAAAAATCCCCTGCATTCTTATCCTTATTCTGGATCAAGTCCTCATGCTTTCTGCATCAAGTTTCTCTCGTTTCTGTTCTTATTTCTTCCCTGGCAAGCAGCTGGCAGTGATGTCACATAACCAAATACCTTTCAGGCACTCATCAAATGAACATTCTTATGGTCAAATCCTGCCTTTTGACAACTTTTTGACTCCGTGGAAAGTGGTTACTGCATTACGCATTCTAATTTTGGCAAGGGAGTGATTTCAGAGAAGCAGCTGGTGCACCGAGAGAAACAGGACCAGTTCTGTCCTTGGAGAAGATTAGGTGGAATCATAGTGCATGTGCTCAGAAATGTCTAATTCAGCCAGAGCCTTCCTCTGTTGCCTGGTAAAGTGCACACCCAGGTTGGAAAGGAGCCGTCTCCGCCTCCCTTCCCACTGCTGATCTCAAGCCAGCCATGTGCTAAGGAAAGAACGTGGTCCTCTCTGCAATACTCAGGAAGGATGCAGAGCAGCATGTCAGGTGGGCCTGGCGCCGCACTCCTCTACAGCAGCCTAATGCTTGATGGGGGACTTAGGCGCATGGCCGCAGAGCTTTGGAGCCCCCAGCTGTCAGCGTCCTCGTCCCTTTTTCCCTCCAACATTCTCTGGCTCCTCTCCTCTCCCCCCAACATTGGTTCAGGTTTCTTAGGATGAAGCAAGTAGGCCAGTGATCCTCAAAGCTGGTACCTTAGAATCACCTGGGAAGTTTTAATAAGGCCCTCCAGGTCCCAGCCCACCACAGATTCTTTTTTTTTTTTTTTAACCTTTTGAATCGGCTTTATTTGGTAGCAGCTTTATGAGGTATAATTCACACCTCATACAGTTCACTCATTAGCGTGTACAGTTCAGTGGTTTTAGTATATTCACAGAGTTGTGCAGCCATCACCACAATCAATTTTAGAACATTTTTCATCTCCCCTAAAGGAAACCTTGTATTCTTTTGCAGTCCACCCCTCCCCTCATTTCCCCCTAATTCCTTCGGCTCAAGGCAGCCACTAATTTACTTTTTGTCTCTATAGATTTGCCTCTTTGTGGACGTTTCATATAAATGGAATCATACAATATGTAGTCTTTAGTGACTGGCTTCTTTCACTTAGCACAATTTTTCAAGGTTTATCCATGTTGTGGCATGCATTAGTATTTTTTAAAATAAATTTATTTCTTTTATTTTTGGCTGTGTTGGGTCTTTGCTGCTGCACACGGGCTTTCTCTAGTTGCGGCAAGCGAGGGCTACTCTCCTTGTGGTGCACAGGCTTCTCATTGTGGTGGCTTCTTTTGTTGCGGAGCATGCGCTCTAGGCGCGCGGGCTTCAGTAGTTGTGGCTCGCGGGCTCTAGAGCGCAGGCTCGATAGTTGTGACGCACAGGCTTAGTTGCTCTGCCACCACAGATTCTGAGGCATTGGTTCTCGGTGGCTCTGAGCATCAGTATTTTTAGAAAGTTTCTCAGGTGCTTCTACTTTGCAGCTGAGTTGAAACCACTGGCCACACTGCTTTGGCCAGCCCTTCACATCTTGGCCTCAGTTTCTTCTATCAAATGGAGATAATAATGGCACTGGGCTCATAGGGTTGTTGTCAGGATTAAGGAGTTAAAAATAGATAAAGGGTCTAGAAAATTGCCCAGCACATAAGCACTCAGCCAGTATTAGCCACAGTAACCATTACTGCTATAATCATTATAGTCAGTGCTTGTGCAAAGTCCCAGGGATTCAAAGACGTGGTGAACAAGTCCCTGCCCCCAAAGCTCATCATCCTCTGGGGAAGACAGACCTGCCTCTGCCACACTCAGTGCGAACTGGTGAGTCCTAGAATGAAGGCAGGTCCACGTGCTATGGGGGTACAGACCAGGGAGCAGCTAACTCTGCAACACAGAAGGAAACAGCTTACCAGGAGCAGGCCTACCACTTGAGCAGGGTCTGGAAGGACGGATTTGCCAGACAAAAGCAGGGTAAATGAAGGACATGCCGGGTAAAGGAACAGTCTGTGCAAAGCCCTCCTGACCTGAACGAGCATCAGATGGCAGACAACTGGCTGGTAGTGGGGCCCCATCTGTGGATGGGGGAGGGTGCTCGTTGAGAGGCCGGAAATGAAGATCACTGCCAAACCTTGAAGGACCCGTGTGCCTGCCCCAAGGCAATTTGGAGTTTATTCTCCAGGCATGAGAAGCCGCTTAGATTTTTAAGAAATGGTGAAACCTCCTCAGAATTGCGTTTCTGAGAAGAGGAGATAAAAAGAGGAAACGGCTGGGTGGGGAGGGGGCTCATTAAGACCTTTCTGCTGATGTGGAGGTGAGGAATGATGACAGCATGAATTAAGGGACAGGCGGGAGGTGGGACTGGAGAGACATCTCAGAGGCAGCCTCAGAGGCCTTGGCATTTCACTGACCGAGGGGGGAGGGAGGCTGGCAGCCTTGGGCTGTTGGTGCCTTTGTGTGCTGGCTGTACATGAGGCAGGAATTACCGGAGGACAAGTGGGTCTGGAGAAGAGAGAACGAAGGAAGTGTTGAGCATGCCGCGTGTGAGAGCCTTCTGGGACACCCAGGGGGAGGATGTTTATGTAGAGGTGTTCACTGGGCAGCTGGGAAGGAAGAGAGGGATTGTTGTGCCCACTCAACCTTTCCAGCCTTCCCTGTAAATCTTCCTGTCTTCTGGATATCTGTGAAAACCTTGTCCTCCAACGAGCTTCACAAGCTAGAAATCAGTCATCGTCAAAGACGCCTTCCTTGAACCGCCTTCCCGACCCCAGTCTACACCAGCAGCATCCAACAACGGATCCTCCTTGTTCAGGAGGCACTGGTAACTGCGATTCCTCTTGTATTGGCTTGAGTTCCTGGAGAACTCTGTGTGCATTGCTCCCCAAATTAGTATACTATTCCACTGGGCTTAATGGACAAAGGGTGATCCCAGATGGAAGAATTTGGTTTCTGGTCCCTGTGGCAGAATGCACTGCAGTGCAACCCTCACCTGACATTGTGAGAGAGGAATGTTACCAAGTCCCACGTGTGGGCATGTAACCTAGCTGCTGCTGCCTGACTCTGAACCCGAAAGAGCCTCACCTAATTAGGACTGCTAGATAAAAAACTGGATGACGCATTGTTTGAATTTTAGGTAAACAATGAACCATTTCTTAGTATAAGTATGTCCCAAATATTACACGGAATAAGCTTATACTAAAAATGATTCTTCGTTTATCTGCAATACAAATTTAACTAAGCATCTTGTATTTTTATTTGCTAAATCTGACTACCCTAAACCCAGTCTACCTCAGGTATTTCTTGTAATGCGTAGAATCTCTCCTAATGAGAAATAAATGGCTCCTTTTGCTTTCAGCACAGGGAGAACAGCTGAACTCAGTTCTTGAGTAACGTAGCTTTGGTTCTCTCTTACTGCACAAGCAGTAAACTCAGCTTTGTGTTTGTTTGTTTTTTTAATCGCTGGTGGTATTTGATTTTCCTTTGAATACCTTCTAGAAAAAGGACACCCAACCAAATATAAAAATACAGCCAAAAAAAGATCCTGGTTGGTATAGTAGAATTAAGACAGTGACACAGACCAAAAGAAAATATGTGCTAGTTCCCTGTCTCCTTTATTTTTTAAAAAAAATTTATTTTATTTATTTTTGGCTGTGTTGGGTCTTCATTGCTGCGGGGGGCTTCTCGTTGTGGAGCACAGGCTCTAGGCACGCCACTTCAGTAGTTGTGGCACATGGGCTCAGTAGTTGTGGCTCTCGGGCACTAGAGCTCAGGCTCAGTAGCTGTGGCGCACGAGCTTAGTTGCTCCGCGGCATGTAGGGATCTTCCCAGACCAGGGATCGAACCCGTGTCCCCGACATTGGCAGGCGGATTCTTAACCACTGCACCACCAGGGAAGCCCTCCCCGTCTCCTTTAAACAGAACGAATAAATACCTGTGTTTTGCTCAAGGGGATGCTAGGTATCTGGATTGTGCTGCTTGTTTTATTTTTGTTGTTGTTTATTTAACCTTTTTCAACTAAGCACCCTGAGCCGAGGGCAAGGAAGAGAGGTGAGCTGCCTCTGTGTCTGGAAGGCACACACTGGTCCTGCTGATTCATGAGAATCTTAAAGGTTTATTGATGGCATCTGGAAATAACTCTGGCCGCTGGCTGTGCTGATCAGATGTGTCTCATCCTGTACCACAAGGTCTTGGGAGAGGGAAGTTGCACAGCCTGGTGCAGCAACCTGTTCCAGAGAGGAGCAGGTTGTCTTTTTTTTTTTTTTAGGAGCAGGTTCTTGTTGTTTTAGTTTAGCACAAACGCACTTCCTCTGCACTCTCTCCCTTTGAAATGAAGGGCTACCATCATCCTCCACTGTGGCTGAACTGTATCTTGTGATTCTTCCTTCATTTTACACCTAGAAATGCTTTGTCCCTTATGGCTAGACCAGCGCCATCGGGAAACTGGGAAGATGTTTTGAGCTGTGTTGGTAAAAAACAAAAAGGAACAACAAAAAAATAATTGGGCCTAGACTACCTAAAGAGGCTGACCAGTATTGCTGAACAATTAGGTTAAATTACAAAGGTCATAATTTTCACACCAACTAGCCATATCCGGCATCCGTCCTGCAAAATCCTTACTGCTCAGCTGGGACTATAGGAGCTTTAAACACGCTCACACAGGTGCCCTCAACAGTTTTTTCTACCATCTACCCCACTGCATCAACGAAAGGCCAATCTTACAAATTCCTATGTCATTCCTTCGTGTCGTTTCCGAGGGAAGAGAATAATGGTTTGTTGTTTGGCTGAGCATAAAGAAACCAGTGTCTCATGATAAAGAGGGAAATCTGCCTGTTTGTTTGTGAGCACTGCTGGGAGGCAGGGAGGCGAAACCTCGGATCTGCTCTCCTGCACAACGTATTTACATCTGCTTCGACTGAGCTGAGTGTGAGCTGCTGTCCAATGCTAATGACTCTGGGTATTTGTCTTTAGTAAATAATTCAGTAAATACCCTGGGAAGCACATATGACGTTTGCTGTTGCATGTCTCTTTTGTGAACGTGCAGCTTTTGAAAAACCAGAAAATAGAGAAACCTATGCAGGCTTAGAGGTGGAGAAGCAGCCGAGTATCAGCCCTGAGCCCAGGCTCAAGAACAGGACTTTCTGAAATTAGCATCCAGCTGTGGCAGCACTGACTAGATCTGTGGTCTCCAGCATTTATGAACCTCTTTGTGCTTCAGTTTCCTCACCTGTGAAACGCATAGAGTTGTGTGGGTGAGACTGGTAAATACAGAGCAGCTCCAGTCGGTTCCTGGCACACAGATAACCTTTGTGCGTGTGGTGTGCGCGTGTGTGTCTGTGCCGTTGTGTGTCCAATCAGCCTATGGTGCCGCTCTGTCCTGGGGTCATGTGAAGTAGCTAGAAATCCGTGAGTTTATGTAAGGCATTCCTAGGAGAGCTTAATTGCCAAATAAGGCAAGGAGAATTTGCTTTGGCTAATCTCATGGAAGGTAGCATGGTGTGTCGGGTAATAGTAAAATGTTTGTAATTAACTGCTATCAAATGCGTATCACATACTGGACATCGTGCTAGCACTTCACCAGAATCATTTAGTCCTCTTGTAGGCGGCATCATTGTCTCTTTCCGACAGGTGAGGAAATTGAGACTTAAAGAGGTTATGTATAAAGGATCAACTTGCATAATATAACATAGGGCAAAAATAGCAAGTTGCATATGTATATTATGAAACCATTTATAGAAATGTTTTAGACATATACATATATATATATATATATATATATACACATAATGGGAGAGAGAGAAAGGAAAGGTTTAAAAAAGTGCATGGGAATGATAAATAGCAAAGGGGTTGAGGAAAAGAAGAGAGGGGAATGGGGTGGGAGAGTATGAGGGGCTTCGATTTTAACATTTTCTTTCTTTCAAATCAGTGTCAACATGGCAAAATGTTAAAATCTGAATAAGTCAGACAGTGGATTCACTGGTGATCATTGTATTTGCTATATCTCTTTGAATGTTTAAAATATTTCATAATTTGAGAAAGAGGTTACAGCAGCGATCTGGAGAGTGCCAGCGCTCTCAGCAGACACTCCACAAATGGGATTGTTCTTGTTAGGAGGCTTTTTTCCCTACAAACACTGCTCTGAAATAAAACTGTTGATTTCATTGCTGGGATTATATTCTGAAGTGAAGGTCCAGCAGGTTAGGAACTCTTACAAGAAACCCCCAAAGGAACTCAGAACACCTTTGCAAACGTTCTTGCTAACCAATGAGATAACCAAGTGTGGCTAAAAATAAATATCCACAAGTGCACTAAAAAAAGGTTCTTTGTCTGAAATAGCACTTCGGTTGGCCTCCCCGTGAATCTTCTTCAGGCTTTTGGGCCTTTGCTTTTTAATTTTGTATGTGAATTAAGGAAGTGAGGAAGGGAATACTGGATTTTAGAGGAATGCCAGAATCAGGGAAAACTAATTCTCTGGGTCCATAAAAAATTAAGTTTCCCATTGCATGCCCTTGGGTATATTTTCTAATTTTTGGTTTATTGCAGGAGCAGTCTCAGTTTTATTGACATGCTAGGCTGTTATGGTAATGAAGGGTGTTTTTATTATTGGATTCTATTACGGTTATCCTTTCATTTAGGTTTTGCATCTCCTTTCAGAGTTACTTATAACTTTGATGAACAATAAATAGAGAAAATAATTCTTGAAGTTTTTCATTTATGATCTCTCCAGAAAGTTAGCATAGGCTCTGAGGACAAGGGAGCTGCTTATCTCCTGACAATATCGTGCGACAGAAAAGAGGGCTGCACCTGTGCGGGTGTGGGCTCATGCACTTAAAGAAAAAAAAGAGGTAAAGAAAATGCACAGTAACAGATGATGGAATTCTGGGTGATTTTTTGGTTTCTTCTGTTGTAGTTTCTGTGCTTACCAGCTTTTCTGCAGCTAATGTAGTTGACTCTTACAGGAAGGAAAAAATGCTATTTCTGAAACACAGACAAAAAGAAAAGGCTGCGATTTATGTCAGGAAACCAGATTAATGGTCTTAACTCTGACATTGTACTAACTGTGATTTTAAGAAAATCACTTAACCTCTTATTGCTAGTGTTCACATTTGTAAGATGGCCAGATGGGGATAATAAGCTTGTTCGGCTTGCTCTGCCTAACATGTAGGATTCTTACCCAGAAAGTAGATGATAAAATGTGAAAATCCTTTAACAAAGAGTGCTCCATCAATGCAGAGACATTCCCTGACATGTAGAAGAGGGATTGCAGTTGTAGGGCAAGATACGGAGAGATAGATTAATTCCCCACACGTAGAATTCTTCCTCCTCCATGGATTCACAAGTAGGTATATTTTAGGGCAGTGGTTCTCAAACCTGCAGGCATCAGAATCACCTGGAGGGCTTATTAACACATAGATTGCTGGATTCACCCCCAGAGTTTCTGATTTTGTAGGTCTTGGGAGGGGCATGAGATTCTGCATTTCTAGAAGGTTCCTGGGTGATGCTGATATTGCTTTGCTTCTCCTGTGATCCCTTTGAGAACCACTGTTTTAAGGATGTACAAAAGTATATATTATCACACAGGCGTTCTGGAGTATTTGGTGACTAGAAGCTTCCTGGTGACCTTCAGGAGTACGCTTTCAGCAGAGTGGAAGACATACGGAAGTTGGCTGACGAGAGAGTCGTGGGTGTGGAAAAGAATAACAGTTACAGACTAGATGTTTGGGAAGTTCTGGGAGTGAAATAACATTCAAATAGGAAGCAGAGTCGAATGAATGTTTAAACGAGAGGTTGTGGTTGGGGCCCACGAGGTATTTGGCCCACTCAACCAATCTTTTGAGTTGTTCAGTCTTTTAAATTAGTGTCCACCATTTAAAAGTTATCAGATTTCATATGGAAATCTAGATTCCTGTCTGCTTTTCAGAAATCAGATGTGGTCTGTATTCCCCCATGACAACAGTCGGCTGAACCAAGTGACAGCTGCTCCCTTTTTCTGAGACATAAGCTTTGGGGTTAATCAGCCCCATCTAACCCTTCCATCCTTTAGATGACCCAGCAGATCTCTATGAACAGATGAGTTTGCAACCGCAAAATGCAAAAAGAGGAACCTGCACACTTCTAGTCTGAGGACAGAGAAGAACAGGAGATGCTGGCGAGTTGTGATCATGACATGAGCAAGGTCCAACAAGAGGAAGGAGGAGATGGAATCAAGGACACAAGTGGGAAGGTTGATTTGGGGAAGGAATGGGAACATCTGCCCCCCAGTATGGTAAGGAAGAAAGAAAATAAGATGGAAGTAAAGAAAGAGGTATTTTGAATTGAAGATGGTGGTCTTGATCTTCTCAGGAGTAGAGTAGATCTTCTTGGTAACATAGACAAGACCTTCTTCTTGGGGGAAGAGGGCTTTGTCCTTGGGTAAAGAAGAGAAGGTTTGGCTGGACTGCTGTGCAATTCTGGGCAATTGACATGAAGCAGGAAAACATGGCAGAGCAGCTCTCTGAGCCCATTTGAAATGAAATACACTGTGGCTTTCCCCTCCAGCAACACCGTGCTGCACGGGTGTTGAGGTAGTGATCCAGCACTGGAAATTAGGACTGAAGGGGGTGAAGCCATCCTCATTTTAAACCACTGAATAATCAAATAAACACAACCGTACAGCTTAGGGATGGGTTAATCAAGCTAGGGAGTATCCTCCTTACCTGCAAGCCACCAAAACAAGGCATCAATCCATTCATGCTGTTGTCCCATGTGCCCTGTAGAGCATTTTTAGAACACTAAGAACTGTGCCTAAATTTCCATGCTTTTTGAATTAGGAGAGACAGTAGCATGCCTTAGGACAAACAGAATCCTAGAATCTGAGCATAATTTTCTTGGTAGCTATTTTAGACCGGGGCAGCAGTTAAATAATTTACCTAGCAAGTAATTTAGGATATTTTTATATTAAGCAAACAAGAACAGATTATGGAATGCAAAAATCCCTCTCTTTGTTGCATATAACACAAATTCAAAGAAATTTTGCTTCATAGTAACTGTTTTGGGCTATGTGCCTCCACCCAGCCCTAGCCCACACCCATCCTGTCCTTGGCTTGGGGACAGTGGTGAAGTCTGAGAAATGCCACTGAAGGAAAACACTTCATTCTTCCAAGTTATGCTTACAGCACAGTAAATGATCGTTTAAAAAATGTAGAAAATCGGTGTCACCTGTATTTCAAATACTGTTTCCCTAAAAATCAGCTGATTAAAATTCTGTATAATTTGTAAGGTGAATTACAAATCAGTGCATTATCAACTTCCCATGAACAGAAGTGGTAAAGTGATTGACCCTATGACATAACCTCAGCAGTAATTATCCAGCTTAGCTCTAACTGCTCTTAGCCCAATACTGATTTTGACTTTTTAATTTTTGCATGCTGTTGCTTTGAAAGAAAGGTGTTAAGCACAGAATTCCTCTATTTTTCAAAATAACAGGTTTTTCTGACTTACGAGAAAAAATCTGAGACATTTAAAATGTTTTAAGGTTTTCATTGAAACAAAAGCATTCTCTGGTTTTATTTGGAAATCCCCATGTCCTGTTGAAAATTCCATCTGTTAATAAATGGTCTCAGTTGTTTCCCTCCAAATGCAGCAGGATGGTTCCGTGAAGCTGTCATCCATTCCTAAGGTAGTGCTGCTGTCTCACTATTAGAGGTACATTTGTGGCCCATAGAAACCAACTGACTCAATGTCCTATGAGGAGACATTCCTGAGGACAGGTTTGTGTGCTGAGCAGGGTAGGGAATAAGTTCACTGATTCCTTTTATAGGTTACATCTTAGTTTGCCTTGCTTCTGAAAGGAGACATGTTGTAATGCTAGCTAGGGCACCTGTATGAAAGGAGAACCAGGCTGTGAATCAGAAAACCAGGGTCAAGTTCCTTTGGCCACTTTTATACACTTGAACTAAGAAAAGGTTCCAACGTCCCTGGACTTAAAAAAATCTAGACAGCGGGTATAGAGGAGGGAGCACAGAGAAGGGTAGTAATAATACAGCTCTATTCCATATGGCTGATGTGAGAATTCGGGGGGCGGTCACACTAATGAACATGCTTTGGGGAGGGATCTTCTTATGTACAAATATCACGTATTATTAAACAGAGTAACTGAGATGGCTGTGATTAGGGTATGTCTCAAATTTATTCAGAGATTTACTTACAGAAAAACATTGATTTTTTTTTTCCTTAGGATAATACCTGTCGATCTTTCCACAGCACATTTTGACTAAATTCCCAATAACTTGCTCTCTGTTTTGGGCAACACTAATTCATATAATACGCAACTTTCCTCTCATCTGCTTTTTTTTTTTTTTTTTTTTTTGGCTGTGTTGGGTCTTCGTTTCTGTGCGAGGGCTTTCTCTAGTTGTGGCAAGCGGGGGCCACTCTTCATCGCGATGCGCGGGCCTCTCACTATCGCGGCCTCTCTTGTTGTGGAGCACAGGCTCCAGATGCGCAGGCTCAGTAGTTGTGGCTCACGGGCCTAGCTGCTCCGCGGCATGTGGGATCTTCCCAGTCCAGGGCTCAAACCCGTATCCCCTGCACTAGCAGGCAGATTCTCAACCACTGCGCCACCAGGGAAGCCCCTCATCTGCTTTTAAATTAAGCACCTACAGTATAGCTTCCACATACTTATGACATCAACACTTTGATGACAATTGCCTTTGGGATGGAATTCAGCTTTTCTGCCTCAATTTCAATATTGCCATATCAGTTTCATTCACAATGGGAAGATTTGAGAGAAATAATGTAAACATGTGAGAGACATGTGACTTAAAGCTCAGATATACTGTCAAAAATTGTCCCATTATACACTGTGTGAATGACTGAATTGTTAAGGCAAAACTCAATTATTTAATTTTCAATAGTCATTAAAAAAAAGAATTGAGATAGCCGAATACTTGAATAATTGAAATTGTTTTTCTGCTTATCTGAGGTGAACGTAGGAAGGAGAGGAGTTTATTGATTTTTTTTTGTTAAAGACAAATGTATGTTCAGTGAGAGAAAATAATCAATACTTTTATGTCAAGCATAGAGGCAGCAAGGACAGAATATAACTCTGGAAGGTTGTATCAGTCAGGATCCAGTAGTCGGCAGAAATCTCACCTGATGCTTGAACAGAGCGAGCTTGACATAAAGAATGGTTAACCAGGCAGAAAGTTGTTAATTATCTAAAGTGTAAGAGAACTTTAAGGTACCAGGGAGGCAGAATTTCAGGAAACAGCTGCCACTCCTAAGACTGGGGAAACAAAGGGAAAAGGCTAGAATTATTAAAACTTAGAAACTTGGAGGAGGGGGCTGCTGCCCTGATGCTCCCATCTTTGAGCCGAGGACAGTGAGGCTGGTTCTGTGAGAAAGGGCACGCTGGATTCAGCTGCTGGGAAGGGAAGGGACTGCCACCCCTGGGGTGAAGCTCAAAGGATCAAGAAACTGACAGGAAGTGCCCAGGAAATAGAAAAGGAAGGAGCAAGTTCTTTCTTCCTTCTGCCTCTTACAGACTTCCCATCTCCCTCTCATGCCCCTTTTTGGCAGAATCAGAAGGCCTGTTGGCAAACCAGAAGCATAGTTTGCAGGGAGTTCCCTGGCAGTTCAGTGGTTAGGACTCTGCACTTTCACTGCCCTGTCCCTGGGTTCAATCCCTGGTTGGGGAACTAAGATCCTGCAAGCTGTGCAGCGTGCCCCGCCCTCAAAAAAAACCATAGTTTGCAGAACCCCATCCCCAGCTTCAGAAAGTTGGAATATATATAGAACGGCAGGTTTGAGCTGAGAGGTAAATAGCTTAATCACTGGCACAAAAATTTTCAGGCAAAAAGGTTAGCTGGCAGCAGCAGAAACCAAACCTGTGAGCTCTTAGAAAGGGAGAGGTAGCACTCTGGGTGCCAGGAAAGGCATACAAAATGTAGCATCATTTCATTGTCCTCAAATGACATTTAGCTTTATCTGTGTTTATTTACTTTCAGGTAGAGCCAGTGAAACTGTGATTCAGAGAGGGCAGTAAACCATCACGAGGCTGTCGTAGGTCTCTATGGATAGTTCTTTTATTTTCTGGCCCTTTTTATAATGGAAAATTTTAAATGTAACTAAAATACAAAGAATAGCACAATGAACACCCTACCCAACACTCAACTATAACAGTCATAATTGTTTGGCTACTTATGTTTTATTTAGCCTGCTGTACCCCCTCTCCATGCCTCCATCTTCCCATTGAACTATATAATTTCATTCATAGTAATTCATTATGTTTACTTACAGCTTGATTTCCAAAATCGAACACACTCATGTAAACGCCACCGAGATCAGAAAAAAGAATACTGCAAGCATTTGCGCCCTTTTATAGTACTCTCCCAGGTCCTCTCACCACCCTTTCCCAAAGGAGTGACCGCTATCACCTGTTTTGAACTTTGTATGTATGGACTCATAGAGTATGCACTTTTTTGAGTTTGGCTTCTTTTTCTCCACATTGTTGGTGAGATTTATCCATGTTGCATGTAGCCATAGTTCATTTATTTTCATTACTCTGTAGTAATTTATTGTATGAATATACCACAATTTATTCATGTATTCTGCCATTCATATACAGCTGAGTTGTTTCCAGCTTTTGGCTGTTACAAATAATGTTGCTATGAATATACTTGTACATGACTTGTGGTACACATTTGTACACATTTCTCTTGGGTATTTATCAAGAAACGAATTTTGGGGTCTTATAATATGCATAGGTCCAACTTTAATAAATACCACCTAACGGTTTTTCAAAGTGATGACGCCAGTTTTCCTCCCACTAGTTCCAGTTGTTCCGTATTCTTGTCAACACTTGGCATGGTCTGAATTCTCCATTTTAAACATTCTGGTAAGTGTGTCATGGAGTTTCATTATCACTTTAAGTTCTGTTTCCTTGATGATCACATTTTCTGATGCTTAATTGGCTATTTGGGTATATTTTGTAAAGAGTCTGTTCAAGTCTTTTACATGCTTTTATTGGGTTGTCTGCCTTTTGTCTTACTGATCTGTAGGAGTTCTTCACATATATTCTGGATATGAGTCAGACATAAACATTGCTGATGTCTTCTCCCCTTGTAGATTGCCATTTAATTCTCTTAATATTGTCTTTGATCATAAAAGTTCTTAGTTTTTAATGTAGTCCAATTTATCAGACTTTATAAGTTAGTGCTCATTGTGCCTTGTTTAGGAAACTTTTACCTATCCCAGTGTGATAAAGATATTCTCCTATGTTATATTCTGGAAGTTTGTGGGGTTTTTTTTAACTTTTCACATTTATGTCAGCAATCCACCTGCAACTGAACTTTGTTTATGATGTGAGGTAAGGGTCAAGATTCTATTTCCCTATATGGATATACAATTGACCTGGCACCATTTATTCAAAGGATTATTATTTCTTCACTGCACTATAGTTTCATCTTTGTCATAAATCAAGTGATTTTATGTGTATGAATTTGTTTATAGTTTTTCTATTTGTATATCCTTGTGTGAATGCCATGTTATTTTGATTGTAGTGAGGACTAAGACATCTGATGGTGTACATTCTTGAACTTTGTTCTTCAGAACTTTCTTGGTTATTCTTGGCCTTTCTAACTTGCATATAAATTTTAAATTAGCTTATTAATTTCCAAACTGCCTGGTAGGAGTTTGATTAGGATTGCATTCAGTCTGTAATTTGAGTAGAAATTACTTCTTTGCGATATAGAATCTTCTATCCATAGCATTTTGTATCTTTACATTGATTTAGACTTTTCAGTTTCTCTAAATAATTTCATTTTCCTCATAAAGGCTTTGCATATCTTTTATTGGATTTATCTCTAGGTGAATGATTTTTATAGATTCATGCTATTTTGACTGCAATAATTTTTAAATTTTTTATTTTCTTTTTTTGAATATATGGAAATGTAATTGATTTGCTGAATTCAGTTATTAATTCAAATAGTTTCTTTGAAGATAATTTTTCTTCTACATATGCATTCATGTTGTCTGCAAATGATGACAGCTTTGTTTCTTCCCTTTTAATCTTTATACCATTCATTTGTTTTTCTAGCTTTATTGCACTGGTTAAGACCAATACCTCTTTTAGACCAGCATATCATAAACATATACTGAACATAATAAATTTATTTTAAAATGCATGGGCTTCTCTCTTACTTGAGATCTGTTACTCTAAATATTCACTTTTACCCTAACATCATCCACCCTCCAGGAAAATGGTTCTCCACGTCTTGTGCATTGTCTTTGAAACAAAGGTGATAGCATCCAGATTCCATGACAATTTGCAAGTTGTGTTCATGTTGATAATGGGAACTAACACTGCTTTGTAGTGAGAGGAGGTTGGAGTGGCAAAAGCACTTAAGTAAAAGGCAAATTAATTAAGTTGACAAATCTTTCTTCCTAGATAGCATGAATGCATAGCTTCCTTGTATAATAAAGTATTGTTTCCCAGTAGTTTGGGCTTCTGTTTTCTTACTTCTCTTGTACTCTTATTTGTATTTCTGGGAAATAGCAAGTTATGCGTAAATTAGCAACATCTTTGCATCAATTGCATATCCCAGCTAAGGAACATTTTACAGTAGGAAACAACTTATATTACTCTTAAATTTGCATACATATAATTCTAGGCCTAACATATGTGATGCCTCTTACTGATTCACTTCATTGGCATTTGGAAGGACACTGAATGATAGAGTTGAAAATATTTTACATGCATAAAAATATTTAATAAAATTTATTAAATTTTCAAAAATTAAATATAAAATATCAGGTTTCTTAAGTAATTTAAAATTTTGAGATTCACTAATTTACTTGTATCTTGCCGTCAGTTTTAATATATAATTTTGAATATTTTAGAAGAAAAGTAGTATTTTTGAAAACAAAAATGTTTTGGTATTTTATATTTTCTTTATTTTTTATAAAAATATATTAATTTACATACCTTGAATGTAATTGCATTTTATTTTTTAATCCTCTAAATCATTACTGTCGATAGTACCAATTATATGAAAATCTTGACTATAACGTGAGAAATTTGCTAAAATAAAGGTAGTATAAAAATAATTTTATGGAATAAATATGTGAAAATTGATGGATTTTTCTTGCCTTCATTTCTTGACTTATTCAAACATGGCCAGCCCATCAACAGAGCACCTGACATGTACTATAATAATTACATTTAATCATCTTTAATATTTTGCCAGTTTTAAGTCATATGTAAATCTTAACTTTGTACTTTTTTGTCATTATAAAGGTTTATTTGTCAAGGCAGGAAGACAGAACATATTTTGACAGTTTCATAACTTGATTTGTAATGTTTTCATGTTTATGTGTGGGGAATGTAGGCTCCATTTGTCTTCTTACCCCTGTTCCTGCAAATGAGCCTGGATGAGCCTGGCTCAGACCTTGGGTGCAATGCAGTACAGAGGAAAAACCAGCGGGCATCCTTGTTTATCACATTCTTCAAATGTTCAATTATTTCAATACTGATTTTTTTTTTTTGTCTTCTCTTTCTATCAATTGCAGGGAGATGTACATCAAAATCTCCCACTGTGGTTGTAGTTTTTCTGTTTCTCTGTTTACTTCTGTTAATTTTTGCTTTGTATATTTTGAAGTTATGTTATTAAACACACAAATCGAGCATTATTATATCATTATGCTGAGATAACCCTTTCATTTTTGTGAAATGGTCCTCTTGATTTCTAGTGATTCTTCTGACTTTAAAGTCTACTTTATCTAATTTTAATATAGCTATACCAGCCTTCTTTTGGTTAAGTTTTGTCTGCAGTTTTCTACCCTTTGCTTTCCATCTTTTCATTCCCTTATATGCAAAGTGTGTCCCTTGTAAACTGTGTATGATTGGGTTTTATTTGCAGTCATTTTTTTTACAATCTTTGTCTCTTAATTAGAGTATTTAGTCAATGTATACTTGATGTAATTATGGATATATTTGGGTTTAAATCATCATGCTGTTTTCTGTCTTTCCAATTAAATGTTCTTTCTTTCTCTTTTTTGCTACCTTTTTGATGAGTTATTATTATTACATTCTTTCTCCTTCCTCTATTTTATTATTCTTTTGTTAAAACTGTAGAGAATACATTATGTATACTTTGCTTACTAAAGTCCAATATAAATGAGTACTTTTACCACTTTCAGGACATTGTGCATTAAGAGCCTTTTTGATCAATTTAATATCTCCGATGTTTTGTGTTTCCATTGTTGTGTATTTTAATTCTAGAGACATTTTTTGCATGGTTCAAACTGACTGGCAGATTGTTCTATACAGTCTCTGCTCAAATGTCACTTCCTCAGAGAGCCTTGCCTGTGTCACCCTAATTCAAATAACATCACCCCACCGCTTTCTTCTCCATTACCTTACTTTCTTTTGTTTTTTTTCATGGATTTGTCACCTGAAATGGGAAAAAATTGTTTGTTTTTTTCTGTCTCTCTCATTAAAATGTAATCTTCATAAAGGCAGGGACCCATATGGCTTTGGAGAACTGCTGCAAACCACAAGTCAGAGGATTTTGTTTTTTTTTTTTTTTTTGCGGTACGCGGGCCTCTCACTGTTGTGGCCTCTCCTGCTGCGGAGCACAGGCTCCGGACACGCAGGCTCAGCGGCCATGGCTCATGGGCCCAGCCGCTCCACGGCATGTGGGATCTTCCTGGACTGGGGTACGAACCCGTGTCCCCTGCATCGGCAGGCAGACTCTCAACCACTGCACCACCAGGGGAGCCCCAGAGGATTTTGATATCAAGAAAACTGGGGAGGGATACTAGGGTCACTTCAGAAATAGCTAGGGGAAAGATTTCCTCTATGCATGTTTTTTGCTCATCAACGCTTCCTGAACACCTGTTCAAATCTGGGTGCCAAGCTGTGTACTGAGGACTGTGCTAGACTCCATACCCTGTGCAGCAAGCAGCGTTCTCTATAAAATTCTTTCGTAGATCATCACTAGAAATAAGACCTGGTCAAAAGGTGCGAGGGAGTGATGGGCTGGATGACTGAAGAGAGCGTTGAAACAAAAGGGAATGGAAATGATTCTGCTGTTGAAGCATTTTTGGGCTGAAGGACATCAAAAGCATTGGTTCTGATACCCTTAGGTCAGCAGTGTTGAGATACGATGCAAAAGGCATTCACATAAAAGGTACTGAGAATTCTAAAAGAGAATTCTAAATCCAGAGGACCTGGATTGATAGAGCTCTGTTTTCTTCATTGCTCAGACTCAAGCACCAAAGGCCATCAGGCCTGGATGCTTGGACCAGAGTACCACCCAGAGAGCAGCGCAGATGCACGGTGTTTGCTTGGAACCATATTAGCCTTTTTTATTTTCTAAACACCAGTCACATCTTAAGACTTCCAAAATATTCCATCCTTATGTGACTTTAGAGTCACTGTTGTCTTCCTCTGTAGCAGTCGGGCCTGGGGTGGTGTAAGGGATACTTCCCTGTGGCTTTTGCCCATTTCTGAAATTAAAAAAAGCAAAGAGGTCACAGATTAATTCCTAGGTTTTACTCACAGAATGACAACTGAGAAAAAAATCAAGATTTCCTAACAGTTGGGGCTGTATTATTTTCCCATTTTCAGCTCTCGGCCTTTTCTCCAGCCTGACAGGCAGATGGGAGGGCAGCTGGGCCTGCAATAAAAAGTGACCCTGGCAGTCAGTCCCTCTGTTTCATGATCAGAACCATGGTTTTGTGTGTGAAGTGCAGTTAGCATTTGCAGGCAGAGTAACTGCAGAGGAAGATCCAGCATGGCTTTGGGAAAGAAGTGGATCTCAGGTTATGACATTGGGATTATATCCTAACCCATACCCGGCATTGCTGAAGCCTCCTTATGAGGCTGCCAGCCCTGAAGGAGTTGCATGGATGGATGTGCTCACACAAGTATTTCTAGTATTCCTGCAAGTGTTGGTCTCAAGGTGCCCTGTCAGTCCAAGCCACTAATCAGAGATCTTTCTAGAAGCTAATTGGACTGTTTGGAGATTAATCCCATAACCTGTACCTCTTCAGTGACAGCCAGTGAAGCTAAGCTACTGGAATGTTTGGGCGGCAGACATAACTGGGTGCCCTCCGGGGGTCAAGCCCTGGACTGAGTGTAACTAGACAGGTATCTGCATCTGCCCTTTTATGGATATATCCAAATGTTCACTGGGAAGAGATTTTCTTTTAACCTGGTAGCAACTCTGAGGTTTTATATTGGACATCCATAATAAATACAGCAATAGGAATCATTTTTTGAGCACTTGCAATGTACCAACATGACCTCAGTGCTTTTCCTCCATGTTCTCACAACGTGCAGGGTAGATGCTTTTATACCCATTTCACAGACCAGGGAAATAATGCTCAAGTGGTTAAAGAAACTGACTCCCAATGACTGGGTTGCAAAGCTAGGGTTCATATCCAGCTCAGTTTGACAACGCTGTTTCTGGTGAGAGCTTTTTCCTGCTTACACACTGTAGCCTTCTCACTGTATCCTCACATGGCAGCAAAAGGGAGAAAAGTGTTTTTTCTGTTATGTACTTTCATAAGAAATCCAACCCTATTGAATCAAGGCCCCACTGTTATGACCTCGTTTAATTATGACCTTAATTACTTCATTATAAGCCCTATCTCCAAATGCAGTCACACTGGGGATTAGGTCTTCAACAGATAGATTGGGGGGAGGGCGGGGAACAGAGACATTCTGTCTATAACAGTGTGGGTAATCCTCACAAGAAACACGTTTTACAGATGGAAAGACTAAGGCTCAGAGAAAGTAAGTCATACTCAGGACAGAGACAGGATTCAAACTAAGACCTGATTTTAAAATCCTTACCTTTTCCAACAGCTAGACTACTTCCTAAACTTTATTCAGTGGCTCAATGTTGAGACAATATATACATGAGAAGAGTAGCTAAACTTGATTTATCAGTTGCTTTATGTACTATGTTGGTTTGTTTTGTGCTGGCTTACTTTAAAATATGTACCTCGAGATAAATCAATATCCCTCAGCATTTGAACAAATAGATTATAAAGCAAAATAGACTGAAAAGCCTGGGAGTTTCAAGTATGGCCAAGTGCTTGAAAGATGAGTATCTTTTTTTTTTTTTTTACATTGTCAGAAACTTTTATTACCAAAGGTAAAAAATAACCTAAGAACTGTAGGGCTTATGTGTAGGAAGGAGTAGGAGTTATGATTTAAAACACTGTTAACTGTGAATTTAAAAGCAGTCATATATGCTTAGAAAAGTATGCATTAGATAATATCTTAAATGTGTTTAAAACTTTTAATGCAAAGGTAATATATCCATATTTTAAGCATGATTCAAGCAGTAGGAAATATACATATAACTATACAGATATGTGTTTTTTAAACAAAAATGACTCTTATGCAACTTGCTTTTTTCATTTAATACATAAGTTGGATTCATTTTCACGTTGCTACATGTAGATTGGCCTTCCTCTGTGACACAGCAGCCTAGCATTCCATAGTGGGGTTGTAACATCACTGGTTTAACTATTCCCCTACTGGTGGATATTTAGGTTCTTTTCTACAATCACAAAATCGTAGCATTGAACATCTTTGCACATCTTTATACACGTGGGCAGATAAATTACATGTTTCGTCTATAGGATAAAAGCATGCACATTCAAGATGTTGACAGACATTGCCAAATTACCGTCAAGAGAAGTTTTCACATTTAACCTTTCCAAAGACACGTTCTACATCTGCTGTGATGAAGCATTGTCAGAGTTCTCACTATGTTGCATATCTCCTCTTTGGTGACATTTGATCAGAAGCTTGAAGGAAGTGGGGGAGATTGCCATGCTGCTACAGAAAGTGTTCCCCAAAACAATAGTCCAGTAGGTGTACCTGTGGACTTGAGTGAGGTGAACTGACATTCTTTCATTGAAATGGTACTTCCCATCTCCTTCTCATCCTTGCAGTTCATTCCACAAACATTAACTCAGTGTCTGCTATGTAGATTGCAAGGTGATAGACACTAAGGCTGTTGGAGAGATAAGTAAGACAGGTGACGTACCCCAGACTTGTGTGCTTTACTTTTCTTTTTTTTGGTCGGCATTTTTTTTTTTTTCTGGAGAATCCTGACTAATACACTCTCAGTATGTGAGAGTGCACATTTTCTTCTATCCTTAAAAACTGGATATCATTCTTTGTATTTTTAAACTAGATTTTAATGACTGGGAAGGAAATTTTTCTGCTGCTTTGCAGTCTTCCAAACTCCACAGTGGGGCTCCTTTTTCCTCATGTCTTTTCTCTGGGTTCTATGCTCCTGTCCTAGTCTGAAGCAATCTAAGGAACCCTAGGTCCGTAGCCAAAGGACTTAGCACCAAATCACATTACGCTGCTGATCGCTAGGCAGTTATTTAAATTTATTTTTAAATTTACATGCAGTAAAATTCACTCCTTTTGGTGTACTGCTTTGCTTTTTTAATCCAAGCCTCAACTCAAGTAAAAACAAATTGTTGCTATTGAATATGCCCTTGGCTATGGTTTGAATGTTTGTGTCCCCCCAAAGTCCATATGTTGACATCCTAATACCCAAGGTGATGGTATTAGGAGGTGGGACCTTTGGGAGGTACTTAAATCATGAGGGTGGAGCCCTTATAAACGGCATTATTACTCTTATGAAAGAGACCCCACCAAGCTCCCTAGCTCCTTCCACGACACGAGGATACTAGGAGAAATCTGCGACACGGAAGGGGGCCCTCCCCGACCATGCTGGAATCCTGATCTCAGACTTTCAGCCTCCGGAACTGTAAGAAATACATTTTTGTTGTTTATATGCCACCCAGTCTATGGTATTTTGTTATAGCAACTGAATAAACTAAGGCAACCTTTATCCCATCAGTGACTAAAATCAGCTAGCCTAGAATTCTTTGGGCCTCTGACTGTACAAAAATTAAGGAGCCTTTCGATATTCAGAGTTTCCTAAATCAACAGTCTGTACAATTAAACTTATTTTTTGATGTAAATCGTTGGTTACAGCTGTTTTTGTTTTATACTGAGGTAAGCAGTATGTGGCCTTTGAAAACTGTGCCTGCCTTTCCTGAGCCTTTCTCTCCCCAGAGTTGAAAACCTTCTATAATCATTACATGTGACAACTTAAGACTTTTTTTATTATAACAAAGCAGAATGAATAAAAGAGTTTTAATGAAAGGCATTAGCCTTCGGAGCTGAAACTACATTAACAGCCTGAAGCCCTGGAAAATGCTAATACTCAGTATATTAAAAGGACAGCTAGCTTAACCTCCTTAATGCCCATTTGCCTGAATTTATGAGATATCATTCTTTTCAGTTTGGTATTTTTGAAATTATCCAGCTGGGAATGAGTCAAATTTTTTTTGTCACTAATTCAATAAAAATGCCAGTCATACAAAGCAACGCAAGTGAGACCATCTGTCTTTCAGAATAGCCAAAGAACAAGAAGGGACTATACTCTTTGGACCTGAGCTGGGACTGATACGCTTAGAAAGGAGGGCACGGCTTCCAGGCCCAGCTCACCTGACCCCACGCCACTCCCTACTTCCTTACCTGGTGAGAATTTGAACCATTTAGGGCTTCAGTTATTTCACTGGAAAAGGGTTAATGATGTTGATCTCTCAGGGCTGTTTATTTTGTTTTTTCACATCTTTATTGGAGTATAAATGCTTTACAGTGTTGTGTTAGTTTCTGCTGTACAGCAAAGTGAATCAGCTGTATGTATACATATATCCCCATATCCCCTCCCTCTTGAGCCTCCCTCCCACCCTCCCTATCCCATCCCTCTAGGTGGTCACAAAGCACCCAGCTGATCTCCCTGTGCTATGCAGCTGCTCCCCACTAGCTATCTGTTTTACATTTGGTAGTGTATATATGTCAATGCTA
The DNA here is from genome assembly GCF_059928025.1 of Delphinapterus leucas. NCBI lineage: Eukaryota > Metazoa > Chordata > Mammalia > Artiodactyla > Monodontidae > Delphinapterus > Delphinapterus leucas. The sequence continues at coordinate 56,480,522 of NC_143134.1, forward strand.
CTCTCTCACTTCATCCCAGGTTCCCCTTCCTCTCCCCCCGTGCCCTCAAGTCTGTTCTCTATGTCTGCGTCTTTATCCCTGCCCTGCCAGTAGGTTCATCAGTACTGCTTTTTAAAATTCCATATATATGTGTTAGCATACGGTATTTATTTTTCTCTTTCTGACTTACTTCAGTCTGTATAACAGATTCTAGGTCCATCCACCTCACTACAAATAATTCAATTTTGTTCCTTTTTATGGCTGAGTAATATTCCATTGTATATATGGGCCACTTCTTCTTTATCCAGTCATCTGTTGATGGACATTCAGGTGGCTTACATGTCCTGGCTTTTGTAAATAGTGCTGCAATGAACATTGTGGTACATGTGTCTTTTTGAATTATGGTTTTCTCTGGGTATATGCCCAGTAGTGGGATTGCTGGGTCATATGGTAGTTCTATTTTTAGGTTTTTAAGGAACCTCCACACTGTTCTCCATAGTGGCTGTATCAATCTACATTCCCACCAACAGTGCAGGAGGGTTCCCTTTTCTCCACACCCTCTCCAGCATTTATTGTTTGTAGATTTTTTGATGATGGCCTTTCTGACCGGTGTGAGATGATACCTCATTGTGGTTTTGATCTGCATTTCTCTAATGATTAGTGATGCTGAGCATCTTTTCAGGCATTTGTTGGCCATCTGTATGTCTTCTTTGGAGAAATGTCTATTTAAGTCTTCTGCCCATTTTTGAACTGGGTTGTTTGTTTTTTTGATATTGAGCTGCATGAGCTGCTTGTATATTTTGGAGATTAATCCTTTGTCAGTTGCTTCATTTGCAAATATTTTCTCCCATTCTGAGGGTTGTCTTTTTGTCTTGTTTATGGTTTCCTTTGTTTCATTAGGTCCCATTTGTTTATTTTTGTTTTTATTTCCCATACTCTAGGAGGTAGGTCAAAAATAATCTTGCTGTGATTTATATCTTAGAGTGTCCTGCCTATGTTTTCCTCTAAGAGTTTTATAGTGTCTGGCCTTACATTTAGGTCTTTAATCCATTTTGAGTTTATTTTTGTGTATGGTGTTAGGGTGTGTTCTAATTTCATTCTTTTACATGTAGCTGTCCATTTTTCCCAGCAGCACTTATTGAAGAGGCTGTCTTTTCTCCATTGTATATTCTTGCCCCCTTTGTCAAAGATAAGGTGACCATATGTGCGTGGGTTTATCTCTGGGCTTTCTATCTATATTTCTATTGATCATGTTCCATTGATCTATATTTCTGTTTTTGTGCCAGTACCATACTGTCTTGATTGCTGTAGCTTTGTAGTATAGTCTGGAGTCTGGGATCCTGATTCCTCCAGCTCTGTTTTTCTTTCTCAAGATTGCTTTGGCTATTCTGGATCTTTTGTGTTTCCATACAAATTGTGAAATTTCTTGTTCTAGTTCTGTGAAAAATGCCATTGGTAATTTCATAGGGATTGCATTGAACCTGTAGATTGCTTTGGGTAGTATAGTCATTTTCACAATATTGATTCTTCCAATCCAGGAGCATGGTATATCTCTCCATCTGTTTATGTTATCTTTGATTTCTTTCATCAGTGTTTTATAGTTTTCTGAGTATAGGTCTTTTGCCTCCTTAGGTAGGTTCATTCCTAGGTATTTTATTATTTTTGTTGCGATGGTAAATGGGATTGTTTCCTTAATTTCTCTTTCTGATCTTTTGTTGTTAGTGTGTAGGAATGCAAGAGATTTCTGTGTATTAATTTTGTATCCTGTAACCTTACCAAATTCATTGATTAGTTCTAGCAGTTTTCTGGTGGCATTTTTAGGATTTTCTGTGTATAGTATCATGTCATCTGCAAATAGTGAAGTTTTACTTCTTCTTTTCCAATTTATATTCCTTTTATTTCTTTTTCTTCTCTGATTGCTGTGGCTAGGACTTCCGATACTATGCTGAATAATAGTGGTGAGAGTGGACATCCTTGTCTTGTTCCTGATCTTAGAGGAAATGCTTTCAGTTTTTCGCCATTGAGAATGATGTTTGCTGTGGACTTGTCATATATGGCTTTTATTATATTGAGGTAGGTTCCCTGTATGCCCACTTTCTGGAGAGTTTTTATCATAAATGGCTGTTGAACTTTGTCAAAAGCTTTTTCTGCATCTACTGAGAAGATCATATGGTTTTTATTCCTTCATTTGTTAACATGGTGTATCACATTGATTGTTTTGCGTATATTGAAGAATCCTTGAATCCCTGGGATAAATCCCACTTGATCATGGTGTATGATCCTTTTAATGTGTTGTTGGATTCTGTTTGCTAGTATTTTGTTGAGGATTTTTGCATCTATGTTCATCAGTGATATTGGTCTATAATTTTCTTTTTTTCTGATATCTTTGTCTGGTTTTGCTATCAGGGTGATGGTGGCCTCGTAGAACAAGTTTGGGAGTGTTCCTCCCTCTGCAATTTTTTGTAAGACTTTGAGAAGGATAGGTGTTAACTCTTCTCTAAATGTTTGGTAGAATTTGCCTGTGAAGCCATCTGGTCCTGGACTTTTGTTGGCAGAGTTTTAAGCACAGTTTCAATTTCATTACCTGTGACTGATCTGTTTATATTTTCTAATTCTTCCTGGTTCAGTCTTGGAAGGTTGTACTTTTCCAAGAATTTGTCCATTTCTTTTAGGTTGTCCATTTTATTGGCATATAGTTGCTTGTAGTAGTCTCTTATGATCTTTTGTATTTCTGCAGTGTCAGTTGTAATCTCTCCTTTTTCATTTCTAATTTTATTGATTTGAGTCCTCTCCTTTTTTTCTTGATGAGTCTGTCTAAAGGTTTATCAGTTTTGTTTATCTTCTCAAAGAACTTTTAGTTTTATTGATCTTTGCTATTGTTTTCTTTGTTTCTATTTCATTTATTTCTGCTCTGATCTTTGTGATTTCTTTCCTTTCTTTGTTCTTCTTTTTCTGGTTGCTTTATGTGTAAGGTTAGATTGTTTATTTGAGATTTTTCTTGTTTCTTGAGGTGATCTTGAATTGCTATGAACTTCCCTCTTAGAACTGCTTTTGCTGCATCCCATAGGTTTTGGATCATCTTGTTTTCATTGTCATTTGTTTCTAGGTATTTTTTGATTTCCTCTTTGATTTCTTCAGTGATCTCTTGGTTATATAGCAGCGCGCTGTTTAGCCTCAATGTATTTGTGTTTTTTACTGTTTTTTTTTCCTGTAATTGATTTCTAATCTCATAGCATTGTGGTCGGAAAAGATGCTTGATACGATTTCAATTTTCCAAGGTTTGATTTGTGACCCAAAATGTGATCTATTATGGAGCATGTTCTGTGTACACTAGAGAAGAAAGTGTATTCTTCTGCTTTCAGGTGGAATGTCCTAAAAATATCAATTAAGTCTATCTGGTCTTTTGTATCATTTAAAGCTTGTGTTTCCTTATTTATTTTCTGTTTGGATGATCTGTCTGTTGGTGTAAGTGGGGTGTTAAAGTCCCACTGTTGATTTCTCCTTTTATGGCTGTTAGCATTTGCCTTATGTATTGAGGTGCTCCTGTGTTGGGTGCATAAATATTTACAATTGTTTTATCTTCTTCTTGGATTGATCCCTTCATCATTATGTAGTGTCCTTATCTCTTGTAACAGTCTTTAGTTTAAAGTCTATTTTATCTGATACGAGTATTGCTACTCCAGCTTTCTTGTGATTTCCATTTGCATGATATCTTTTTGCATCCCGTCACTTTGAGTCTGTATGTGTCCCTAGGTCTGAAGTGGGTTTCTTGTAGATAGCATATATAAGGCTCTTGTTTTTGAATCCATTCAGCCAGTCTGTGTCTTTTGGTTGGAGCATTTAATCCATTTACATTCAAGGTGATTATCGATATGTATGTTCCTTTTACCATTTTCTTAATTGACTTAGGTTTGTTTCTGTGGGTCGTTTTCTTCTCTTGTGTTTCCTGCTTAGAGAAATTCCTTTAGCATTTGTTTTAAAGCTGGCTTGGTGGTGCTGAATTCTCTTAGCTTTTGCTTGTCTGCAAAGCTTTTGATTTCTCCATCAAATCTGAATGAGGTCCTTGCTTTGTAGAGTAATCTTGGTTGTAGGTTTTTCCGCTTTCATCACTTTAAATATGTCCTGCCACTCCCTTCTGGTTTGCAAAGTTTCTGCTGAAAGATCAGCTGTTAACCTTATGGGGATTCCCTTGTATGTTATTTGTTGTTTTTCCCTTGCTGCTTTTAACATGTTTTCTTTGTATTTAATTTTTGATAGTTTGATTATTATGTGTCTTGGCGTGTTTCTCTTTGGGTTTATCCTGTATGGGACTCTCTGTGCTTCCTGGACTTGACTGACTATTTCTTTTCCTATGTTAGGGAAGTTTTTGACTATAATCTCTTCAAATATTTTCTCAGACCCTTTTTTTTTTTCTCTTCTTCTTCTGGGACCCCTATAATTCGAATGTTGGTGAGTTTAATGCTCTCCCAGAGGTCTCTGAGACTGTCTTCAATTCTTTTCATTCTTTTGCTTTATTCTGCCCCCTGCCAGGTATTTTATCTTCCAGCTCACTTATCTGTTCTTCTGCCTCAGTTATCCTATTGATTCCTTCTAGAGTATTTTTAATTTCAGTTATTGTGTTGTTAATCACTGTTTGTTTCCTCTTTAGTTCTTCTAGATCTTTGTTAAATGTTTCTTGTATTTTCTCCATTCTGTTTCCAAGATTTTGGATCATCTTTACTGTCATTACTCTGAATTCTTTTTCAGGTAGGTTGCCTATTTCATCTTCATTTATTTGGTCTCATAGGTTTTTTTCCTTGCTCCTTCATCTGTAACATATTTTTTTGTTGTTTAATATTTTTTTTGATGGGTGGGGCTGTATTCCTGTCTTGCTGGTTGTTTGGCCTGAGGCATCCAGCACTGGAGTTTGCAGGCAGTTGGACAGAGCTGGGTCTTGGTGCTGAGATGAGGATTTCTAAGAGGCCACACTCCAATTAATATTCCCTGGGGTCTGAGATTCTCTGTTCATCCCATGGTTTGGACTTGGAGCTCCCACCACAGGAGCTCAGGCCCAGCATCCGGCCTGGGAACCAAGATCCCACAAGCCGTGTGGCATGGCAATAAAAGAAAGAAAAAAAGGAGCAATACAATAACAAAGAATAAAAAACAAAATAAAATTAGAAAGATAAAAAAATATATTAGGAAAAATAAAAATATAATTGAAACAACTGCAACAAGGTGAAATAAAACCACAACAGAAAAAAGAAAAAAAGGGTAACAAGCCGAAGGAGCAGAACAATGACAAAGTATAAAGAATAAAATAAAATTAGAAAAATTTATTAGAAAAAATAAAAATATAAATGAATCAACAACAGTGAATCAACAAGGTAAAACAGAACCCCAATCTCAAAGAGGAAAAAAGAAGAAAAAAAAGACCTTGGCTGTGGGGGGTGGAGTTTAGACGTGGTGGAACTTAGGGGCAGGGTTTAGGGTGGGGCCGGGCCTCTGCTTAGGACCTGCGAGGACAGGGAGAGGCAGCACGTGGAAAGGAGGGCCTCTGGAGTGTGGAGTTCAAGAGTTTGGAGGTAAGGTCCTGGGTCAGCATGTGTGGGTGGGGTTTACATTCAGTGTGGTTGGAGGGGGTCTCAGAGTGTAGAGGTAGGGCCCTGGGTGGGGTGTAGGGGCAGGGCTTGGGCTCTGAGTGGCAGGAGAGAGGCTCCGAGGACAGAGGATTAGGTCTGTGAGCCCAACAGGCTCCCCAGTGCCTAAGTGGACAGGAAAAGCGCCTGCAGCGTTCCCTTCTGTTCCTCTGCTCCCCTCCCCCACTGTCTCCCCCAGGGTCTCCCCTGTCGCCACTGGACCCCTAACCATGGGTGTGTCCGGCTGGGTGTAGGAATTCCTCCCCTCCCGCCAGCTGCCCCTCGGGGGTGCCGGTCCTGTAGGTCCGGCCTTTACTTTTGCTCCCTCTTCCCTCCCTCCCACTCCCTCAGGACCTGGGCGGGCTGGAGGGGCCCTTGGTGGGCAGAGGATCAGGCCCTGGATCTCAGCAGGCTCCTGGAGGCCCAAATAGGCAGGAGAAACCTGGCCATGCTCCCTTTTGACCCTCTGCCCTCTCAATGGTCCCCCAATTTCCCCCTTTGGGTGTGGGATCCCTTCCCCTCCCCAAGCTGCCACTCAGCAGGGGCACCAGTCCCATCCCACCTCCACTTCTCCTCCCCACCTCACTCCCCCCCCATGCCCCACGTCCTACCTGGTTGCTGGGGGTTCCTCCCATCCCCTTGGGTGTCCACGGTCCCCCACCAGTGCCTGGTAGGTGCCCTAGTTGTGCAGAGACACAAATTCCACGTCTTCCTAGTCTGCCATCTTGACTCCGCCCCCCAGGGCTGTTTAGACCCTTAGGGTTAACCTGCTTTCTTTTATGAACTTCTGGAGGTGTGCTATGAAGACTGGAAGCAACCCCTTTACCCCCTGAGAAGGAATTGGGAAGGATCTTGGTTTATGATTTCTGGCATCAATAGTAAATGACCATGTTTCCAAATAAATGTAAAACTGATCTGATCTTTGCTTAGAGGCATATAAGGTAAATATTAGAGGGTAGTTTTTCAAATAGAGTCTTCTTTTCAATACTTAGCATAAATGAATCTTTAAAAACTTTTTCTTCTAAAAATAAAGTGACAAAATCTTTGCTTCTTTAATGGTGAAAAAGTCTTACCATAAATTATTTCAGTGCCTAAATGAAATGGGTACAAGTCATAAATCTAGGACTGACGTCAGAGAGGAAGCCAGCAGGATGATGACCTGCTGTGTACCACCGAGCAATAAATAAAATACGATCTTTCTGATATGAAGAAAGAACCCAAAATGTACCCAGGCGTTCATTATAATTTTAAAGTTAATTGGAAAACTTTCCTTGGTTTGAAAGAAAAGAAACACTCTATAGATCAGGTTGAATTTGCCTTGAGGTAAACAGATCAATTCTACAAGATGCAAAAATATTCTATAGAACAGTTGGTGAACGGCAGATGAAGTGAACTGAGTTAACCATATGTGCTATCCTGTAATGATTTTAAGTGAGTCATCTGCATGACAACTAGAGAATATTTAATGCCAAATGGTCGTATTAGCCAACAGGAATTCGGTAATCATTCTAAAGAGAGCAAACTCACATTTCATACTCTGTTCAGTTTGGAGAAGGTCACCAAAGTCTCGGAGCTCCAACACTGCCTTCTCTTCCACCTCTCCTCCTGTTTTAGGGAGAGTGCTTTGCCTTCTGATTGCTGCTTGGAAACAAACACTGCAATTTTATTTGCCTTCATATTAAAACAAAACAAAATGAATAAGCAAAAACAGTACACTCGAGAGCAATATGGACTCACGCTAATACACAAAGGAAGACTGTACTATTGTTTATGGAACCAGGTTTAACCTTCTTCTTTTTACCTTTTTGGTTGGATATAAGATATTCTTGAGGTCATAGTCTCTTCCAAGCAATTAGAATATTGTTATTACAGGAAGGAGACTGCCTCTTGAGGGGAAGTGTAATCCTACACCATGTTTAATGTGAAATGCTTGTCCACATAATGAAAGGTCTTGCCAAGAGGTGACTCCAGGGAGATTGGTTTTTGAGGTGCTGTAAAGCTGAAGAAATCTTGATCAGGACACAAAGGCCTTGACTCTGCTTCCTTTCCTTGATGAGGATGTGGCCTCCCTAGGGCTGAGCTTGCTTCAAGAATCAAGAGATCACAATGTTTGTAAATAATCCTTGTTAAGCAGAAGCCCAAAGACTGGGAGAATAAGGGTATTTTTCCCCCCAATACCATGCAGGTCTGAATATAAAAGGGCCAGGGAATAGCAAGAATTGGACTTTTCTTTCAAACCTGGCATACCTCTACCCCAGAGGGGAATATAAGTAGCTGCTATGTATCCTGGGAGTAAGGGGAAAACTTCCCTAAGACATGCTACATCGAACGCTGATCTGTGGACCCACATCCATTCAGTTCTGCATCTTTAGGAACATGGAGAAGGAGTACATGTTAGCCATTTCCCCGAACTCTCACCCCTCCAAGACCACAGTAAAGTGGCCTTCGTATGTGTTTTTAATGCTGCCATCTTTAGTCATACAACCATCTCATCATATTCTTATGTATATTTCTTTTTAAATGGCAGAAATAAATGTGCATATAAAATGATGTGGTGTGTGTAAATGAAGCCCTGGAAAGATAGTTTATTTTGTAGACAGATTACCTCCAAATCTGGGAGCTTTTGTCAAAAACATTTCAACAGTTTGTATGCTTTTCATCCTAAGCCAAAATAGAGTAAAAATAAAACGTTGAGCCAGATTCTCTTACCTCAACTGTTTGCTTATTCTGAAGGAGGTATGTTTGGATTGACATTACCTCATTTAGCTACTAAAGAAACAACTGATTGAGTTGTGTGTAATTACAGCGTGCAATGTGAAATTAACCATTTACCAGATATGCAATGTGCACGGTTTCTCATTCCCGGCACTATTGACATTTGGGGCTGGATACTTCTTTGTTGTGGGGTACTATGCTGGGCACTCTAGGATGTTTAGCAGCATCCCTGGCCTCTGCCCACTAGATGCCAATAGACCCTCCCTAACCCCTAGTTGGGACAACCAAATATGTCTCTAGACATTGCAAAATGCCCTCCGTGGGACGAAATCACCCCACTGGCATATACTGCAGTGGATAAATGTAACTACAGTATAAGGCAGAGGTTTTTAATGATGCAGACCGGGGCTGCAAGAGTTGTGACAGAGGGTAAGGAGCAAGCTCTTCTAATGGGGAAGATTAGGTAGGCTACAAGATTAGGGAGATTTAGTAGGCACCTGAAGTTTGTATAGGATTTTGGATTTAATCTGTGGCTTGTTTATTGGTTTACCTTTAATGGTATCTTTTGCAGTTTGATGTTTGTATTTGAAATATGCCCTGTTGGTTTCAAAGATGTTTAAGTTGGTAGATATGCCAAAATTATAATGTGTGCATTAATTAAAAATTGGGGAAATTTAAGTAAATTTTATTTCTTTCTTTAAACTAAGACTGAATTCTTTTTGAACTTAATAATGTGGCTCTTTTGGAATTAAGAGCAGCTGGAGGTAACTGGATTGGGCATAAACTCACTGTTTTCCCCTTACAAATGCCACAAAACAAAGCCACTTGGCATTGTTTTACTGAAAGGGAAGCACTATAACAGACTTTGTATTAGTAATGTTATTTTTTGGCAGGACCTCAAAGCATGTCAGGTCATTTAGACATTTTATCCTGTCCACAACTCATCTTTTACAGATCAGAATTGTGCACACTTATCTTTCAAATATTTGTGGAATCTTCAATGTAGTTTTAACTTTGAAGACATCACCTTTCTCAAAGGAAATTATTTGCTCAAATTGTGTTTGCGTTTGAAAAACAGATGTTATCACATGCTGCCCTGTTGGAATGTCATTCTCTTTGTCATAGCATCCCTCGTTAAATCTGACTGAGCAACAGTCAGCTATGCATTTAACCAAGTGTCCGAGATTAATCACGATTCTATGTTCACCAAACTTCGTGGCTCTAAGTTTCCAAAAGAGAAGTCTTCTAGGAAGACATGCTCTTTAAATTCTTCTTCAAAGGAATTACCATTCTCTACCAGGTATTATAATTGTGTTGTATCAATATCACTGCATAGTAAATTAAATTATAAGACTACGGCAGAAGTTGTGTTTGGATATTAACCTTACTATGGATGTACTACAAATCATATTATACCATGAGTTAGATTACTTCATAAATCAGACATCTAAATAGCTCAATGCATTCAACCCATGTAAATTTATGAGTTGCGAATACTCAATATGGCAGAATGCTCACATTATCAAAGACATACCTTGTACAGGACCCAGTACTTAATAAGTTCTTAAGAAACATTTGTTGAATTAAGCTCTACACGTTAATTTCAGTCCTGAAGTATGGTGTATAGAAGGCTTCTTGAACTGTGAACTTCCTTCAATGGTTTGTTCTCTCTTTGACTCTGGCCCTGGACTTCTATTATTAATTATTAACAGAAATTCTCTTGAAATTATTTTTCAAGGAGAATTACATGAATAGGAAAGTAAATGATCTGTCTCTGTCTGATTCAGCTATACTGGAAGGCAAGGTAATAGCCGTAATATTTATTAGGGTCCCTTCTAGTGCTTTACTCGATCCTAAAGTCTTATGACAAAATTTGCTTACTTCATAGTCTATGTTAAGTCACTATGATAAGATGAAAGATTCAGTTTATGGCTTTAGATAGAGTTTAAGGGGAGAAAACTTTGACTGTAAATTAAATATAAGGTGCTAGAATATTTGGAATGGAAACACCCATATTAAATATCATTTTTTAAATGGGGGAGGAGTACCAGATGCTCTGTGGGCTCATTCTTTTCTTGGTACATCATATTTCTCTTTGTTGTTAGCAAAAATATGAAATAAATTAAAACTCCTTCACATCGATGCAACAAAAATAGAAAAAGAGAGCAAATGACATGGCTGCTATATAAAGCAGCACTTAAAATAATTGCCGTAAGTTATTTGGAGATTTATGGTGAATTAGATTGCAAGAATATGCATGATAAAAGTGGCATATGTCATTTAAAAACAGTATAATTCATTAAAAAATGGATCCAAGTATACTGCTTAGATTGACAGGTTTTTAAATTTTGATGATAATTTTATCGCTGCCACCCCCAAGCCCCAGTATTTCATGTGCCATTTGCTTTGGGATTTTCCTTGAATTAAAAATTGAGCAATCTTATTGCAGTGCAGAGAGGATTTCATTACTTTCAGAGGTGACCTTCCAGATTCTATTAGGACAAGAAAATAACCTTTAACGACGTCACTCAAAACCTATCTTCCCATACTGGCTTCACCTCCTTCTAGCACCTCCAAATACTGTAGGAACTCTTTCTTTGACATTTCTCCCTCCCTCTGCCCTTCCCTTGCAAAGTTGGTAATACATGTTAGGGTTGTTTGGAAGTCTTCTTTATCATTTTGTTTGTATGCTGGCACTTGCATTTTGTTGCCTCAGCTCTTCAGGTTGAGAGCTAGGACCTTGAAGATACGGATTGAATATGCTGTTCAGGACCTTGAAGATACGGATTGAATATGCTGTTCCTGTGTAATTTCCCAGAGAGTTTAATTCAGATCCCTAATGGGCATCTGGTAATATTAACTGGTTCTTTCTGATGAAACATCTGTTCAGAAGAACTACAAACCAAATATTAATTAACTATTCATGGCTTTCCTGTTGAAGATGTAATAGTGCCAAAGGAGGCATGACTTGTATTCACGTTTATTATATAACAAGTCATAATATTTTTTTATTTCGAAGTGATACAAAAATGTGTCCAGCCCAGCATTTTCAGCTCAGCCTAACTAACTCCTATGAAGACTCATACTTTCTATTGTTTCAGTAGAATTCCTAATCTCATAAGCTTTCCTAGGGAACATTCTGGAAAGTGGTATCTGATTTCATCTGCTCTAAGACTTCTTAATCCAGTTTTTTTTTAGCCTAAATAAATCTATGTACAGCCACCTCCTGCTATACGTGAAACTACTTGAATGCTGTTTACTGTAATTTCCATTTAAATTTAAGCAGGTCATATAAATAGCACATACAAAAAATATAATAGCAGTCGACAGATAGTGTCTGAAATGCTTTCTCCTCTCAGGGAGGATTGTATAACCAATGGGATGTGGGGGAATTTGAAAAAGTATCATGGAAAATAACCTTATATTAGAAAATGGGGAGTGAAGAGTACACAAAATAAGGTTGAAGAAATGAGGTCTATTTACCTGAAAAAGAACAACAAGCCTCACTAATTTAGTCACTGTTTACATTTATATGAGGAATAATGACGAGTATTTTCCCCATGGATGTGCAGACAGAGAGACTTTTTAAAAAGGAAATAAGCTTTAGGTGGCAAACATTAAGGTTAGATAGGATGAAAAAATATTTCATCATTGGATGAAAATGAAGGCTGTTTTTTGTTAGGATGATTTATTTAGAAGGACTGTGGAGTTGTTTCATTAGGAAGACAAGAACGAGGAAGACATATAAGTGTCTGAAATGATGGGGACTAAATGACTTTTTAAAGAGCCTCCTATTTTAATGGTTTTAAGATTCTTTCCATTTATTATTTAAATTCTTTATTAACTTCCCTGATTCCATCATATTTATCATCTCATGATTAGAGCTTTTTTTTTAAACATCTTTGTTGGAGTATAATGGCTTTACAATGTTGTGTTAGTTTCTACCGTATAACAAAGTGAATCAGCTATACGTATACATATATCCCCATATCCCCTCCCTCTTGCATCTCCCTCCCACCCTCCCTATCCCACCCCTCTAGGTGGTCACAAAGCACCGAGCTGATCTACCTGTGCTATGTGGCTCCTTCCCACTAGCTATCGATTTTACATTTGGTAGTGTATATATGTCCATGCCACTCTCTCACTTTGTCCCAGCTTACCCTTCCCCCTCCCCGTGTCCTCAAGTCCATTCTGTACATCTGCATCTTTATTCCTGTCCTGCCCGTAGGTTCTTCATAACCATTTTTTTCTTTAGATTCCATATATATGTGTTAGCATACGGTATTTTTTTTTCTCTTTCTGACTTACTTCACTCTGTATGAGAGACTCTGCGTCCATCCACCTCACTACAAATAACTCAATTTTGTTTCTTTTTATGGCTAATATTCCATTATATATATGTGCCATATCTTCCTTATCCATTCATCTGTCTATGGACACTTAGGTTGCTTCCATGTCCTGGCTATTGTAAATAGAGCTACAATGAACATTGTGGTATATGACTCTTTTTGAATTGTGGTTTACTCAGGGTATATGCCCAGTAGTGGGATTGCTGGGTCATATGGTAATACTATTTGTAGTTTTTTAAGGAACCTCCATACTGTTCTCCATAGCAGCTGTATCAATCTACATTCCCACCAACAGTGGAAAAGGGTTCCCTTTTCTCCACACCCTCTCCAGCATTTATTGTTTGTAGATTTTTTGATGATGGCCATTCTGACTGGTGTGAGATGATATCTCATTGTAGTTTTGATTTGCATTTCTCTAATGATTAGTGATGTTGAGCATCCTTTCATGAGTTTGTTGGCAATCTGTATATCTTCTTTGGAGAAATGTCTGTTTAGGTCTTCTGCCCATTTTTGGATTGGGTTGTTTGTTTTTTTGATATTGAGCTGCATGAGCTGCTTGTAAATTTTGGAGATTAATCCTTTGTCAGTTGCTTCATTTGCAAATATTTTCTCCCATTCTGAGGGTTGTCATTTCATCTTGTTTATGGTTTCCTTTGCTGTGCAAAAGCTTTGAAGTTTCATTAGGTCCCATTTGTTTATTTTTGTTTTTATGTCCATTTCTCTAGGAGGTGGGTCAAAAAGGAACTTGCTGTGATTTATGTCATAGAGTGTTCTGCCTATGTTTTCCTCTAAGAGTTTTATAGTGTCTGGCCTTACATTTAGGTCTTTAATCCATTTTGAATTTATTTTTGTGTATGGTGTTAGGGAGTGTTCTAATTTCATTCTTTTACATGTAGCTGTCCATATTTCCCAGCACCACTTATTGAAGAGGCTGTCTTTTCTCCATTATATATTCTTGCCTCCTTTATCAAAGATAAGGTGACCATATGTGTGTGGGTTTATCTCTGGGCTTTCTATCCTGTTCCATTGATCTATATTTCTGTTTCTCTGCCAGTACCATATTGTCTTGATTACTGTAGCTTTGTAGTATAGTCTGAAGTCTGGGAGCCTGATTCCTCCAGCTCCGTTTTTCTTTCTCAAGATTGCTTTGGCTATTTGGGGTCTTTTGTGTTTCCATACAAATTATGAAATTTCTTGTTCTAGTTCTGTGAAAAATGCCATTGGTAATTTCATAGGGATTGCATTGAATCTGTAGATTGCTTTGGGTAGTATAGTTATTTTCACAATGTTGATTCTTCCAATGCAAGAACATGGTATATCTCTCCACCTGTTTGTATCATCTTTAATTTCTTTCATCAGCATCTTACAGCTTTCTGCATACAGGACTTTTGTCTCCTTAGATAGGTTTATTCCTAGGTATCTTATTCTTTTTGTTGCAATGGTAAATGGGAGTGTTTCCTTAATTTCTCTTTCATATTTTTCATCATTAGTGTATAAGAATGCAAGAGATTTCTGTGCATTAATTTTGTATCCTGCTACTTTACCAAATTCATTGATTAGCTCTAGTAGTTTTCTGGTAGCATCTTTAGGATTCTCTATGTATAGTATCATGTCATCTGCAAACAGTGACAGTTTTACTTCTTCTTTTCCGATTTGGATTCCTTTTATTTCTTTTTCTTCTCTGATTGCTGTGGCTAAAACTTCCAGAACTATGTTGGATAATAGTGGTGAGAGTAGACAACCTTGTCTTGTTCCTCATGATTAAAGCTTTTGAAACTTTCATTGTGAAAGAAAGGAGAAGACTTAAATGTTTGGTTATTTTATTGGACCACATATTTTTGTCTCCATGTTTTTCTTCTTTTACTGTTTTTACTCCAATCAAGGCAAATTACTAGGTCTAAAATTTTTTTTTTAATTCCAGATTTACACAAAAACTCCTCTAGCCAGTATCAATGTAGGATCAACATTTCACAACGTTTATAATGGAAAAGGGTGAGAGTAACTGAAATCCAGCCAATATTATTTTGCTCTGGGTTTTGTGAACATACAGAATTGATGTTTTGATTTCAAAATAAACCAGGTGAATTATATTTTAAAAGTGGTTTTAAATTTTTAGAGTGGAAAATTTTCTGGATTAGATGCTGTTTTCAACCTCCTTTTTTGTTTTCTTTTTTATTTCTTCTTTTTTGGTGTGTTATAAAGAATTTTAAATTCCCCTTGCTTTGAGACAATAGTAATTTTTCTTAACTTTATAAAAGGCAGTAGTTACCGAGGAGTGAAACTTGTAGGGAGAAGGATCAGAAATTGGCATTCCTATAACACAGAACTGCACACTCCAGAGCAGAATTACTGGTACCTAAGCAGTTATTTGTATCAAGCACTGCACTTTGGAAACTTAGAGAATCAAGTCAGGATATTATTAACATCAGGGGAATATATGATGCTGGTAGAAGCTTTCAAAAGTGTAACACACACACACACACACACACACACACACACACCAACCACCCTACACACATAAATTGTTTCAGAACTACAGAAAGGAAATCGAGGACATGAGTTTCTGTTTAAATATTTGATATGAGTTGAGTGAAGAATACATCAGATCCTCTTGGGCTACACCGAGATGATTTTTTTTTTTAACACACAATATGTTCAGTGTAAAGTATTCCCATACCACAGACTCTGAGAAGAGGCTCCAGCTTTATGGAGAATTCTTAAGCACCATGGACAGCTGCAGGTTTCTTCTTGCAGTTCTGTAGTTTAATACTCAGGGACCAGTTAACAAATTCTCTCGTAATCCATGTATTCACAGTGAAATTTCACCCTTGCACTTTCCGACAAGGCTGTCTCAGTTGGGCACTTTCATCTTCAAAACAGTCTTTCTGACTCCATTGTTGAACAGTTTGTGTACCATCTTCTGCAGGTTCTTTTGCAGTAACTGGTAAATTATTATAGATTCTCAGAGTCAAACTGATGTCCCCAAATCCCAAAATCAGCCTCATTTGGTTTTGTTTGGCACACACAGAGGTTTTTAAGATACAGTATAGCAAGGCAAGAATTGCTTGTATTGATTGGTCATGACACTAGTAGCATAGCATCTACAGGTTTATCTATAGCCTGCTTCATCCATTTATGTTACCTCCTTGGCCCCTATAGAAATTTGACTGTGTGAACCATATCATAGAGCTACAGTAGAATTTGGAGGGAATTTAGAGTTGTTTCAAAGACTAAGACCCTGAAAGGTGATGTGACTTGCTTGAAGTCACATAATGTTGTATTTATTTTATGTATGTATTGCTAAACGTGGTTTCTAGGTGTAATCGACTCTATTATATGCAATAATGGAAACCCAAAGGGAGGATAATCCAGAAAGGTGGATAATAACATGGGGCAAAATATTCTGAGTCATTGAGGTGGTTATATGAAGTTTGTTGAGGTCTGAGGTCCATTTTACTTAGTGAGCTTGTTGGTATTCTTCTAAGTACTGAATATTTGACCTCAGTTGAAACTGAAACTTTCCATAAACCCCTAAATTCAGCCCAGGTTGGTTCCTGTCTTTCTCTGCTCTGCCTCGCACCTTCTGGACACTTTCTCTTCTGCCATTAGTGGAGATTTTAGATGCAACTCCTCAAGTACTCTGATTCCTCTCATTTCTCAGCCTAAGCTCTTACCTTGCACAATAAAGGTGTAGGAACTAAGATGTAAAGGCATCTTGAGAGCACTGAGAATCATCTGAGAGCTTTGTGAAGAACTCAGATAAAACAAAAAAAAATGATGTGGAATAGTCTAGGTCAGATGTGAAACAGAAAAATAGTGCTAAAGAAATTAGTACTGGGTTGCAAATAATATACAAGGTTTTAAGATGTTAGCCACACTTCCTCTCCCACTGATTTGGTGACAAGAGCGTTACAGTAGGTCCCCTGAGGAGTAGTATGACTCTCCTGACCCAAAATTTGATGCTGGTAACCAAGGAAAAGAATATCTTGTGACTGTACCAGGATAGCACATTATGCCTCCGAAAACTCCTTCAAACAATGAAGTCTTAGCAGTACATGCCCAGGAGAAATATTAATCAGGAACCTTGGCATTTGGGGTATTATATGAAGTGGAGGTGGAAGAGAGCGGGTGAGACTTTGCAGAGGACTTGATTGCTTTCTGCCAATATTCCATTTTATTGCAGCTAAGTTTCTCTTTCTCATACAGCTTGAAATATGTCAAGGGAAGTGTGTCCCACTTTCCTCAGACCAGCTCTACAATTTCAAAAAGGAAGACACTGGTATAAATTCAGAGAGAGTCATGAGGGAAATAAGTTGATACCACACTTTAAAGTTCCAGAAGTTGAAGAGGACTTGAAAATGGGTCGCCTTTTAATGAGCTAATATAAAGCCATTTCCACAGTGGGAACTATTGATCCAAGTATTTGAACATGCATGAGATTTATATCCGGTCCTAGGCATTCAGTGACTCTGATACAATTAATGTAAGCCTGGCTGGCAGTAAGGGCCACAGTGCCAGTCTGAGTACCACAGTTATGCTGGACCAGTGTGAAGTCATCGAGTTGTCATCATTGTCTTCATCTATCCCAATCTGATTAGATCTTAATACATGCATGCGCTGTTTTCTTGTGACTAAAATTTTCAGTGGAATTTTTATGTAGTTGAGTCATTGAAAAGTGAATTGTTTGACCATTTTATGGGATCGCCTACTCCAGTATAATTACTGCAAGAGGCTTCAGATGATTTTAGACAGAGAAAAAGAGGAGAAGCTGTACAGAGAATCTAAGAAAACAATTTAAGAGCCAGGTAAAAAATTCGGAATCTCAAGCAATACATTGAACCCAGATTAGGTGAGCTGGTGTTATATAACTTTATTGTTCATCAGTTTAACTTTCAAATTTAGATGACTTTGTATAGAATTCCACTTTTTCTAGAGTTCTTTAAAAAAATCAAATAGGCTTTTTTTGGCAGCATCTTTTTGTTTCGTTTTGCTTTTTGTTTGTTTGTATTTTGGGGTTTTTTTTTTGCGGTACGCGGGCCTCTCACTGTTGTGGCCTCTCCCGTTGCAGAGCACAGGCTCCGGACGCGCAGGCTCAGCGGCCATGGCTCACGGGCCCAGCCGCTCCGCGGCATGTGGGATCTTCCCGGACTGGGGCACGAACCCGTGTCCCCTGCATCCGCAGGCGGACTCTCAACCACTGCTCCACCAGGGAAGCCCTGGCAGCATCTTTTCATTGATAAACTCATTTCATCCTATTCTTTGAAAATCAGAAGTCCATGTATGGTGCATATGGCAATTCTTGGTTAGTCAAAGAATTAAATTGATCTAACCATTTCAATCTGCCACCATTTCCAAATAAACTGAAGTGTACTGGGCTTCTTATAGGGTACCTCCCTTCCATGGAACCTTAGTGTAGGTCTCTTTCTGATCTAACATTCCCATTTCTTCTCTGAAAACTTGAGAATCAGTGAGTCAGCACGGTCTGTCCAAGGTTGCAGAGAAATATGCTGCAATGCTTATAGCTCTTTGGCCTGTTTTCTAAGGTGCTATTCATTAGCTCTTACATTCTGATTCAGCCTCTACATTTTGTCAAATGATGTGAGTGTGCCCAGTGTCTCAGGAAGAGCTCTCACTGTCTCTGGCTAGGTCAGCTACTGTAGTTCATCCATTATCCAGAACTCAGATGTCAGATTGCGAACAACTTTGAGCCTCTGGAATGGCACCAAACCAGGTTTGATGGGGGAGAGGGGAACAGTGTTGGGAACAGATAAATGTGTGTGTTTTAAGGAATTCTTTATCCAGACTTTGAGCAGATAAAAGTAAGAGTAGTAACTAGGAAGACCTGGAAACCGAGATATTTTAGTATTACCATTGACTGTCTGACCAGACTGAGATAATGAACACAGAAGCATTGAAGACATGACTGAGGCAAAAGAAAAAAGATAATTGAAGTAGAGAATATTTGACAGACAAGAGGATAGGAAAAGAAAAGAGGCTGTGTGGACGAGAGAGGGCATGGTAGCTATAGGATAGAAACACTAGGAGCCTGAGAGAAAGGAAGGATCAAATAGAGGAGGCCAGCAAAGGGATTTATCAAAAAATTATTATAGATCTCAGCCATCTCTCAAGATATGGTTGGTCTAAAGGTAGATATCAGGCATCAGCCCTGGAATAACACTGCTGTGATATGGAGGGTTACATTTAATATAAGGATAAATCACATCACCCCAGGGATCACACAGGGTTGTCACTGCATAAAAGATTTACTGAAGGCCTTCAGACATACAGTGCCATGGTGGCCAGTGACCATGAGGTCAGGGGCCCACACGTTGCCTGGCATATAGTAGGTCCACGATATGTATGCTGAATGCCGTAATGAATGAGCTGTCATCACTGTCATCTGGTAGAGTCTTTGGCTGTAGAAAATTGTAACTATGTGCAGTTGGATTAGGAGTGAGTGCTGTTATATGTGGTGTCCTGCAGTGTGGACCGGGAAAGGCAAGGGGGCGTGGAAACTGGAAGTGACTTGAAATGAGCAAGCCTAGGAAACCTGGCTGGATACATATGTGATTTTAAGTGTTGTGTAACTTGTTTAAAAAGGGATGGTCTTCACAAGCCTTCTGCTTTTGTAAGTGTGTTTTCCATTCTGTTGATGTATTGTCCAAGCCGCTATGCTCGGCTGAATGGGGGTATTTATTTCAGTATTTCTCAATACAAAGAGAGAGTACCTTTCCCTCCTCCCCGTCCCCTCAATGACCTGCAACTCAAAACAATGTGAAAAGACAAATTTTAAAGAGCAAATTAGAAAAAGAATAGATTCTTATAGTTGACTAAGGCATGGATACTTTGACTGGTTTTAATTTTTATAAACAGCCAGTATATAATGCAGCTATATAAAAATTGTCCATTGTTTATTCTTTACAGAGAATACCTTTGTAAATAGACTGCCACCCTCTGAATAGTATTGAATAGCGCGCCTGGTCATAACTGCCAGGTTACCGGGGGACTGTGCCTCTTTTCACACACAATGAGAGCAGGTTGACTGTGCCCGCAGGAGCTAGTCTTGGAGCCTCTGGACAATAAAACCTTTAACTTTTAGAAAAAAAAGTCCTTAGCACAGAGCTTTCAGAGGAGTCTCGGTGTTGATTCCAGAGGACAAACTTATGCACAGATAGATGCAGAATACTTCCCAAGAGGTTCCATCATTTTTTAGTAGACTGTCAGGGAAATATTATTTCAAATCTGAGCCTTACTTGAGGACACTTCAGCTACTCTCCAGCTAGGAAATTACGGCTCTAACCTTGAAGAGGCAGCATTGCTATCTTCAGTAATCTTTCTGCCTGCCCATGTGTCAACTGGGATATTATTCAGAAAGTAAAATGTTATTATGAAAGAAAATACAAGAAGAATTTGATATATCCTACAGATACTATGGAAAACATCTAAACATTGTTCATTAAAATGCATTTTGTGGATGTCTAGAATTTTGTTCAAAGTCAAACAGTGGGTAATGCTTTCAGAAAAATGTATTCTGGTATTAAGTCTCTGAAAGTGGTCATGTTCTGATGATGGTGGTGGTGGTGATGGGGATGGGGATGGTGGAGTTAGGTGAGGACAAGGCACCTTAGGTGTAGGTTGTCCCTACCTGTTCTCACATCAATTCTTGGACTAATAATGAGGACTCCTTCTCCTCCATACAACTAGCGAAACGGAAATATATGAGTGATGTGAGTTGCCAAGAGGGCTGACTAGACA